>NC_135801.1:49340619-49682699 GCF_964213995.1 Mustelus asterias | reverse complement strand
TAATAGGATGGAGGGTTATAGGTAGGCCTAAAAGGTAGGGATATGTTCGGCACAACTTGTGGGGCCGAAGGGCCTGTTTTGCGCTGTAGTTTTTCTATGTTTCTATAAGTTTCAAATCAAAGATTTACTTTGCGTGAAGAGGCTATTTTAGGAAGTTTACTCTGTCAGTATTTTAGTTGCAAGTCTTTTCATTTCTCACAGTCTTTCATATAATCATTTCCATTCCCTCTTCTGCAGAGAAAGGCAGGCAGGACTTTTGGTGCCAGTACCCATTCTCAAAACGATAATAAACATTGATACAAGTACTGGAAGTTCCCTGTAGTAATGTAGCAACTTTGCACTTAAATGCACAGTTGCAGTTATTGTGCAAAAAGAGATCTATACAATTTAGTACCATGAATGTTGTTGGCACAGAAAGCTTACAGGAACAGCACCTCCACTTTCAACCGGGCCTTCTGGATTCAACATTGGGCTCAACAATTTTAAATCATTACCTTGGTCCATTTTGTTTCTCTTTTTGCTGTTTCATTTTTTTCTCATTTCTTTCATAATCCTTTTACCTTTTGTTCAGATGCTGCTCTCCTGCCATTCACAGTTCCCACAAGACACGCTACTCGTCTCTCAAATTGTCCCATTACCACTCCTTTGGTCTTACAACATGAGACCTCTGTCAATTATTTTTTCCTGTCCTGCACCTGATCACAGACCTTCACTTTTGTTCTTCTTCCCACCTTTCATTCTCTAGGATCATTCAGTGGCTGAGAGTCCAATTTCTTCAGTATTTAAAACAAAGCAGAGCCTATATTGATATGTCACTGGGCACTTTGTGGCAGCCTTGTAAGATGACAGTTGGTGCCACGGTGGGCAACTTTGTGCTAAGCATCACCTGATGTAGCTCAGGAGCCACACTCTGGCATGGCCATCTCTGCTGTTTTTGCTGCTGTAGTGGGCCGAGGGCTGAGAAGGTGTATGATTTGTTGGTCTTTATTTTCTCTGGAGCTTTTCCTCAGCCAGCTGAGTTTTTCTTGTTTCTGCTCATCTCTTCCAATGTTTTCGAAAACAGTGAAACACAAAGGCCTCAGCTGTCAGTGACCATCTTCATATCTTACTTGCAGTTGTCTGTTTGCAGAGGTCATGACCAGTGATCAATTCAGTGTCCAGAAGGTTTTTGGGTATACAGCCATTGTCCTGCTGATGAATGTGGCTGAGTCAGTGGAGGTGTTGTTAGCTTTGCACGCTGATGGAATTCACATGCTGCATGGTGATATTGTCCTGTCAAAAGATGCCAAGTACACTTTTTAGACATCAATGATGGAAACTGTTTGGCACTTTCTCCTGCCTAGCATATGTTGTGCAGGTCTTACCTTGGTAGAGGAGTACGCAGAGGACTCAGGCTTGGTAGACTCACAGTTTGGTGTTCTCAGTCAGGTTGCTTTTGTTCCACACTCTCTTGCTTAGCTTGGACATAATAGTTGCAGTTTTTGGAATATGTATGTTGATTTAAACATCAAGTGATAGATTGTTAGTGATTGTGGAGTCCAGATATGTAAAGCTGTCAAGAACATCCAGTGGTACATTGTCAATGCTGATGGATGGCATTGTGGCAACATCCTGGAACATGGCATAAGTCCACCTGATGCTGAAGGTCAAACCAAACTCTTTACAGGCATGAGAGCCTGTTCATTTTCAACTGAAGGTGTTGGAATGTTAGTGCAACATCATTAACATAGAACAGCTCTCTGATGAGGACTTGATGCACCTTTGTCTTGGATCTCAGGTGAACAAGTCTCAACAACTTTCTAAGTGGTATGTAAAAGTGGTCACCCTGTGTAGATGGCCTAAAGGCATATGACAGCAGCAAAGAGACAGCAGCAAGGAGAAGAATATACCAAAGATAGTTGGTGCTGGAACACAACCCTGCTTGAATTCAGTGTGGGTCTCTAAGTATTCTGATGTTGCCTGGTATAGCTAACCTTGGTAAGAAGTCTCACAACACCAGGTTAAAGTCCAACAGGTTTATTTGGTAGCACAAGCCACAAGCTTTCGGAGCGCTGCCCCTTCATCAGGTGAGTGGGAGTTCTGTTCATAAACAGGGCATATAAAGACACAAACTCAATTTACAAAATAATGGAGCATTCCTTGTCACAATGAATGTCTCAGCACTCTACACCAGCATCCCCCAGGATGATGGCATTGCTGCAACTGCCTCAGTACTCAACGCCGACAACTGCCAGTTTCCAGATGCAATTTTACATCTCATCCGCTTCATCCTGGACCACAATGTCTTCACCTTCAACAACCAGTTCTCCATCCTGACACATGGAACAGCCATGGGGGCCAAATTCGCACCTCAATATGTCAACATCTTCATGCACAGGTTCGAACAAGACCTCTTCACCGCACAGGACCTTCAACCGATGCTATACACTAGATACATCGATGAAATTTTCTTCCTTTGGACTCATGGTGAACAATCACTGAAACAACTATATGATGACATCAACAAGTTCCATCCCACCATCAGACTCACCATGGACTACTCTCCGGAATCGGTTGCATTCTTGGACACACGCATCTCCATCAAGGACGTTCACCTCAGCACCTCACTGTACCGCAAGCCCACGGATAACCTCGTGATGCTCCACTTCTCCAGCTTCCACCCTAAACACGTTAAAGAAGCCATCCCCTACGGACAAGCCCTCCGTATACACAGGATCTGCTCGGATGAGGAGGATCACAACAGACACCCCCAGATGCTAAAAGATGCCCTCATAAGAACAGGATATGGCGCTCGACTCATCGATCGACAGTTCCAACGCGCCACAGCGAACAACCGCACTGACCTCCTCAGAAGACAAACACGGAACACGACGTACAGAGTACCCTTCGTCGTCCAGTACTTCTCCGGAGCGGAGAAGCTACGGCATCTTCTCCGGAGCCTTCAACATGTCATTGATGAAGACGAACATCTCGCCAAGGCCATCCCCACACCCCCACTTCTTGCCTTCAAACAACTGCACAACCATAAGCAGACCACTGTCCGCAGCAAACTACCCAGCCTTCAGGAGAACAGTGACCACGACACCACACAACCCTGCCACAGCAACCTCTGCAAGATGTGCCGGATCATCGACACGGATGCCATCATCTCACGTGAGAACACCATCCACCAGGTACACGGTGCATACACTTGCAACTTGGCCAACGTTGTCTACCTGATAAGCTGCAGGAAAGGATGTCCCGAGACATGGTACATTGGGGAGACCATGCAGACGCTACGACAATGGATAAATGAACACCGCTCGACAATCACCAGGCAAGAGTGTTCTCTTCCTGTTGGGGAACACTTCAGCGGTCACGGGCATTCGGCCTCTGATCTTCGGGTAAGCGTTCTCCATGGCGACCTTCATGACACACGACAACGCAGAGTCACTGAGCAGAGACTGATAGCCAAGTTCCGCACACATGAGGACAGCCTCAACCAGGATCTTGGGTCCATGTCACACTATCTGTAACCCTCACGACTTGCCTGGGCTTGCAAAATCTCACTAACTGTCCTGGCTGGAGACAATACACATCTCTTTAACCTGTGCTTAACCCTCTCTCCACTCACATTGTCTGTACCTTTAAGACTTGATTACCTGTAAAGACTCGCATTCCAACCATTATTTTAAAAATTGAGTTTGTGCCTTTATATGCCCTGTTTGTGAACAGAACTCCCACTCACCTGGTGAAGGGGCAGCGCTCCGAAAGCTTGTGGCTTGTGCTACCAAATAAACCTGTTGAACTTTAACCTGGTGTTGTGAGACCTCTTACTGTGCTTACCCCAGTCCAACGCCGGCATCTCCACATCATAGCTAACCTTGGCCATTGTGTTGTCATAGAGAGAGGAGATCACACTGTGCAGCTTCGGCAGCTTAACCGGACTGCCTCTGTTCATGTGGTTCAGTGCCCTGATGAGATTGATGAAGGTAATATATTGTGGTCTCTTGTTCAGGGCATTTCTCTTGCACCTGCCAGATTGAGGAGATCATGTCAATTGTGGATGTTCCAGTTCTGAAACACACAGATTCCGCGTGGAGCTGTTCAGTCAGGAGCTGCAGTCTGATAACAGCAACATTGGATAATACTTTTCCCATGATATTTAGCAGGAAGATGCCTCAAAGGATGTTGTAATTCTTGTGGTCACCTTTGTTCTTGGTCAAGGTCACAATCTTTGCATCATGCACATCCTGGGGCACTCTCCTGTCCCTCCAAATGCTGCAGGAGTGCCAGTTTTTGAGTTCAGATAGTATATAGCATCAGCACCTAGAGCTATCCCCATGGCAATGAGTATTATCCAGCTCTGCTATGACAGGCAGGCTTCTTATGGTATCTAGAGCTAACTTGGTGACATTGTTCTCCTCAAAGCACAACTCACAGCAGCACTTCACCCACTTCTCCAACTGTTTATTGCAGTCTAATAAAGACCTCAGCTGCTTTTATTTTCAATGGAGCCATTTTCTTTGCTGATGGACCTGTTCCTTCTATATGTTCCTAGCATTCCCTGTTGAAGGACATCTGGATACTCAGACAAACTGTGATCAGTAGTCATTGGCGCATTGCCTATCAGTCTGGTGGACTTTTTTTAACTGCATTTAGAGTCTTCTCATTCAGATTTTTCTTGTAATGAAGGAGAGTGGACTGCTTGGCATCAATGGCAACTTCCAACATGGTGATGTTAGACTCGAACCAGTCAGCATTTCTTTCCACTCTTGCTACCCATATGTTGAGAGTGCAGTATTACAGATGGTGCCACAAAGTATGTCCCTTTTCATTTCTGTGATCTGTGTGGGAATGCCAGAGAGTGCCTATTCAATCAAGTTGAGGAACTTTTTTTTTTATCTGGGGAGGGAGTATGTCTGATGTTGATGCCAGGATAGCACTTTGAATGAAGAAAAAGGATTGCATCCTAACCCTGGTGCATGGCGTCTGGCACATAAAGAGTTAACATGGGATCCACACAGTGATGTCAGAACACATGACCTGCTATTAGGGATCAGTGAAGTGTTGTTCAGAGACTTGTGTTGAAGCAAACATGCATTTAGAGTCTTCTCATTCAGATTTTTCTTGTAATGGTGTTGAAGCAAACATGCAAGTCTTTGTGACTGGCTTGGACTTTTACTGTACCTATGTATATAGTTTTTAGTAGATGATAAATTTTGAACTACCTAAAACTTCGAATGCCTTTATAAGACTTACCGACTATGTCCTACACCTTACAACAGAGTACACTAGAGAGTGATCTGTATCACAGTCAGCTGTGTGTGTTGAGAGTGGTGTTCAGAGAGTTACATCTGGCAATGACCAGATCCAGCTGCTGCCAATGCCCTGATCTTGGAGGTCTCCAGAACACTCCATGGCATGGTTTGTTCAATGCTTACACAATGCTCTTGTTAGTCAAGTAGGTTTTATCTGTTCTTTCTTATCTTTCCCAGGCCTTGATGTCCAAAGCAGGAGGACCATGCTCATGGTTTGTGATCACTCTTGCTTTGAAAGGTAAGGATGTTTCTGACTTAAGAATTCTGCTGATAGTAGTGTCAAATTCCTTGTAATTCCTTTGTCTCTGTAGGGGAGCTGAGCATTGAAGTATAAATACTTTTGAGGTAAACTGGCTTAGTTTGAGTTGAGAGGTAGATGGAGAGAACATGTTCCTAACCATCTGTGGGGGAATTGATCTTCGTGAGGAGTGAGTTCCTTCTGTATTTCTTCTGAAATCTTTCAGGTGAATGTCATATTTTTCACTCAATGATCTGTTCTTGCAAAGCCATGTGCCTTGTAGGGATGATATGTCAATGTTCAGCCTATCAAGTTGCATGTTGATTGTGGCTGTTTTGGGATTGCTAACTGCACTGCAAATCAGTAGACTGTTACAGTTTCTAGCACCGGCATGCGACCTCTACAACAATTCATGGCGTGTGAATCTGCAAATAAGTGGCCTTCACTTCGCTAATTTAAGAATTGCATTTTAAGAATATAACCAAATTGATCCATAATGATGGAGAAAAGAGAGGACGAGATTGCAGAACCTAGCTGAATTACTGTAAGGGGATTTCTCGGGGGTTTCCCTCTGGGGGGTTCTTACATTCAGCCAATCTCAGCTAACACAAAGACTTGCAAAAGACAGTATGCAGTTAAAGATGTTCCTTTTTGACCAACATGTATTGGGAGAGAGACAGCTGGAGGATTCTAATTTCCCTCTGATGTTACAACACATGAGCAAAACGAATACACATTTTTGAAGATTCGTTTCTCCCATCCAATCTGTCATCCAAACTGGATCATCCAATTACATTGATACACATTATCTACCTTGGTCAATAGCATTCTACCACCTAACAGAATTAGGAATTCACTGGTCAACTAGACCCGAAAGTCTTTCCCCCAGTGCCTATCAACCTTACCTATGCATATCCAGTAGGTTCAAGGATCCCTCTCACCACCTGCAAGCCATGGGAATGAGAAGGGAGTCACCCTTATCAATGGAAGCTGAATACATATATTCATTGCAACTAGAAACTGAATCCTTCTATTCATTTATAATCTTGGTAGCTTCCAGCTGCAAGGCCTTTCACTGATATTTCAAGACCTTATTGTTTCCAGAGAATGTGGCCTGCCTGGTTCTGCTTTTTCCCATTAAGCTTTAGGGCAGGTCGCTTTTGGCCAAAGTTTACAAAACATTTAAAGCTACATTTTAGATATACAATATTTGTCCAAAATTCACTACTAACAGTTATGTATGTGTCTATAAGTTCATAAATTCATAAGATACAGGAGCAGAATTAGGCCATTCAGTCCATCAAATCTGCTCCGCCATTCAATCATGGCTGATATGCTCCTCATCCCCATTTTCCTGTCTTCTCCCCATAACCATTCAACACATTACTGATTAAAAATCTGTCTAACTCCTCCTTAAATTTACTTACTGTCCCAGCATCCACCATACTTTTGGGTAACACAACCTTTTGGGAGAAGTAGTTTCTCCTCAACTTTGTTTTAAATTTTCTATCCCTTATCCTCTCGTCCTAGAATCCCTCACAAGAGGAAGCATCCGCTCCATGTCTACTTTATCCATACCTTTTATCATCTCGATTTGATCTCCCCTCATTCTTCTAAATTCCAGAGAGTATAGGCCTAAACTGTTCAATCTCTCTTCAAACCCCTCCTCTTTGGAATCAATCTAGTGACCTCCTCTGAACTGCCTACAATGCCACTGCATCTTTCCTCAAATAAGGGGCCCAAAACCGTGCACAATATTCCGTGTGCAGTCTTACAAATGCCTTGTATAGTTGCAACAATACTTCCTTACCTTTATATTATTTTCCTTTAGCTATAAATGCCAACATTCCATTCACTTTCTTTATTATCTGTTGTACCTGCATGCTAGTTTTCTGTGACTTATAAATGAGGATACCCAGATCCCTCTGCACTGGAGCACCCCAAAGTCTCTCCCCATTTAGGTAATAAGTTGTCTTCCCATTTTTCTGACCAAAACGCATGACCTCACACTTATCCACATTAAATTCCATCTGCCACATTTTGGCCCACTCTCCTAACCTATCTATATCCATTTGTAATGTTCTTATTTCCTCATTGCAACTTACTGTCCCACCTATTATTGTGTCATGTGCAAATTTGGCTATAGAGCCTTCTATCCCTGTATCCAAGTCAGATTAATATAGATTGTAAATAGCTGGGGCCCAAGGACTGAACCCTGTGGCACCCCACTATTTACTTCCTGCCATGCAGAAAAAAACCCATTTATCCCGACTCTGTCTTCTGTCCATCAGCCAGTCACCGATCCAAGTTAAGAAATTACCCATAATCCCATATGATCTAAGCTTGTGAATTATCCTTTTGTGTTGCACCTTATCAAACACCTTCCGGAAGTCCAGATATAGTACATCTACAGGATCCCCATTATCCACTTTGCTTGTTATATCTTCGAAGAACTCTGGCAAATTAGTCAAACATGGTTTGCCCTTCATAAAACCATGCTGACTGTGATGGATAGCGTTTTGACTTTCCAAATGTCCTGATATTGCATCCTTGATAATTGATTCTAACACTTTCCCAACAGCAGATGTTAAACTAACTGGTTTGTAATTTCCCACATTTTGCCTCCCTCCCTTTTTGAATAAGGGCATTACATTAGCATTTTTCCAATCCACTGGAACCTTTCCCGTGTCCAGGAAATTTTGGAATATTATAACCAATGGATTCACTATCTCCACTGCCACTTCCTTTAATACCCTTGGATGTAGGCCATCAGCCTGAGGGACTTGTCTGCCCTCAATCCCAATAGTTTGCTGAGTCCCTTTGCCCTATCGACGTTGATTGTTGCAAGTTCTACCCTTTCTATTACCTCTGACTTGCCTATTCCTGTAGGAATGTTCACAAAAGAGGTGGAATGTCTTGTAAAAAGGAAGAGGGAAGCTTATGTAGGGTTGAGGAAACAAGGTTCAGATGGCTCGATTGAGGGTTACAAGTTAGCAAGGAATGAGCTGAAAAAGGGGCTTAGGAGAGCTAGGAGGGGGCATGAGAAGTCCTTGGCGGGTCGGATCAAGGAAAACCCCAAGGCCTTTTACTCTTATGTGAGGAATAAAAGAATGACCAGGGTGAGGTTAGGGCCAATCAAGGACAGTAGTGGGAACTTGTGTATGGTGTCAGTAGAGATAGGAGAGGTGATGAATGAATACTTTTCTTCAGTGTTCACCAAGGAGAGGGGCCATGTTTTTGAGGAAGAGAAGGTGTTACAGGCTAATCGGCTGGAGGAAGTTGATGTTCGGAGGGAGGATGTACTAGCAGTTTTGAATAAACTGAAGGTTGATAAGTCCCCTGGGCCTGATAAAATATATCCTAGGATTCTTTGGGAGGCAAGGGATGAGATTGCAGAGCCTTTGGCTTTGATCTTTGGGTCCTCACTGTCCACGGGGATGGTGCCAGAGGACTGGAGAGTGGCGAATGTTGTTCCTCTGTTTAAGAAAGGGAATAGAAATGACCCTGGTAATTATAGGCCGGTTAGTCTTACTTCGGTGGTTGGTAAGTTGATGGAAAAGGCCCTTAGGGATGGGATTTACGACCATTTAGAAAGATGCGAATTAATCCGGGATAGTCAGCACGGATTTGTGAAGGGCAAGTCGTGCCTCACAAATTTGATAGAATTTTTTGAGGAGGTAACTAAGTGTGTTGATGAAGGTAGGGCAGTTGATGTCATATACATGGATTATAGTAAGGCGTTTGATAAGGTCCCCCATGGTCGGCTTATGATGAAAGTAAGGAGGTGTGGGATCGAGGGAAAGTTGGCCGATTGGATAGGTAACTGGCTATCTGATTGAAGACAGAGGGTGGTGGTGGATGAAAAATTTTCGGACTGGAGGCAGGTTGCTGGCGGAGTGCCACAGGGATCAGTGCTTGGTCCTCTGCTCTTTGTGATTTTTATTAATGACCTAGAGGAGGGGGCTGAAGGGTGGATCAGTAAATTTGCTGATGACACGAAGATTGGTGGAGTAGTGGATGAGGTGGAGGGCTGTTGTAGGCTGCAAAGAGACATAGATAGGATGCAAAGCTGGGCTGAAAAATGGCAGATCGAGTTTAACCTTGATAAATGTGAGGTGATTCATTTTGGTAGGACTAATTTAAATGTGGATTACAGGGACAAAGGTAGGGTTCTGAAGACTGTGGAGGAACAGAGAGATCTTGGGGTCCATATCCACAGATCTCTGAAGGTTGCCACTCAAGTGGATAGAGCTGTGAAGAAGGCCTATAGTGTATTAGCTTTTATTAACAGGGGGTTGGAGTTTAAGAGCTGGGGGGTTATGCTGCAACTGTACAGGACCTTGGTGAGACCACATTTGGAATATTGTGTGCAGTTCTGGTCACCTCACTATAAGAAAGATGTGGAAGCGCTGGAAAGAGTGCAGAGGAGATTTACCAGGATGCTGCCTGGTTTGGAGGGTAGGTCTTATGAGGAAAGGTTGAGGGAGCTAGTGCTGTTCTCTCTGGAGTGGAGGAGGCTGAGGGGAGACTTAATAGAGGTTTATAAAATGATGAAGGGGATAGATAGAGTGAACGTTCAAAGACTATTTCCTCGGGTGGATGGAGCTATTACAAGGAGGCATAACTATAGGGTTCATGGTGGGAGATATAGGAAGGATGTCCGAGGTAGGTTCTTCATTCAGAGAGTGGTTGGGGTGTGGAATGGACTGCCTGCAGTGATAGTGGAGTCAGACACTTTAAGCGGTTATTGGATAGGCACATGGAGCACACCAGGATGATAGGGAGTGGAATAGCTTGATCTTGGTTTCAGATAAAGCTCGGCACAACATCGTGGGCCGAAGGGCCTGTTCTGTGCTGTACTGTTCTATGTTCTATGTACTAGTGTCCTCCACTGTGAAAACTGAGGCAAAATATTGATTTAGCATCTCTGCCATTTCAGTGTTCCTCACGATTAACTCGCTGATTTCATCTTCCAAACATTCACCTCAGTGACTCTCCTCCCTTTTATATACTTATAGAAGCTTTTGCTATCCTTTTTGATATTTTGTGCTAGTTTCTTTCGTAATTTAACTTAGCTCTTTTTATTACATTTTTAGTATCCCTTTGATTATGTTTGAAAGTTTCCCAATCTTCCAGCCTTTGCAATGTGATATACCTTAGTTTTTGTCTTTATATTGTCCTTGACCTCCTTGTTTAGCCATGGATATTTTTTACCCCCCTTTACCATCTTTCTTCCTCACTGGGATATATTTTAGTTGTGAGGAATTGAGTGTCTCCTTAAATAACTGCCACTGCTCAACCATTGACCTGCCTTTTAGCCTTGCTGCCCACTCTACTCGGACCTAATCTGTCCTCATGTAGATACAGACAATACCTTTGCATGGTATATAAGTAAGGCATATTGTGATATCTTTGGTATATATAAAGCACACTGTGGTCCCTATTTTAAACTAATCTACTTTGTTTTCATAGTTTTCAAAAAGCAGGGGTTTCTGTACCCCCTGCTACAATTGCCAAACAGAATCTTAATATAATCATAAAAGATTCAATTTGACTAAATACACTATAAACATGGAAGAGGAATTCATTTCCTTATACATTAAATTACATTTGCCTTCATATTTTTGAAATGCAAGATTATTCTGACAACAGAGCAAGCTGAATTTGTAACATAAATATCATAATGAGACTTGACAGCAGCCAACAGTGGCGGCATATTGAGTTTAAAGGGTGAAATTGTACAGTTGTTTTTAAGTAATGCAATGCAGTGGAAAAACAATTGTATAACTGGTAGACATTGACCTGAACCTTGACAAGTGGCTTCAGACCACATCAAAAAAGCTCTCACACTTCCATCCAGTGAAGCCTTTAAAACTATTTCCCACTTCAGAACAAAACTGACATGCCTTCAGTGTTGTTGTTGGTAAACGCATGTGGCATCCACTCAAGAGTTTACAGCCTACCATCTTGGAATCTGAGTGCATATAAAAGTGATGGGTACAATTTTTGTGACTGTTATATTGTTAATGTGTAATGGGACATAGGCTCACATATTAATATGTTCACTTTATATCTCCTTGAACTGTGCAATTACCAGTAGAATAATTATAAACTTGCTCCTTCCAAAAATGGTTTTGTGTGGATAAAACTGTAGAACATGCGATGTGAGATACACATGATTACAGTTGTGTCACTGACAGTCCTGGCAAAAATACATTTGGGGTGGGAAATTAGGACCACCACAGGAGAAGCGTATCTCACAACATTGAAGAGTATTGGCTCCAGTGGGATTGTTTGTGTATTGTAATGGCATCAATATACTAAATATGCCTAGTGAGTACATTGAGTATATACTGTTTCAATTTCAATGTTCTATTGAAATGGAAATACAGAAGTGCAGGGCAGGAACTGACAGCACCCAAACACTGTTCTGAATTGAGAACAACTAAGTAGTCCCCTTAATGCTGAAGCACAAGTTCACACTCGACAGTTACATAGAACATAGAACAGTACAGCACAGAACAGGCCCTTCGGCCCACGATGTTGTGCCGAGCTTTATCTGAAACCAAGATCAAGCTATCCCACTCCCTATCATCCTGGTGTGCTCCATGTGCCTATCCAATAACCACTTAAATGTTTCTAAAGTGTCTGACTCCACTATCACTGCAGGCAGTCCATTCCACACCCCAACCACTCTCTGCGTAAAGAACCTACCTCTGATATCCGTCCTGTATCTCCCACCACGAACCCTATAGTTATGCCCCCTTGTAATAGCTCCATCCACCCGAGGAAATAGTCTTTGAACGTTCACTCTATCTATCCCCTTCATCATTTTATACACTAATACATGATCCTTAGACCACATGATAAGTTCTTGATCTTCATCGAGATATCAAGGATAACTATTAAGGGTAGAGTGATAGACCTCTTCAAAGCAGGGTTGTCCAGTGGCTGTCCAAGGCTGAAATGCAACCTCCGACCTCTCTGGACTTGGCCCGCCGAACCCATTAGACATAAAACAGACTTAGTTTTAAAAAGTACTGTAAAACTGTTCATTCAATTACAGTTTAGTCTCTCACAGCATTTGCTGTTACTCGGCAGAATGAACTACATTGCATGTAAAAGGAATGCAAAATTCTATCATATTATGGTCATGATTTCCCAAATACTCCTTTACAGTGAGGTTAAGTAGGCCTTTCACATTACATAACACCAAATCCAAAATAGCCTAATCCCTCATTGGTTACTCAAAGTATTGCTAATTTCCTGATTTATACCGTGCCCAACATTAGCACTACAGCTTGGTGGTTTAGAAAGAACTCCCACCAAAGTTTGCTGCACTTTGCTGTTCCTTAGCTCCACCTAAACTGATTATTTTTAGAAATTCATTTTATGCTGGCTAGGCCAGCATTTATTGCCCATCCCTAATTGCTCTTGAGACGGTTGTGGTGAGCTTCCTTCTTGAACTGCTGGAGTCTCTATGGTGTAGGTACTCCCACAGTGCTGTTAAGGAAGGAGTTCTTGGATTTTGACCCAACAACAGTAATAGTACAGTGATGTATTTCCAAGTCAGGATGATGGGTGACTTGGAGGGGAACTTCCAGGTGGTGGTATTCTCATGTGTCTGCTGCCCTGCCCTCTAGATGGTAATGGTTGTGGGATTGGAAGGTGCTGTCTAAGGATCTTTGGTGAAATGCTGCAGTGCATTTTGTAGATATTTCACACTGCTGCTACTGAGCGTTGGTGGTGGAGGGAGTGGATGTTTGTGGATGTGGTGCCAATCAAGCGGGCTGCTTTGTCCTGGATGTTGTCAAGCTTCTTGAGTGGTGTTGGAGCTACACATATCCAGGCAAATGGGGAATATTCCATCATACTCCTGTCTTGTGCCTTGTAGATGGTGGGTAGGCTTTGAGGAGTCAGGAGGTGAATTACTCGCCACAGTATTCTTAGCCTCTGACCTGCTGTTTTGCCACTGTGTTTATGTGGCGAATCCAGTTGAGTTTCTGATCACTGATAATGCCAAGGATGTTGACAGTGGGGGATTCAGTGATGGTAACACCATTGAATGTCAAGGGGCAGTGGTTAGAGTGTCTCTTATTGGTGATGGTCATTGCCTGGCATTTGTGTGGCACGAATGTTACTTGCCACTTGACAGCCCAAGCCTGGATATTGTCCAGATAATGTTGCATTTAAACTTGGACAACTTCAGTATCTGAGGAATCGCAAATAGTGCTGAACATTGTGCAATCATCAGCAGACATCCCCACTTCTGACCTTATGATGGAAGGAAGGTCATTGATGAAGCAGCTGAAGATGGTTGGGCCTAGGACACTACCCTGAGGGACTCCTGCAAAGATGTGTACAGTTTCAACAACACTAGAAGTTTGACACCATCCAAGACAAATCTGCTTGCTCGATTGGCACCCCATCCACCACCTTAAACATTCATTCCATAACCATTGATGCATAGTGATGTTGACAATCTACCAGATGCACTGCAGTGACTCATCAAGGCTCCTTTTCTAGCTCCTTCCAAACCCATGATTTCTACCACATAAAAGGACAGCGGATGCATGGAAACGCCACCATCTGCAAGTTCCTCTCAAAGGATGCTGACTTGGAACTATATGGCAGGTCATTCACTACCATTGAGTCAAATTCCTGGAACTCCCACAGAGGCATAGCTCCGCGGTTAAAGAAGGCAGTTCATAACCATTTTCTCAATTTGCCTTTCTCAAAGGCAAATAGAGATGAGCAACACATGCAGATCTTCCTAGCAAGGACCAGATCCTGTTAATGAATAAACAATTGAAAAAAGCTAGGGTGAATGGGTGGTCACATATTCAAGGAGCTTTGGGAAGAAAGGTAACATACAGATGGAGCAGTGAATGGCAAGGAAAGTCAGTGAGGAGTTTGCTGGTCACCAATTGAGTGGACAAGAGAGCAAACAAGCATATTCCTGACCTAGTTCAGGGTAACATTCTCATGTCTGAGTCAGAAGGATTTTAAAAATTCTTTTTATTCATTCATGGGTCATGGGTGTCGCTGACTGGCCAGCATTTATTGCCCATCCCTAGTTGCCCTTGTACAAAGGGCAGTTGAGAGTCAACCACATTGCTTTGGCTCTGGAGTCACATGTAGGGCAGATCAGGTAAGGACGGCAGATTTCCTTCCCTAAAGGACATTAGTGAACCAGATGGGTTTTTCTGACAATCGACAATGGTTTCATGGTCATCTGTAGATTCTTTATTGCAGATTTTTTTTCATTGAATTCATATTCTACCATCTGCGGTGGCAGGATTTGAACCCGGGTCCCCTGATCATTAGCTGAGTTTCTGGATTAATAATCTAGCGATAATACTACTAGGCCATCACCTCCCCTTGATGTAGATTCAAGACTTACTTCAGTGACTTAAATGAATAATGTAAGCTGACACTTAGTGCAGTACTGAGAAAGTGTTTTACACTGTTGAAGGTGCTCTCTTTCAGATGAGAAATGAAGCCAAGACTCCGATCTGCTCTCTCAGGAGATGTAATAATTCCCATGTACTATTTTGAAGAAATATAGGGAAATTCTCCTGTTGGCATGGATAATATTTATCCACAAACCAACATCTAAAGCAGATTAATCGGTCATTTATTTAATCATTGTTTGTGGCTGTGTGGAAAGTATGCTTACCTACATTACCTGCATGACTACACTTCCAAAATAACTTGTTCGGCCATAAGGCGCTTTGGGACATCCTAAGGTCATGAAAGACGCGACGTGAATACACATCTTTCTTTCTTTCATGAGATTGATTTTACCGGCAAGATGAACTTGGAGAGAAATTGCAGAGAATGAGGAGTACAGGGCTAGATTGGAAATAATGCTGTATTTTGACCTTGTGTACCTTATAAAAGTACTGCCAGCCTACTGCTGCCTTCCTGACGGATTATAAATGATCAGATGCTTAATCTTTTTTGTCTTTCTGTTCATGGGTGTAATAATTTATTTGAACAAAGAAAAGCAGAACAAACAAAGCTGAGCCTGAAGAATTTGAGTTGGTTTAGATTCAAGTATCCTCCAAAGTAACATTAACTGACCCAATTTAGGTCGCTTCAGGTTTAGATTAGACCTAAAATTAATTGCACACTTTTCTTGATAAATGTACAGATAATAACTTCCACAATTGATAGCTCATTCAGCTAAAGCATCCTTGCTGTGAATGTTGGTGATGGAAATGACTTTTAATACAAAACTGTTAAAATATAAAATATTGTGCAGCTTAATCTGAGAGTTCAGATGACAGGTATATTAGCGGTTGAAGATTTACAGAAGAAGTCTTTGATTTAATTCATTCCTGTTCCCCACTTTTCCAGACATTATTGCCTGTTTGTGTGCACCTTGCCAGAAATACATAATAGGCAGAGTAATGTTTATACAAATACAGAAGAAAAGGATGTTATAATAGGCCAAATAATGAAGGTAATTGTAAATAATGACACTTGTAAAAAGTAATTATGCTAATTATGATGAACAAAATTACTCTAATCATGTTAAAGCATTATGCCAACAACTGGGAAAGCTATTGCTCGCCTAAAGCAATGTTTAAGTTGTTGGTTTAATCATCTAATAGTGTAGTTATTAGGCTATGGGGCCAATCATTCCAGGAATGTCTATTCAAAACATGGCAAGGACGTTTGAGAATTTAAATTTAGATTAAATTTTTTTTAAATCAGCAAAGGTGACACCAATCTGAGTGGTTGATGTAAATACACAACACCTGATTTCAAAACCCTCATATTTTCAACCCTCCATGGGCTCACTGGTTCATATTCTGTAACCTCTTCAGTCCCACACCCCTCCAAGATATCTGTGGTCAGCCAAATCTGGCCTCAGTGGTTCCATAAAGCACAAATCTGCTGTTCTTTCTCACTGTAACAGTATTTGTGTTCCTGATGCTGCCGCCCCACCAGTGCCTTCATTGTAGCCTGTCAACCAACCAGATGATGCAGTTGGAACTGCACTTTCTAGGTCCAGAGTTAGTCAACGTTGTCCTGTAAAGCCATCTGTAGACTCCTCAACTGAAAGTCAGAAGCCTTAAGCCAGCCATGCTGCAGTCACTGGGTAACAGCCCATAGGATTTGCCAAGTTCGCAGACAACACAAAAATAGGTGGAATGGCAAGTTGTGAGAGGTATACAAACAGTTTACAAAGAGATATTTATAGGTTATGTAAGTGGGCAAAATGTTGGCAAATGGAGTACAATGTGGGAAAATGTGAAGTTGTTCATTTCGGAAGGAAGAACAAAAGAACAGGGTATTATTTAAATGGAGAAAAATTGCAGAAAGCTGCAACACAAAGGGACTAGGGGTACTTGTGCATGAAACACAGAAAGCTAGCCCGCCTGTGCAGCAGCTAAACAGGAAGGCTAATGGAATGTTGGTTCTTATTTCAAGGGGGTTGCAGAATAAGAATAGAGAGGTCTTGTTGCAACTGTACAAGGTACTGTTGAGACCACATCTGGAGTACTGAGGGCAGTTTTGGTCCCCTTATTTAAGGGAAGGTATTATTTCATTGGAGGGAGTTCAGAGAAGGTTCACTAGGATGACCCCGGTATGGAGGGATTGTCTTATGAAAAAAGATTAAACAGGTTGGGACTCTATTCATTGGAATTTAGAAGAATGATAAGTGACCTCATTGAAATGTATAGGATTCTTAAGGGGCAAATGCTGAGAGGATGTTTGCTCTCATGGGAGAGTCTAGGACCAGAGAGCATAGTCTCAGAATAAAGGGGCACCCATTTCAGACTGGGATGAGGAGGAATTTCTTCTCTGAGGGTTGTGAGTCTTTAGAACTCCTGTGAGGGCAGAGTCCTTGTGTATATTTAAGGCTGAGATAGACTTTTGATCAGTAAGAGAATCAAGGGTTATGGGGAAAGGGCAGGAAAATGGAATGCGAGAAATGGCAGATCAGTCATGATCAAATTGCATGGCGGAGCAGGCGCGAGGCCTACTCCTGTTTTTATTTCTTACGGTCTATAGAATCAGGAGAGGAAAAGGCAAATGGAACGCAGGCACTAAAGGAATGACAATGGCGATTAGATTAAGTTTGTATGCAACGTACATGATTTCATTTCTAAATTTGGTGAAATGTTTATTTTATGTTAGTTTTATTTTCTTGTGGCTAAGCGAATGACCTGATTATCAGTTCTGAAGAAGTCATATTCAACTCAAAACATGAACTTTCTTTCTTCAAAAATGCTGCCAGAGCTGCTGAATATTTCCAGCATATTCCCTTTTATTTCAGATTTCCAGCATCCACAGTATTTTGCTTTTATTATTCTGATGTGATTGTTAGTGGCAGATTAGATTATTGGTGAATAGGGCATTAGGGTTATTGTTCCCTGTATTGAACTTGAGATGCTTCTTCATGCACAACCTGGGCACAAAGGGGTTGCCTAAGTGACAATGTTAGCACTGAGGTCCCTTTAAGAGTACACCAGGTCATGAGAGCCGATGATGCTCATTGAAGCTTGTGCTTGAGAGTTGGGTTTTTTCCAAGTTGGAGATACTTCTGAACAGTGAGAAGATCCAGAAGCGAAGAGTGTAAACTGGTATTTGTATCGAACTCTAGTATCGTGTGATTGGAGAGCCAACAACAACAATGATTTCAGCAACAATAACGGCAATACTAGCTGCAAGAACAATTGTGACAATGAAAGTCAAGCATGCTAGGATTTTTGGTAAAGTTATTATCAAAAACAGATGCAAGTCATGAAGTTGCTGCAAGTTTTTACCTGGCCTGTGGCCTGTGACCTGACGCTTCCTATGCTGACCAAATAAGGATAGTTATTTGGACCAAGCTAGACACTTTGGAACCATACCCACATCTGGGTTAAAGCAATGTGACCTACATGCCATTTAAATTAAGCATTTTGGAGTTGTTTGTGAGTAACTCCATTGGCCTGGTTGGATAATGTGATTGGTTTCTGATTACACCATTGACTGAATGCCAGGGAACTTTCTGGAAGATTGGGACAGTTTGAGGATAAAAATGTGTTTCAGCCCTTTGTCTTCAGTGATAAATTATGAAGTGCTTCGAAAGGCTAGTCATGGCATGAATCAATTCCAACCTCCCAGACTACCTGGATCTACGACAGTTTGCCCACTGCCGCAACAGGTCCACAGCAGACACCCTGACCCTGCACTCAACCCTGGAACACCTAGATAACAAAGGCACCTGTGTCAGACTCCTATTTATTGACTACAGCTCAGCCTTCAACATCATTATTCCCAAGAATCTCATCTCAAACTCCGTGGCCTGGGCCTCGGCACCTCCCTCAGCGACTGGATCCTGAACTTCCGAACTCACAGACCACAATCAGTAAGGATAGGCAACAACACCTCCTCCACGATCATCCTCAACACCGGTGCCCCACAAGGCTGTGTTCTCAGCCCTCTACTATACTCCCTTTGCACCGATGACTGTGTCGCCACATTCCCGTCCAATTTGATTTTCAAGTTTGCTGACGACACCACCGTAGTGGGACAGATCGCAAACAATGAGGAGACAGAGTACAGGAATGAGATAGAGAATCTGGTGAACTGGTGCGGCAACAATAATCTCTCCCTCAATGTCAACAAAACGAAGGTGATTGTCATCGACTTCAGAAGCGGAGCGAAGAACATGCCCCTGTCTACATCAATGGGGACGAAGTAGAAAGGGTCAAGAAGTTCAGGTTTTTAGGTGTCCAGATCACCCACAACCTGTCCTGATCCCCTCATGCTGACACTTTAGTTAAGAAAGCCCACCAATGCCTCTACTTTCTCAGAAGACTAAGGAAATTTGGCATGTTCGCTACGACTCTCACCAACTTTTACAGATGCACCACAGAAAGTATTCTTTCTGCTTGTATCACAGCTTGGAATGGCTCCTGTTCTGCCCAAGGCCACAAGAAACTACAAAAGGTTGTGAATGTCGCCCAATCCATCACACAAACCAGCCTCCCATCCATTTACTCTCTACACTTCCCGCTGCCTCAGCAAAGCACCCAGCATATTTAAGGACCCCACGCACCCCGGACATTCTCTCTTCCACCTTCTTCCGTCGGGAAAAAGATACAAAAGTCTGAGGTCACGTACCAACTGACTCAAGAACAGCTTCTTCCCTGCTGTTGTCAGACTTTTGAATGGACCTACCTTGCATTAAGTTGATCTTTCTCTACACCCTAGCTATGACTGTAAGATTACATTCTGCACTCTCTCATTTCCTTCTCTATGAATGGTATGCTTTGTCTGTATAGCTCGCAAGAAATAATACTTTTCACTGTATGCTAATACATGTGACATAGAACATAGAACAGTACAGCACAGTACAGGCCCTTCGGCCCTCGATGTTGTGCCGAGCTTTGTCCGAAACCAAGATCATGCTATCCCACTCCCTATCATTCTGGTGTGCTCCATGTGCCTATCCAATAACCGCTTGAAAGTTCCTAAAGTGTCCGACTCCACTATCACAGCAGGCAGTCCATTCCACACCCCAACCACTCTCTGAGTAAAGAACCTACCTCCTAAATCTCCCACCATGAACCTTATAGTTATGCCCTCTAGTAACAGCTACAACCACCTGAGGAAATAGTCTCTGAATGTCCACTCTATCTATCCCCCTCATCATCTTATAAACCTCTATTAAGTCGCCTCTCATCCTCCTCCGCTCTAAAGAGAAAAGCCCTAGCTCCCTCAACCTTTCCGCATAAGACCAACCCTCCAAACCAGGCAGCATCCTGGTAAATCTCCTCTGCACTCTTTCCAATGCTTCCACATCCTTCTTACAGTGAGGTGACCAGAACTGCACACAATATTCCAAATGTGGTCTCACCAAGGTCCTGTACAGTTGCAGCATAACCCCATGGCTCTTAAACTCAAACCCCCTGTTAATAAATGCTAACACACTATAAGCCTTCTTCACGGCTCTATCCACTTGAGTGGCAACCTTCAGAAATCTGTGGATATGAACCCTAAGATCTCTCTGTTCCTCCACATTCCTCAGAACCCTGCCGTTGACCCTGTAATCCGCATTCAAATTTGTCCTACCAAAATGAATCACTTCGCACTTATCAGGGATAAACTCCATCTGCCATTTTTTGGCCCAGCTCTGCATCCTATCAATGTCTCTTTGCAGCCTACAACAGCCCGCCACCTTATCCACTACTCCACCATCTGAAAGTGACAATAATAAATCAAATCAAATCAAAATAACTCAGAGACTGACCATCGCAACTGTGCGCTGAAAAAACATCCTCAGAAAAACATAGAAAGAAACATAGAAACACAGAAAAACTACAGCACAAAACAGGCCCTTCAGCCCCACAAGTTGTGCCGAACATATCCCTACCTTCTAGGCCTACCTATAACCCTCCATCCTATGAAGTCCCATGTACTCATCCAGGAGTCCCTTAAAAGACCCTATTGAGTTTGCCTCCACCACCACTGACGGCAGCCGATTCCACTCGCCCACCACCCTCTGTGTGGAAAACTTCCCCCTAACATTTCCCCTGTACCTACCCCCCAGCACCTTAAACCTGTGTCCTCTCGTAGCAGCCATTTCCACCCTGGGAAAAAGCCTCTGAGAGTCCACCGGATCTACGCCTCTCAACATCTCGTATACCTCTATTAGGTCTCCTCTCATCCTACGTCTCTCCAAGGAGAAAAGACCGAGCTCCCTCAGCCTATCCTCATAAGGCATGCCACTCAATCCAGGCAACGTCCTTGTAAATCTCCTCTGCACCCTTTCAATCTTTTCCACATCCTTCCTGTAATGAGGCAACCAGAACTGAGCACAGGACTCCAAGTGGGGTCTGACGAGGGTCTTATATAGCTGCATCATTATTTCCGGACTCCTGAACTCAATCCCTCGATTGATAAAGGCCAGCACACCATATGCCTTCTTAACCACCTCCTCCACCTGCGGGGCTGATTTTAGAGTCCTATGGACCCGGACCCCAAGGTCCTTCTGATCCTCTGCAGTACTAAGAGTCTTTCCCTTTATATTGTACTCCTTCATCCCATTTGACCTGCCAAAATGGACCACTACGCATTTATCTGGGTTGAAGTCCATCTGCCACTTCTCCGCCCAGTCTTGCATCCTATCTATGTCCCTCTGTAACTTCTGACATCCCTCCAGACTATCCACAACCCCACCTACCTTCGTGTCGTCGGCAAACTTACCAACCCATCCCTCCACTTCCTCATCCAGGTCATTTATGAAAATGACAAACAGCAAGGGTCCCAGAACAGATCCCTGGGGCACACCACTGGTGATCGACCTCCATTTAGAAAAAGACCCATCTATACCCACTCTCTGCCTCCTTTGGGCAAGCCAGCTCTGGATCCACAGGGCAGCAGCCCCTTGGATCCCATGCCCTCTCACTTTTTCTAGAAGCCTTGCATGGGGGACCTTATCGAACGCCTTGCTAAAATCCATATAAACCACATCTACCTTTGTCAATGTGTCTGGTCACATTTTCGAAGAACTCCACCAGGCTCGTAAGTCACGATCTGCCTTTGACAAAGCCATGCTGAGTATTCTTGAGTATACTAAACCTCTCTAAATGCTCATAAATCTTGTCCCTCAGGATCTTCTCCATCAGCGTACCAACCACTGAGGTTCGACTCACCGGTCGGTAATTTCCTGGGCTATCCCTATTCCCCTTCTTGAAAATAGGAACCACATCCGCAATCCTCCAAACCTCCGGCACCTCTCCCGTCTCCATCGACGATGCAAAGATCATCGGCAGAGGCTCTGCAATCTCTTCCCTCGCCTCCCACAGTAACCTGGGGTACATCCCATCCGGACCCGGCGACTTATCTATCTTGATGCCATTCAAAGATTCCAGCACAACCTCTTTCTTAAAGTCCACATACTCAATCTTTTCAGTCCACCACAAGCCCGCAGTACATCCACCCAGGTCTTTCTCCTCTGTGAAAACTGAGGCGAAATACTCATTAAGCACCTCTGCCATTTCTACTGGTTCCGTATAGACTTTCCTGCCTTCACCTTTTATAGGCCCTATTCCTTCACGTCTCATCCTTTTACTCTTCACATATTTATAGAACGCCTTAGGGTTTTCCTTAATCCTACCTGCCAAGGCCTTCTCGTGACCCCTTCTGGCTCTCCTAATTTCCTTCTTTAGTCCCTTCCTACAAGCCGTATACTCATCTTGATCCCCATCTTCACCAAGCTCTCTGAGCCTTTTGTATGCTTTCCTTTTCTTTTTGACTAGGTCCCGCACAGCTTTCATGCTCCACGGTTCCTTTAACCTACCAACACCTCCCTGTCTGCTTGGAACGTTGTCCTGTAGAACTCTAGACAGACATTCCTTGAAAAACTGCCACCTCTCATCAGTACATTTCCCCGAGAATACCTCCTTCCAATTTACTCCTCTAATTTGCTGCCTTATGTCTTCATATTTCCCCTTACGGCACGGTAGCACAGTGGTTAGCACTGCTGCTTCACAGCTCCAGGGTCCCGGGTTCGATTCCCGGCTCGGGTCACTGTCTGTGTGGAGTTTGCACATTCTCCTCGTGTCTGCATGGGTTTCCTCCGGGTGCTCCGGTTTCCTCCCACAGTCCAAAGATGTGTGGGTTAGGTTGATTGGCCAGGTTAAAAATTGTCCCTGAGATGTGTAGTTAGAGGGATTAGCGGGTAAATATGTGGGGGTAGGGCTTGGGTGGGATTGTGGTCGGTGCAGACTCGATGGGCCGAATGGCCTCCTTCTGCACTGTAGGGTTTCTATGTTTCTATGTTTCTTACTCCATATAAACACTTTCCTAGCTTGCCTGATCCTCTCTTTTTCCACTGCAAGCATAAAGGAGATAAAGTTATGATCACTATCCCCAAGATGCTCTCCCACTGAGAGATCTGACACCTGTCCAGGTTCATTGGTCAGTATCAGATCAAGTACAGCCTCTCCTCTTGTAGGCTTGTCCACATGCTGTGTTAGGAAACCCTCCTGAACACACCTAACAAAATCCTCCCCATCCAATCCCCTTACCCTAGGGATATTCCAATCTGCGTTTGGGAAATTAAAGTCTCCCATCCAACAACTCTGCTATTACTGCATCTCTCCAGGATCTGTTTCCCTATCTGCTCCTCCTCCTCCCTGTTACTATTGGGCGGCCTATAGAAAACTCCCAGCAAAGTGATCGACCCCTTCCCACTCCGAACTTCCACCCACAGAGACTCTGTGGACAATCCCTCCACAGCATATACCTTCTCTACAGCTGTGACACTATCCCTGATCAGCAGTGCCACTCCACCCCCTCTCTTGCCTCCCTCCCTGTCCTTCCTGAAACATCTGAATCCCGGCACCTGGAGTATCCAGTCCTGTCCGTGAGACATCCAAGTCTCCGTAATGGCCACCACATCACACTTCCAGGCATCGATCCACGCTCTGAGCTCATCCCCTTTATTCACTATACATAGAAGTGGCATAGAAGACAAAGAGTCACATGGAAGAATCTACATCGTGAACGTATTTGGCCACTTTGTTCTGAACCAGGTAGTATCCATTTCCAGTTAGAATTTCAATTGAAGAATTAAATTTAAGAGTTGAAGTGTAAGAGTTAAAATGTTGTAACTGTTGTGAGTTTGAGTTTTGGTAGATAAAGTGTTAAAGAAAATTGTGTTTAAAAATTTAAAGTCAACTTAGTGTCTTTATTTGCAATTAGAGGTTAAAGCACACGGGTTTGTACATATTACAGAGAAGGAGGTGCTGGAAGTCTTAAAGCGCATCAAGGACCTGATGAGGTATATCCCAGGATGTTGTGGGAGGCTAGGGAGGAAATTGTGGGTCCCCTAGCCGAGATATTTGAATCATCGATAGTCACGGGTGAGGTGCCTGAAGATTGGAGAGTGGCAAATGTTGTGCCTTTGTTTAAAAAGGGCTGCAGGGAAAAACCTGGGAACTACAGGCCAGTGAGCCTCACATGTGTGATGGGTAAATTGTTGGAAGGTAGTTTGAGAGACAGGATCTACAGACATTTAGAGATGCAAGGACTGATTAGGGACAGTCAGCATGGCTTTGTGAGTGGAAAATCATGTCTCACAAATTTAATTGAGTTTTTTGAAGGGGTAACCAAGAAGTAGATGAGAGCAGTGCAGCTGATGTTGTCTACATGGACTTTAGCAAGGCCTTTGACAAGGTACTGCATGGTAGGTTGTTGCATAAAGTTAAATCTCACAGGATCCAGAGTGAGGTATCTAAATGGATACAAAATTGGCTTCTTGACAGAATAAGAGTTTTAACAACACCAGGTTAAAGTCCAACAGGTTTATTTGGTAGCAAATACCATTAGCTTTCGGAGCGCTGCTCCTTCGTCAGATGGAGAGGTCACGTAGTGGTCCATTTTAGCAGGCCAAATGGGATGAAGGAGTACAATATAAAGGGAAAGACTCTTAGTACTGTAGAGGATCAGAAGGACCTTGGGGTCCGGGTCCATAGGACTCTAAAATCGGCCCCGCAGGTGGAGGAGGTGGTTAAGAAGGCATATGGTGTGCTGGCCTTTATCAATCAAGGGATTGAGTTTCGGAGTCCGGGGATAATGATGCAGCTATGTAAGACCCTCGTCAGACCCCACTTGGAGTACTGTGCTCAGTTCTGGTCACCTCATTATAGGAAGGATGTGGAAAAGATTGAAAGGGTGCAGAGGCGATTTATAAGGATGTTGCCTGGATTGAGTGGCATGCCTTATGAGGATAGGCTGAGGGAGCTCGGTCTTTTCTCCTTGGTGAGACGTAGGATGAGAGGAGACCTAACAGAGGTATATAAGATATTGAGAGGCGTAGATCCGGTGGACTCTCAGAGGCTTTTTCCCAGGGTGGAAATGGCTGCTACGAGAGAACACAGGTTTAAGGTGCTGGGGGGTAGGTACAGGGGAAATGTTAGGGGGAACTTTTCCACACAGAGGGTGGTGGGTGAGTGGAATCAGCTGCCATCAGTGGTGGTGGAGGCAAACTTAATAGGGTCTTTTAAGAGACTCCTGGATGAGTACATGGGACTTCATAGGATGGAGGATTATAGGTAGGCCTAGAAGGTCGGGATATGTTCGGCACAACTTGTGGAGCTGAAGGGCCTGTTTTGTGCTGTGGTTCTTCTATGTTTCTATGTTTCTACATGAATAGGATGGGATATGGTCCCCGGAAGGGTAGGGGGTTTTAGTTAAGTCAGGCAGCATGGTCGGTGCAGGCTTGGAGGGCCGAACGGCCTGTTCCTGTGCTGTAATTTTCTTTGTTCTTTGTACACAGTCATAGCGGTAGAAGGAGTATAGTAGAGAGCTGAGAACACAGCCTTGTGGGGCACCGGTGGAGGAGGTGTTGTTGCCTATCCTTACTGATTGTGGTCTGTGAGTTAGGAAGTTCAGGATGCAGTGGCTGAGGGAGGTGCCGAGGCCCAGGCCACGCATCCTGTGTTGAAGGCTGAGCTGTAGTCAATAAATAGGAGTCTGACATAGGTGTCCTTGTTATCTAGGTGTTCCAGGGTTGAGTGCAGGGCCAGGGAGATGGCATCTGCTGTAGACCTGTTGCGGTGATAGGCAAACTGTAGTGGATCCAGGTAGTCCGGGAGGCTGGAATTGATTTGTGCCATGACTAACCTTTCGAAGTACTTAATAATGATGGATGTCATAATGATGGATATGCTAAATGGGTTAACAAATGACACTTTATGGGTTGAACTTAGGAATATAAAAGGGGCAGTCATACTCTAGGAGTGTACTACAGACCCCCAAATATAAGAGCGGGATAGAAGAACATAAATGTAGGCAATTTTCTGCCTGTAGGAATAAGAAGGCAATAATAGTCGGAGATTTTAACTATCCCAATATCAACTGCACTAATAAGTGAGATCTTTGGGGCACAAAGCAGACATGTCCCCTCCAAAAATAAGAATGATACTACCAAATCCAGACCACCTATTGTTGTCAAAAAAAATACAGGAGAAGATTAAGCAGAAAAAAAATGTTTATGATAATCACAAAAAAACTTAACACTGCAGATAGCCTCGAGGAGTATAGAAAATGCAGGGATCAAGTACAAAAAGAAAGAACTAGCCCAACTTGCCTGGGCTTGTCCCAGCAGTTAGATCCTGGAGGCATAAATGTAAACATTGAATCTGCAATGCTCTGCATATATTTGTTACTGTGAATAAATGTTCTTTGTTCGTTAATAACTGGTGGAGCCAAGTTTTTACACATCATCAAACTAGCATCCTTTGCTTGTTCTCACACCATCACCATTTCCCCTGCATCTTCTGCTTGACATCACACTTTTATTTACTCCCCCTGAACACAGATTTCAGCTCGGGACAGTGCTACCTTCACAATAATGATACAGAACAATTTCATTCACATGGTTGCTGCCTCATGGTTGTAGACACTTCACATGCAAATTACAGCTCAGAGCAGATGCAAATTGATTTTTAAATCTCGCACTATTCATCAGAAGATTTAATGATAAAAATTCTTCAAAGGTAATGTGACTATTTCATAAGAATTTCATTCTGCGTGACGTTATACTAGAAGAGATGCAACCACGTTAAATACATAACATCCCCCCCTTGACTTCTTTAGTCCCCCAATGATAACTTTCCCCAATGTTTCAACAACAGACCTAATTAAACAGCAGATACATTACTTTACACCATTATTTCCCATATTTGCAATTAATAAGACAGTCTCTCAGGTGGACATCTATTTCTTTTGACTCATACCCTACGCTCTGGAATTTGGCTACTCGAGACTCGAGTATCCTCTTTTCAGAGTCATAGAGAGCTACAGCACAGAGAAAGGCCCTACGACTCATTGTGTCTGCGCCAGTCAAAGACAAACCACCCAACTATTCTAATCCCATTTTCCAGCATTTGGCGCAAATACATCTAAATACTTCTTAATGTTATGAAGGTCTGTGCCTCCATCACCCTTTCAGGCAGTGAGTGCCAGACTCCCACCACCTTTTGGGTGAAAAGGTTTTTCCTCACATCCGCTTACCTGCCCCTTACCTTAAATCTCTGCCCCTGGTCATTGATCCCTCCACCAAGGGGAAACGTTTCTCCCTGTCTATCTATGCCCCTCATAATTTTAGCTTGCCGTATCAGGAATGATTGAGGACTCTGGGTCTGTACTCGTTGGAGTTTAGAAGGATGAGGGGGGATCTTATTGAAACTTTACAGGATTCTGCGAGACCTGGATAGAGTGGACGTGGAGAGGATGTTCCCACTAGTAGGAAAAACTAGAACTAGAGGGCACAACCTCAGGCTAAAGGGATGATCCTTTAAAAAGAGATGAGGAGGAATTTCTTTAGCCAGAGAGTAGTGAGTCTATGGAACTCTTTGCCTGAGAAGGCAGTGGAGGCCAGGTCATTGAGTGACTTTAAGACAGAGATAGATAGGTTCTTGTTTAATAAGGGGATCAGGGGTTATGGGGAAAACGCAGGAGAATCGGGATGAGAAAGTAATCAGCCATGATTGAATGGTAGAGCAGATCCGATAGGCCGAGTGGCCTAATTCTGCTCCTATGTCTTATGGTCTTATACATCTTAATCATGTCCCTCCCTCAGCCTCCTCTGCTCCAAGGAAAACAATCCAGTCTAACCAATCTCTCTTCATAACTAAAACTCTCCAGCCCAGGTATCATTCCGGTAAATCTCCTCTGCAACCTTTCCAGTGCTATCACATCCCTCTTATAATGCTTCACAAGAAGGGAGAGAGGAGCAGTAAGAACAACAGTGGGGCGAGAGGAGCAGCACCGGGGGGGGAGGGGTGAAAGGAGCAGCGGGTAGGGGCAAGAGGAGCAGCATCAGGGGGAGCGAGAGGAGCAGCAATGGGGCAAGAGGAGCAGCAGCGGGGTGAGGGGCGTGACAGTAGAGCAAGCGCGAATTGTGAATATATTGCACAATATATTTTTGCTCAATTTCCAACTGGCTATCTGGGGGTTTATTATAAACACCTAGCAATGTGGCTGCCCCTTTTTTATTCCAAAACTCTACCCACAAAGTTTAATCTGATGCCCCCTCCAAGATATCAGCACTGCAGTGACTGACTCCTTAACTAATAATGCAATGCCTCCTCCTCTTTTACCCCCTCTTCTGTCTCGCCTGAAGATTTTACATCCCAGGATGTTGACTCCTGCCCCTCCTTCAACCATGTCTCTGTGATGGCTACCATATCACAATTCACACAATACCTTCCAAACATCCCAAGTCTATTTCCTGGAAGGACAAGGGCAGCAGATGTACAGGAACATCACACCTACAGGTTCTCCTCCAAGCCACACTCTATCCTGACTTGGAATTATATTGCCGTTCCTTCGCTGTTGCTGTGTCAAGATTCTGGAACTCACTTCATAACAGCACTGTGGATGTCCCTGCAACCCATAGACTGCATCTCCTCAACAGGTGTGGTGAACCATAGTTGGTTACCACTATGAGTGCTGAACCATGGATGGTCAGCACTATGGGGGTTTGTAGATATGTTACTGTAGTTACTGTTGGTGTTAGGGTTGGGCTGTTCTACCTGTTGATATTGTTCTGTGGTACACTCCAGTTGGCTCTGCCTACCAGGGGAAGTATAAAGGTCACTGCACTGCCTGGTGACCCTTTAGTCTGGGATTGTATTGTATATAGTGTGCTCCATTCTTGTCAGTAATAAAAGCCTTTATTTCCCAGGTACAATCTAGCCCCCCGAGTGATTTAATCACGCATCAATTTTATTACTGTCAAAATTTTGAAGACCATGGAGCAAATGTTGAAACCCGATCGGCTTACTTTAGATCCACGTGCGGCAGGAGCGTCAAACACTTTCGACCATTGGTTAAAGTGTTTTCAAGACTACATCGATGCCTCAACAGCCATTCAAAACGACGCCGATAGACTGCGGGTCCTCCACGCGAGGGTAAGCGACACCGTATACCTTTCAATCCGCGATGCCCAAGACTACAAAGGGGCCATCGAACTACTTAAGAAACAGTACAACAAACCGCCAAACGAGATCCATGCTCGACACCTTCGAGCCACTTGACGGTGGCAGCCCGGCGAAATGACAGAACAGTACCTGTGTGAACTTCAGCAGCTAGCCAGAGCCTGCAACTGCAAGCCAGTGTCGGCGGCCCAGTATACGAACGACTTGATCCGTGATGCGTTCGTGGCGGGAATCGGCTCGTCGTACATTCGCCTTCGGCTGCTAGAGCAAGGTAAGCAAGACCTCGCTAAGACAGTAGAATTGGCCGACGCTATGGAGACGGCCTCCAGAAGTCTAGAAACGTACCCCACCGATCACGTGGGAACATCGTGGCAAGTGCAGCCACCGACTCTACTTTATTCAGCGGCTCCGAAAAACTGCGCGATTGTGTTTCCAACCTCGGACCTGACGACGGCGGCAGCTCCAGGAGGCCCGCGGTGTTACTTCTGTGGATTGGCGAAACACCCTCGGCAGCGATGTCCAGCTAGAACGGTATTGTGCTCCGCGTGTGGAAAGAAAGGGCATTATACCAAAGTCTGCAGGACCAAACCACCCTCCAAACATAGCAGTGCGGCGTGTGATTCTCCTGAGCCTCTCTCCTTGTCTCCAGCGTCTTCGAGGTTTTCCACCACGTGCGATTCCAGAGCGCCGCCATTCCTGACGACGGAGACGCAAGACACGTGCGACCTGCAGGGGCCGCCACTTTTAGCGCCACCGACCACGTGCGATCCATGGGCGCAGCCATTTTGGTCGGCACCGACCGCGGACGACCAGCAGGGGTCATCATCATCAACCATCTCAGCTGCCTGCAGTGGCACCCAAGACCCAACGGTGGCGTCAATCATCCTGGACCAGGCCAAGCCTCACAGACTCGACAAGTCCATGATGGACATAGAGGTAAATGGACGCCAAATTCATTGTTTGTTTGACAGCGGGAGCACGGAGAGCTTCATTCACCCTGACACCGTGAAACAGTGCAGTCTCCGAGTACGGACTGTCAGACAGACAATTTCGATGGCGTCGAGGTCCCGGTCTGTTACCGTGCTAGGGAGCTGCGTGGTCAACCTGACGGTGCGGGGCACAGTTTACGAGAATTTCAGACTCCTTGTGTTACCGCACCTTTGTGCTCCGATGCTCCTGGGACTAGACTTTATGGTCCACCTGAGGAGTGTAACCCTGCAGTACGATGGACCACTCCCTCCACTTTCAGTGGGAGAACAGCAGCCTCCAAATTGCCCAGCGCTCTCCATGTGTAGCCTCTCAACACTCAGAATCACCCCACCATCTTTATTCGAGAATCTCGTGCCAGGCTGCAAGCCCATCGCAACCAAGAGCAGGCGTTACAGCGCTGAGGATTGGATCTTTATTCGATCTGAAGTTCAGCGGCTCCTCAGGGAAGGGATCATCCAACCTAGCTCTAGTCCATGGAGAGCGCAAGTAGTGGTGGTTAAAACTGGAAACAAACCCCGGATGGTCATAGACTATAGTCAGACCATTAATAGATATACGCAGCTGGATGCGTATCCTCTCCCGCGCATATCTGACATGGTCAACCAGATTGCGCAGTACCGGGTGTTCTCCACCATTGACTTGAAGTCAGCTTACCACCAGCTCCCCATTCGCCCAGAGGACCGAAAATACACGGCCTTTGAGGCGGATGGTCGTCTTTATCACTTTTTAAGGGTTCCCTTTGGCGTCACGAATGGGGTCTCGGTCTTCCAGCGTGCAATGGACCGAATGGTGGACCAGAACGGGCTGCGGGCTACCTTCCCGTACCTGGATAACGTCACTATCTGCGGCCATGACCAGCAGGATCACGATGCCAACCTCCTTAGATTTTTACGCACTGCGTCTCGCCTGAATCTGACCTACAACAGGGAGAAGTGTGTATTTCGCAAGCGCCGCTTAGCAATCCTCGGATACATGGTGGAAAACGGGGTCCTTGGCCCTGATCCAGACCGTATGCCTCCCCTCCTGGAACTTCCCCTGCCCACTAGCATCAAAGCACTGAGAAGATGCTTAGGCTTCTTCTCATACTATGCACAGTGGGTTCCCAATTATGCGGACAAAGCCCGTCCGCTCATCAAGTCTACCTCCTTTCCCCTAACAACAGAGGCTCGCTTAGCCTTTGAAGGGATAAAAGCTGACATCGCGAAAGCCACGATGCACGCTGTTGATAAGTCCATCCCCTTTCAGGTGGAGAGTGATGCATCTGATTTCGCCCTGGCCGCCACACTTAACCAGGCGGGCAGGCCCGTCGCCTTTTTCTCTCGCACCCTCCAAGGCCCCGAAATTCGGCACTCTGCGGTGGAAAAGGAGGCCCAGGCCATTGTGGAGGCCGTTCGGTATTGGCGCCATTACTTGGCGGGAAAACAATTCACCCTGCTCACGGACCAGCGGTCCGTGGCGTTCATGTTCAACAACACGTTACGGGGTAAGATCAAAAATGATAAAATCTTGAGGTGGAGAATCGAACTCTCCACCTACAATTATGATATCATGTACCGTCCAGGGAAGCTCAATGAGCCCTCAGACGCCCTGTCACGTGGAACATGTGCAAGTGTGCAGGAGAATCGATTACAGGCCCTCCACAATGATCTCTGCCATCCGGGGGTCACTCGGCTCTTCCATTTCGTAAAGGCCGGAATCTACCCTACTCAGTGGAGGATGTCAGGTCCATAACCCGAAGCTGCCAGGTATGTGCTGAATGCAAACCGCACTTCTACCGACCTGACAGGGCACACCTCATTAAAGCCACTCGCCCTTTTGAAAGACTGAGTGTGGACTTCAAGGGCCCCCTTCCTTCGACAGATCGGAATGTGTACTTCCTCAATGTGATTGACGAGTACTCACGATTCCCTTTTGTCATTCCCTGTTCTGATACGACCACTGCCACGGTCATTAAAGCATTACGGGATCTTTTCACCCTGTTCGGTTACCCTAGCTATATCCACAGTGATAGGGGCTCGTCATTCATGAGTGACGACTTGAGGCAATACCTGCTCTCAAAAGGGATTGCCTCAAGTAGAACTACGAGTTACAACCCTAGGGGTAACGGACAGGTTGAACGAGAAAATGCTACAGTTTGGAAGGCTGTCTTACTGGCGTTGAGGTCTAAAGGTCTCCAGTCTCCCGTTAGCAAGAGGTACTCTCTGATGCGCTCCATTCCATCCGCTCACTCCTGTGTACCTCAACCAACGCTACTCCACATGAGAGGATGATTTCCTTCCCTAGGAAGTCTTCCTCTGGGACCTCATTACCGTCTTGGTTGACGCACTCAGGACCTGTCCTCCTGCGGCGGCATGTTAGGACCCGCAAGTCCGACCCTTTGGTTGAACAGGTCCATCTCCTCCACGCCAACCCTCAATATGCCTATGTGGCATATCCTGACGGGCGAGAGGACACGGTCTCTATTAGAGATCTGGCACCAGCAGGGGACTTGGAAACCCCAGTCGCTTCCATACCCCTAGTTAGGGACCCCCCGACCCTTATCTCCCCTCCTGACACGGCGCGGGCAGTATCGAGACCACCACTTAATCCTCTTACTCCCGTGTACAGCTTGCCTGAGTCCAGGAGATTGTCACCACCTCAAGGCGTGCTCGAGTCCAGCAGATTGTCGCCACCTCGTGGTCCACCTGTCCGTGAGGAACTGGAGGAGTCACTGGACACCGCCTTGGAGAGAAGGTCACCACGGTTACCAGAACCGGCGTTACCGCCAGTGTTGAGGAGGTCGCAGAGACAGTGCGGTCCTCCAATACGACTGAACTTGTGAATATATGAACAGTTGTTCTTGGTTATTTTTTTTGCCCCACCGGCCTTTGTTTTAAAGGAGGGGTGAATGTGGTGAACCATAGTTGGTTACCACTATGAGTGCTGAGCCATGGATGGTCAGCACTATGGGTGTTTGTAGATATGTTACTGTAGTTATTGTTGGTGTTAGGGTTGGGCTGTTCTACCTGTTGATATTGTTCTGTGGTACACTCCAGTTGGCTCCGCCTACCAGGGGAAGTATAAAGGTCACTGCACTGCCTGGTGACCCTTTAGTCTGGGATTGTATTGTATATAGTGTGCTCCATTCTTGCCAGTAATAAAAGCCTTTATTTCCCGGGTACAATCTAGCCTCCCGAGTGATTTAATCGCGCATCAACAGGATAGCTCTTGAATCCTAGAATTTATCCATGGACTTGGGAGGTACAGTTGACTGGCAGAGAATGCAAGTGTCATGGCAGTGTAGGCGGGCATAAATTTTGTGGGTATTAGGATTAGAATATTTCTTAAACTATAACTCGATAAATGAAGCAAAACAGGACAGCATTCAGCCAGAAAGGTGTGAGTAAGGCAAGCAGACATCTTTTAAACACAGAAACCAGGTTGACAAAGACTCAGGAACTCGCATCAATATGCTATTCAGAAAATATCTTGAGACCTGGAAAACTTCCTGACATCCCATCAAACACCCATTGTCCAAAGGAATTCAGAGACATAAAGCAATTATCACACTCTTAAACCAAACTTTACATATTAAAACTCTAGACCAGAAAACCCATTAACGGGATAACTATAAAAGAAAACCATTTACACATCAAACTCCACACCCACAAACCTATTGAAACAGGATGATTATATCAGGAAACCACTCACAAACCATTTACATATCAAAACAGATCGTTACTATAACTATACTCCGTTTTGGCAGGCAGGCAGAGTACTTTGCGGGACTGTCTTGTCTGTGTCCTGATTGTACCTCCGTCGACGTAAAAAACTATAATAAACTGTGCTGTTATCGATCTTGGCTCTGGGTGCGAGTGGTGTGGTATCTGTTCACTCGCGCTAACAATTGGGGGCTCGTCCGGGATCGTGACCGCCGCTGGAACATCGCCTCTCAAACACTGGGTGAGTATCTTTACTCATTTAAAGTCCGCGGGAATTCCCAGTGCCAGCGGTGTTCCACGGCTGCCGCGATCTGAACTTGTGAACAGAGCCCGATCGAGAGCTGCACAGCGGGGTAGGTTCTTCTTTGGGCGGGTGAGCGGGGTCGCGAATTGTAATTGATTGTGTACTGTTGCATTCCGTGTATCCCTGACAGCGGACCCGACCAGACATTAGCTGACCCAAAAGGTACCTAAGGAAGACAAGGGTTAAGTGGCCGGGAGGCCGGGAGGACGTCCAGGGTTAGGGCCAATGAACGCGGACTCACGAAGTTCGGTTTAAGTCCGGGCGCTGCAAGTCGGGTAGGACCTCTGCAGGCGCGAAAGTCTGGGCCACTGGAAACAGATCCGCGAGGAGTCTGCTACATGTCCGGGCGCTACTAAGTCTGGAGCCTCTGTGAGTGCTTCGGGCACTACAAGCAGGAGACCTCTGGTAGCGCGAAAGAACGGCTACACGCCGGGGGAACTCCTACCTGCGGTCAATCCCACGCTTGTCCGCACCCAGGTCAGGGTGATTCCCGGGGAGATAGGGAAACGGCGAGCCTCTGTGGATTGATTTAGCGGTAGGATTTGGTCAGGAAAGAGTGGCCCCCGGCCCCTGTAGTCGTGGTCAGAGCCCCCCCCCCCTGTCTCTGTGAGCGGTGATCTCCCCGTTACATGCAGGACGGGCTCTGCGTGTTACTGCTGAAGGTTTAAAGGTACTGACAGTGGAAACACCAAACCAGGAACCCCAGGGATACCTACACAAGTATCTGTGGGAAGCACCAAACCAGGATTAGTACACCACTGATCTTAGCTAAGAGATTCGACATGGATAGCATTGAGACCATTTTTGAATGGGGGCCGGAAGGGTCCCTCACCCGCTATCTAGCAGATAAAAACAAGAACCTAATTAAAAGCATGATTAAAACAGGGTGGAAACCCCAAGACCCCCTTGAGAGCCAACGGGAATGGTGGGCAACGGAAAAGAGGAACAAGGATGATAAGGCTTGGATCCTCATACTGAAGGCACACCTCACCCTAGCAGGGCGAGTCCATAAATACGTTCAGGATAAACAAGAAAAGGCTGAACAGAAAAAGCATGCTGCTGTGATGGCTATTAACCCCGTGTTGCCGGCACTGACCGACTTCTCCCGTGAAGCCCCATACGAGGAATGTCCCGATTGGGAGTGCTTAATAGACGAGACAAGTCCTCGGTGCCCAACAGGGGGGAGTCCCCCGGTAACCACCGATCCCCCAAACGCCAAAGCAGCACCTCTTAAGATCGAATGTATCCCAGGGGGACAAGGGAGAGACGGGCGAGGAAGGCAGGCCCAAATTAAAATGACTCATGTGTCACTCTCGCCAGGGGACACTATGAAATTACTAGAAAAGCTCCCAACCCTGCAGCCCAGGCACAGTAACGCAATTTTTTGGCAAAAGATGAAAGAGATGCAACTGTGCCACAACTTACACAACCGAGATATAGCAGGGTTAGTAAGAGCCAAGATGCCCGAGAATCACTGGGCTCGGCTCCGGGCAGAACACCAGAATGGGACTTGGTGTGCAGACCTAGACGGGAGCCGCCGGGAGCAGGAACAGGCTCTGACAGGCTTTAAAAACGATATCATCCTGACCATGGGGGAGGTCCCCGTGAGTTGGAGTGTAATAGTAGGAGTAACGCAGAAAAAGGAGGAAGGGGCTCAGGAATACGGGCGACGAAAATTCGATGCCTTTGTAGCCCACGGAGGAATGCCAGATGCAGATAGACAGAACCCGGCATTCCTCCAGTTATATAGGGATGGGCTGAGCCCAGCACACCAAGCTATCCTAAAGACAGGATTGGTAAACTTTAACACCTTCAATGAATTAGAAAACTGGGCTGTCACTGTAGACAACCAGCAAAGGAAAACACAGGGCGCCAGAGCAGGGATATCAGCGGTAGGAACTGAAGGAGGAAATTGCTACAGGTGCGGGGAATTAGGCCATTTCAAAAGGGAATGCCAAGTTATAATCCCGCACCCTCCTAATACATGTAATAAGTGCGGCAGAATCGGACACACCGAATCTACCTGCAAAGACAGAAGGATCCCAAGGAGAAAGGGAGCGCCCCCGAAGAGACTGGAGAAAACCCCGGCAAGCGCCCCAGATATAAGGGAGAATGAGGTGGTTTCGGACCCAGCGCACCTCAGCCACCAGCAGCTGCTGGACATTATACAAACCTTGGCGGCACAAAAATCTGCATGAGTGGCATCGGCCCCCGCCCCGGGAACGGACCCCCGTATCTGGGTGAATGCATCGTTAGGGGGCCGGCGATGCAAAATATTAATAGATACGGGGGCTTCGATATCCCTCACCAACATGGCACTACCCACCACCCACCGTTCCATAGTAGTAGTAGGAATAGGGGAGGATAGGACTATAGCATATCAGAGCGAAGCAGTGTTACTTGAGATAGAGGGGATCATACTCCCCGTACACTTCTGGGTGGGCCCAAATGAAGAAGGGACAATTTTGGGAATAGACCTCCTGGGAGAGTTAGGAGCAGTGGTGGACGCTTTCAATAAGCGCCTGCTGTGGACGGCAAGGAAAGAACACAAGAGCGGGATCCAAGGATACTGGGTCCCTAATAAGAACGTAGCAGCCATAGGCATGGGGGCTCCGGCTCCGACGGCCCGAGACTGGAAGAAGGAGGGACTAGTGGGACTCTTATGTCAAGCACTACCCCGGGTCTGGGCTACAGGCAAGCAAGACTGCGGTCTCGTCACAATCCTTCCTTTACAAATACAAGGACCAGCCCATGCCCCTCATAAACAATATCCCATAAAACCCGAGGCGTTACAGGCAACCGAAACAATCGTCCAGGCTTTGGTTAAACGGGGCATCCTGAGACCCACCGTGTCCCACACAAATTCCCCGATGTGGCCCGTCCGTAAGCCAGACGGGAACTACCGACTAACCATCGACTATACCGCCCTGAATAAGGTCACCCCAAAGGAACACCCTATCGTTGCGAGCCCGGCCACTATATTTAACGGACTGCGACCTGAATATTGTATCTTCTCCGTGCTAGACATAGCAAACGGATTCTGGTCAATTCCACTCCACCCAGACTCCCAGGAGAAGTTTGCCTTCACCTGTGGAGGTAGACAGTACACCTGGACCTGTCTCCCCCAGGGATTCCACAATAGCCCCAACATATTCCACCGGGTTATGAGCAAAGCCCTCGAAAATTGTAACTTATCCCCCTATGAGAGCGCTTTTCTCCAATATGTGGATGACATCTTGATCGCCTCCACTAACCCGACGGGGCATTTGGGAGCCCTGTCAGTAATCCTGCGGGGCTTACAAACAGCAGGATTTAAGGTTAACCCAACCAAAGCACAACTCGCAAAACCAGAGGTCCGATATCTGGGGCATTACATAAGTCAGGGAAAGAAAACCCTTCCCACGGACCGAAAAACAGCAATTGCCAACATGACCCGTCCGAACACAGTTAGGGGGGTGCGTAGGGTGATGGGACTCTTTAATTACTGTCGGAATTTCATCGATCAGTTTGCATCCATAGCAGAACCTATCCAGCGATTGGTAAAAGGGGGGAGGCCGGGGGCAGAAATCATTGAATGGGGACCCGAACAAGAAACAGCATACTCCCACCTGAAATCAGAATTATTAGCGGCCCCAGCCTTATGCCTGCCCAACATAGCGAAACCGTTCCATCTTTTTTATAATGCGGAGGACGGATTCTATAGCTCCGTTGTGACTCAAGAAAGTGGGGGCACCATGAGACCTGTAGCATATTATTCGGTGCGGCAGTCCCCGATAGCCAAAGGACTACACAAATGTGTGGCAGCCCTGGACTGTGCCGCATGGGCAGTCAGGGTGTGCGAACCCATTACTATGTTAGGACAGATCATCCTGCACACAAAACATACAATAGTAGAATTATTAAACACAGGTCGACTCCGAACTGTTTCAGATGCTCGAAGGGCAACTTGGGAGGCAGTGCTCCTTCCTCAGGACCAATCTATTAAAATCGTACGAGATACCGGAAGAAACCCAGCAGAGGGGTTCCTTCCAGACGGCAGTCCACATCACTGTCCGATTAACCCAGACATGGATACAGAGGATGGGATTAGTGATCAGCCACTGGAGAACCCCGATATAATACTATACGTAGACGGGTCCCGAAGGCAGGTGGAGGGACAGTACCGCACAGGATGGGCAGTGGTAGATCAGGAAGGAACACTAATAGCAAAGGGCACCATGGGGGGGGAGACCTCTGCTCAAGTGGCCGAGCTTATAGCATTAACAAAGGCCCTTAGCGCAGGAAGGGACAAAAGGGTAAACATATACACGGACAGTCAATATGCGTTCGAGGTGGTTCACGACTATATGATAGCATGGAATAGGCGTGGATTCATTACCGCAGCGGGGGGACACATAAAACATGAAAATATAATTCGAGACCTGGCCACAGCATCCAGACTACCCTCAGAAGCAGCCGTAATTAAAATAAAAGCCCATCAAAAGACAAGGACTGTAGAGCAGAAGGGGAACCAACTAGCAGATGCCGCTGCTAAAGCTGCAGCAGGGGAAGCCCTCCCACAGATAGCTGCCATCACCTCTTCCCCCATGGAAGAGATGGATGTTCATAAACTACAGGGTAGCGCTGACCCAGACGAGGTGGCGCGATGGAAACAGACCGGGGCGTCCTTAGACGAAGATGGTATATGGAGGAAAGGACATCAAGTAGTCGCCCCCTCATTCATACAGGCGGAACTACTTCGACTCCACCACGAACCAAACCACTCCGGACGGGATGGGACCCTAGCTCGTTTATCAGGAGATTGGTGGTGGCCAGGGATGGGGCGGGATGTAGCTAAGCACTGCCAAAGATGCATCATATGCGCACAGCATAACCCTGGCCGGCCCCTGAAGGTTAAACTAGCAAACCAACCCAGGCCAAAGGGACCTTGGGAAAACCTCCAAATTGACTTCATCGGCCCTCTACCCACCAGTCGTGGGAAGAAGTACTGCCTGGTCCTCATTGACCAGTTCACCCGATGGGTAGAAGCCTTCCCAACCCGGGATTGCGGGGCAACCACTGTAGCCCACATCTTAGCATATGAGATAATACCCAGATGGGGAGTCCCGTTACAACTGGACTCCGACCAGGGGACACACTTCACAGGCAAGGTAATGAAACACGCATGTAAAACCTTAGGGATCCGACAGCGGTTCCATATACCATACCACCCCCAGAGTGCTGGAATGGTAGAGAGAATGAATCGCACCCTCAAGAACACGATAGCAAAAACTATCGCAGAAACAGGTCAGGGGTGGGTAGATGTCCTTCCCTGTATCCTGATGCGCCTACGGGCCACCCCAGGTCGAACCATAGGGCTCACCCCGTTCGAACTAATGACCGGGAGAGCAATGCGACTCCCCGAAAACATCGCCGTGGGAGGGGAAGAAATGACACCCCTCCGGGACAAGCTCAAACGATATGTGCAACACTTAGATTCACAACTCCGAGACCTGCACCACACAGCCAGGGACCAGCAAGCCATTAGAGACCAGGCTAAAAAGGAAAATGTCAGTCATACCCCCACCCTCCCTCGAGTAGGGGATAGGGTTTTGATTCGGATTGCCCCAGACCGACCCGGGTTTGCACCGAAATGGATGGGACCCCACGAGGTTATCCTTACCAGCGATACATGTGCGTGTGTCGATGTGAAAGGAAAAGGCCGATGGAAACATTGGTCGCAATTAAAATCCTATCACCACGGGGAAAGAGGACAGAGCAGACTGACTGAAAGGACAGAGGATGCTCCGTCCACTCCACGTATTGGCCCTTAACCATCTTTGTCCTTACAGCGGAAATCGAAATAACAACCTTTATTTTCCAACACTAAAGGAACTATATGCCAACCGAGGCATGAATGTATATATGTAGATAGAAATAAGAATAAGATAAGTAAGACAAGTTCATCACCTAATATGAACCTAACGACTGGCGGCCACCAGGTTTTATATATCCTCCCCCAACCCCTCTCCAGAACCATGTGGACCACTTGGAGGATGATCCTCGCGGCGACCTTCCTGACGAGTGTGGCACCCGAAGAACACCCCATCTACCCGCGATTCCACGGGGTAGCCTTCAACACATCCGAGGCACTATGTGTGCCAGCTGGACCGGACCCTATGAACAGTAGAACTTATCTTAACGCATGGCTACAAGTTTACCCGGGTATCAACGAGATCTGCTTCACTTGCACTTTAGAAGGACTCCGAACATGCATTCAACAGCGGGACCTCCAGAACAGAGACCAGTGCGTTTTTGGGACTCTCTGCGCCCTCCCCGACAACCCACAAGAGGCCCGACCACAGGACACTTTGAATTCAAACATGGACATTTGCGGCTATTACGGACTTGTTGAGGCTCCCGCAGTCTCATTGTATGTATGTTTTGCACCGCTTCCAACGCGGGCCCCCACGACCACAAGGCCCGAAATCTTACCCTGTCCCTTGCAAAGCAGGGGACCGGAGGGAGGACTGGTGTTGTGGAACGAGGGGGAAATTGTGTACGACAACGTAAAACATGAGGTGGTACCTGTCCTGATCGACATTTCAGGAATCCAGGTACCCAGGCATTGCTCAGAACAGGTACAGAACTTGTATCAGATGTTAGAGAGAGAGACCATAAAACGGGCCATTGACGCAATGGGGGCCACACACTACAGGGGAAACATAAACACCAACACATACCGAAGCAAACGGGGTATTATCAATGATATGCTCACAGGGCTGAATACAGGAGACACAATGATTAACTCCATTGACATCCAGGGCCTCAACAGTAAAATTGAACAGCTGAAAGGGGTAATGAAAAACATATTACAGCGGTCATTAGACCAGCAGGCGGAACAAGCATTCTTAGGGGAAGCGGGCGCCCATATCCAACTAGATGGGATTGCAGTGTTAGAAGCACATGCCCGAACTATCAATCGCCTCATAGACAGGGAAAGGGAAGACACTGCCCGGGTACAACAGGGACAGTTATGCCATGCATATGGTCAGTGGATGGTGGCACAAATACGACACAATTTGGACCAGGTACACAGGGGGGAAGTGCCCGATTGGATCGACAGCGCCCAACTAGCGCAACTCGCAGATCAGAAGGGGGTGCTGGATGACCGGACCCTGAAGGGGATGACACGAGTATATCCAGTAATCCCCGACTGCGAGGTTAGTGAGGGCACCGGGATAGGAATGGTTCTGCTAATTCCAACGGTCACACAGGACGCTGGACCATTCCCCATCTTCCGAATTGAAAATATTGGTGTTGTTAGGGGCAATGCTTCCCTCCGCTACCACATAACCGAAAACATGGCCATCTCCAAACATGGCATAATGTCCAGTGTTTCTCTCGCAGGGTGCAAGCAGAGGGGAGAGGTCACCATCTGTCCTCACCCACTGAGACAAGGAGAGGCAGCAGAATGTGGGTTTAACCGAACACAGGACTGCACCTTAGAGATTATACCCGTAGACCCACATTTCGCCCGGGCAGGATACGGGGGGCGGGGTAGATACTGTGTAGCCACCACACGTACATCATTCACATATAACGGATTAACATGCCCAATCCCCGACCCTAACTTCTGTTTTACCCCTCGCAAGCCAGTCACTATAGGTCAAGCTCACATCACCAATATTCGAAATAGGCAGACCATAGCCTTTAATGCCACAGACCCCCTAAAAGACAACCTAAGAGACTACCAAGAACCCGAGCAAGCCCCCATCCCACACCTGACCGAAGTCCTAAGGGAGCTCCGACTTAAAGTAGGACACTCCGTCCGATTATACCACCGGTTACAGTCACACATCAAAACCTTGGAACAAGATACCGAGACGGCGTTACGAAGTCAAACATGGGTACAGAAGGTGTGGGACTGGGGTCTAAATGTAAACATCCACCCCTGGGTCCGAATTACATCGCACACACTGGTGGTCATCCAACTCATCTTAGCCCTTTCCTGGGGATTGGCTACATGTTATACCTACCGCCAGCGGAAGAGAATGAAAGCACATAAGAACTTAGTTAGAACAATTGGTATGATGGGGCAGGTAGCCAAGCGGGATGATTACTCCCGCCTACACATGATTTGACAAACTCCGGGACTCCCCTAAACTGTACGACTGCAGCGTACGGAGGCAGGAAGCACCGGACACAAAATATAATAAAGGGGAGAAAGATCGGTTAGAAAAGTGAAAAGGAAATAAACAACAAAAATTCACTTTTGACCGACAGGGGGGACTGTAGGCGGGCATAAATTTTGTGGGTATTAGGATTAGAATATTTCTTAAACTATAACTCGATAAATGAAGCAAAACAGGACAGCATTCAGCCAGAAAGGTGTGAGTAAGGCAAGCAGACATCTTTTAAACACAGAAACCAGGTTGACAAAGACTCAGGAACTCGCATCAATATGCTATTCAGAAAATATCTTGAGACCTGGAAAACTTCCTGACATCCCATCAAACACCCATTGTCCAAAGGAATTCAGAGACATAAAGCAATTATCACACTCTTAAACCAAACTTTACATATTAAAACTCTAGACCAGAAAACCCATTAACGGGATAACTATAAAAGAAAACCATTTACACATCAAACTCCACACCCACAAACCTATTGAAACAGGATGATTATATCAGGAAACCACTCACAAACCATTTACATATCAAAACAGATCGTTACTATAACTATACTCCGTTTTGGCAGGCAGGCAGAGTACTTTGCGGGACTGTCTTGTCTGTGTCCTGATTGTACCTCCGTCGACGTAAAAAACTATAATAAACTGTGCTGTTATCGATCTTGGCTCTGGGTGCGAGTGGTGTGGTATCTGTTCACTCGCGCTAACAGCAGCTACCAGGAAAGTGTGCACACATGAAGGAAACTCATGTGCTGCAGACCAGTTAGACAGTCAAAAGACTGTAGGTCTTTCTATCAATCAATCTTTCCAATCAGTCACTAGGTGCCAATGGCAACATGGGTGCAGTCAACTCTGCCCTTCACTTGGGAGAAATCCAGTGATGGTGCTGAACCCAATGTTCTCTGAGACTGCGAGGTTGTATTGGTCAAGAATCTGATGTAGTCTCTCGCTTATGAAGAGGGCATCTGTCACCTGGCTAATGTAGTGGTGTGCGACTGACTGTGAGATGCTGCAGAGGTCCACTGCATCCTCAAAAGGACCAATTGGTGAAGGAGCTCAAGGCCATTGTTATCTTGCCTGGTACCGACAGGACATGGCTATAAGTAGTGCTGTATGTGAATTACACACTTAGGACGGCACAGATGCCTGTGACCATCTGCCGAGAATCTTCTTCAGCACTGATTCTCAGTCATGCCAGGTAGCTTCACTTTGTCTGTAAAGCTTGCACTCAGAATATTGCCTCCTTCTTTTTCATACCCCTCAACCCTCTCCTCCTGCTGGGCTTTGTCCAACACAAGTCGGACTTTAGGTGTGGGTCATGCGCTCTTACATCACTGTGTGAATAACACTGTACTCAGTCCCACATTAACCTACATGTGCCAGACACTTGTACTACCATTTCCTTTGAAGACAAAAAGTTAAGAGGAGATCGAGTTGTTGGAAATCATAAATTTGATTGTGATTGATTAAGTAAGAAGAAACTGTTTCCAGTAGCAGGAAGGTCAATATCCAGAGGATACGGCTTGGCAAAAGAACCAGAGGTGAAATGTGAAAACAATTTTTTTTATAGAGGGTGATAGAAGCAGAGTCAATAGCAACTTTTGAAAGAGAATTTGAAGGGAAACAGTGTTAGAGGTCCATGAGTAAAGAGCTAAGGGTCTAGGAATAATAGAACCTGTGCCGTTACAATGGGCAGAATTGTTTCCTTCTCGGCTGTTTTATCCAATGATTCTAAAAATTTCAATGCAAATATTGGTAAAGAAAACTACAATTTTGAACAATTCATAAGTTTGCAATTCCCATCTTCTTCAATGTCATTTCATTCTCGCCTGCTCGGTGAGTAACGTGTGTTTATTGACTTCTCCTGAATGTTGTGTGACAGTATGGTTTATTATTCAATCTCCCATGTAACACTTCCATCTTCCTTCAACTGGAACGGATATGCTTTATGTAATTTAGAATCAGAGTAATTTACAATATTGACTATGAATATTCCTGCCTGAGCTTTATTTAATTTTATTGAGCAGATTTCAAGAGAAACAAGATGGAAATTACCACCAAATATTTGCCTTTGATTGATGTTTAATTTACCCAAAGAATCACAGCTCTTTTTTTCTTGTCTATCATCTTCTCTGCTATTGATTAATTCTGTCTCTGAGCATGGCAGAAAAACACTCAGTTACATCATATGACAGGAGCATAAATGACTGTAGATTCTGGAGAACGTGTGTTATACTGTTAGGTGCTGCATCATTTTACAGTGGGCAGGCACAGCGAGCTGTTGCTTATTTGAGAGGCTCAGCAGATTTTTCAAGCAAATCCCAACTATGCGGAGAACCAGGACTTTCAAATATAAATAACCGGAATGCATCAATAGCACTTCAATGATGGGTAAGTAACTGTAAATCACAATGTAGCTTACATGTGGGAGGTTATAAATTGTGTTATCACAGTCTTTGGGACTTTGTGTTGGATATGTTGTTTGCTTTCTTGCTGCAGCTGAATTTTAAAGCTTGTTTCTCCAGAAGCCAAATGATTTCTATTTGTTCTCAAATGGGTGTACACATAGGCTTGCAATTTCCATTTTATAACCTTCATTACAATGACAGGAAAAACTCATGCTCAGAAATACAATCTTTGAGCAGCTAAGAATGTTGTTATAAAGCTGAAATGATCATGATTTTAAGTAGAGGGACTATCAAGGTGGTGTGCATTGGTACTTCTAGTGCATTGGTTACAATTATTGTCTTGTTAATAAAAAAAATATTTTTTTCAGAAACAGATTTGGGAATATAATGCATGAATTATTTTTTTATGTCACATGATTTTCTGATTAACCTTAATTTCACAACAAGTACTACAAATAAGGATGACTTAACTTCAATCAGTTATAACTCACGATGCAATGCACTATTTTAATCTTTTGAACTTGAGGAAGTTTAAATATGCTAATAATTGATGCTTAACTGAATCACCAATCGTGCTGCGCTTACAATAATGGGGCTTGTTAAGGAGCTAATGATGGACTTAATGAGCTGAAATTTGTAAAAGTAACTCAGCCTTTCACTAATGAGTATGTTTCTGATACTTTGCAGCTTAGCTGAATAGGGATCATTTTAACTTTGGTGTAAAATGTGCTATGTCAAATTAACTCCACATTGTACACTTCAACCAAAGGTATCCTTTGTGTTGGAACCCCAACCAGCACAATCTTTGATCATTTAGTTCCTTAGAGGTAGCTCCAGAGCGCTTTGCAAATAAAACATTTCTCCCTGTGTTGAAATTGTTCTTTGTGGCAGCACTCCCCCTACCTGTCCATATTGATAGCTCCAATATATATACACTTGACTCCAGGAACAGGTTAGGCAGCTTTTAAAGTTGAGGGGACTGGAACACACCCCTCAAAAGCCATATTCGAGAGATGTGTTACATTAACACTGCAATAGTGTTGATGTAACACATTAACACGTGTAATGTCTCCCACCCTCCCCCTTCCTCTAACCTAAATAAAAAGACTCGGAGTGAGAGCAGGTAAGCTTTTTTTTTGTCTCTTTCGTTTCTTAGTAAGGGAAGTTAGCAGGGGTGGCAGTGCAGGCAGTGCAATGTTCCTCCTGTGGGATGTTTGAGCTGAGGGACACCAGTGTCCTGGCTGAGTACACCTGCAGGAAGTGCACCCAATTCCAGCTCCTTGAAGACCGTGTTAGGGATCTGGAGCTGGAACTGGATGAACTCAGGATCATTTGGGAGGCAGAGGCAGCTATAGATAGAAGCTACAGGGAAGTAGCTACTCCTAGAAATGATGATACGTGGGTGACGGCTAGAAGGGGTAAGAAGCAGTCAGAGCAGCGATCCCCTGGATCTCCTGTTCCTCTGTGTAACAAGTATTCTGTTTTGGATACTGTTGGGGGGGATGACTTAACAGGGATAAGCCATGGGGTACAGGTCTCTGGCACAGAGTCTGTCCTTGTTGCTCAGAAGGGAAGGGGGGGAGGAGTAGAGCATTAGTTATTGGGTACTCCATAGTCAGGGGGACAGATAGGAGATTCTGTGGGAACGAGAGAGACTCGCGGTTGGTGTGTTGCCTCCCAGGTGCCAGAGTCCGTGATGTCTTGGATCGTGTTTTCGGGGTCCTTAAGGGGAAGGGGGACCAGCCCCAAGTCGTGGTTCACATAGGCACCCAAGACATAGGTAGGAAAAGGGATGGGGATGTAAGGCAGAAATTCAGGGAGTTAGGGTGGAAGCTTAGGGCTAGAGCAAACAGAGTTGTTATCTCTGGTTTGTTACCCGTGCCACGTGATAGTGAGGAGAGGAATAGGGAGAGAGAGCAATTGAACACGTGGCTACAGGGATGGTGCAGGAGGGAGGGATTCAGATACCTGGACAATTGGGGCTCATTTTGGGGTAGGTGGGACCTCTACAAACAGGATGGTCTACACCTGAACCAGAGGGGTACCAATATCTTGGGGGGGAAATTTGCTAATGCTCTTCGGGAGGGTTTAAACTAATTCAGCAGGGGGATGGGAACCTGAATTGTAGCTCCAGTGTACAGGAGGGTGAGAGTAGTGAGGTCATGGATAAGGTTTCAACATCGCAGGACTGTACTGGCAGGCAGGAAGGTGGTTTGAAGTGTGTCTACTTCAACGCCAGGAGCATCCGGAATAAGGTGGGTGAACTTGCAGCATGGGTTGCTACCTGGGACTTCGATGTTGTGGCCATCTCGGAGACATAGATAGAGCAGGGACAGGAATGGTTGTTGCAGGTTCTGGGGTTTAGATGTTTCAGTAAGAGCAGGGAAGGTGGTAAAAGAGGTGGAGGTGTGGCATTGTTAGTCAAAGACAGTATTACGATGGCAGAAAGGACGTTTGAGGACTCGTCTACTGAGGTAGTTTGGGCTGAGGTTAGAAACAGGAAAGGAGAGGTCAGCCTGTTGGGAGTTTTCAATAGGCCTCCGAAAAGTTCCAGAGATGTAGAGGAAAGGATTGTAAAGATGATTCTGGATAGGAGCAAAAGTAACAGGGTAGTTGTTATGGGGGAATTTAACTTTGCAAATATTGACTGGAAAAGCTATAGTTCGAGTACTTTAGAGAGGTCAGTTTTTGTCCAATGTGTGCAGGAGGGTTTCCTGACACAGTATGTAGATAGGCCAACAAGAGGCGAGGCTACGTTGGATTTGGTACTGGGTAATGAACCCGAACAGGTGTTAGATTTGGAGGTAGGTGAGCACTTTGGTGATAGTGACCACAATTCGGTTACGTTTACTTTATCAATGGAAAGGGATAGGTATATATCGCAGGGCAAGAGTTATAGCTGAGGGAAAGGAAATTATGATCCGGTTAGGCGAGATTTAGGCTGCATAGGTTGGGGAAGGAAACTGCAGGGGATGGGCACAATTGAAATGTGGAGCTTGTTCAAGGAACAGCTACTGCATGTCCTCGATAAGTATGTACCTGTCAGGCAGGGAGGAAGTGGCCGAGCGAGGAAATCGTGGTTTACTAAAGAAGTTGAATCTCTTGTGAAGAGGAAGAAGGAGACTTATGTAAAGGTGAGACGTGAAGGCTCAGTTAGGGCGCTTGAGAGTTACAAGTTAGCCAGGAAGGACCTAAGGAGAGAGTTAAGAAGAGCCAGGAGGGGACATGAGAAGTCTTTGGCAGGTAGGATCAAGGAAAACCCTAAAGCTTTCTATCGGTATGTCAGGAATAAAAGAATGACGAGGGTAAGATTAGGGCCAGTCAAGGACAGTAGTGGGAAGTTGTGCGTGGAGTCTGAAGAGATAGGAGAGGCGCTAAATGAATATTTTTCGTCAGTATTCCCGCAGGAAAAAGACAATGTTGTTGAGGAGAATACTGAGATACAGGCTATTGGACGAGATGGGATTGAGGTTCATAAGGAGGAGGTGTTAGCAATTCTGGAAAGTGTGAAAATAGATAAGTCCCCTGGGCCGGATGGGATTTATCCTAGGATTCTCTGGGAGGCTAGAGAGGAGATTGCAGAGCCTTTGGCTTTGATCTTTATGTCGTCATTGTCTACAGGAATAGTGCCAGAAGACTGGAGGATAGCAAATGTTGTCCCCTTGTTCAAGAAGGGGAGTAGAGACAAACCTGGTAATTATAGACCAGTGAGCCTTACTTCTGTTGTGGGCAAAATTTTGGAAAGGATTACAAGAGATAGGATTTATAATCATCTAGAAAGGAATAATTTGATTAGGGATAGTCAACACGGTTTTGTGAAGGGTAGGTCGTGCCTCACAAACCTTATTGAGTTCTTTGAGAAGGTGACCAAAGAGGTGGATGAGGGTAAAGCAGCTGATGTGGTGTATATGGATTTCAGTAAAGCATTTGATAAGGTTCCCCACGGTAAGCTATTGCAGAAAATATAGACGCATGGGATTGAGGGTGATTTAGCGGTTTGGATCAGGAATTGGCTAGCTGTAAGAAGACAGAGGGTGATGGTTGATGGGAAATGTTCATCCTGGAGTTCAGTTACTAGTGGTGTACCGCAAGGATCTGTTTTGAGGCCACTGCTGTTTGTCGTTTTTATAAATGACCTGAATGAGGGCGTAGAAGGATGAGTTAGTAAATTTGCGGATGAAACTAAATTCGGTGGAGTTGTGGACAGTGCGGAAGGCTGTTGCAGTTAACAGAGGGACATGGATAAGCTGCAGAGCTGGGCTGAGAGGTGGCAAATTGAGTTCAATGCGGAAAAGTGTGAGGTGATTCACTTTGGAAGGAGTAACAGGATTACAGAGTACTGGGCTAATGGTAAGATACTTGGTAGTGTGGATGAGCAGAGAGATCTCAGTGTCCATGTGCATAGATCCCTGAAAGTTGGCACCCAGGTTGATAGGGTTGTTAAGAAGGCATACGGTGTGTTAGCTTTTATTGGTAGAGGGATTGGGTTTCGGAGCCAGGAGATCATGTTGCAGCTGTACAAAACTCTGGTGCGGCCGCTCTTGGAGTATTGCGTACAGTTCTGGTCGCCGCATTATAGGAAGGATGTGGAAGCATTGGAAAGGGTGCAGAGGAGATTTACCAGGATGTTGCCTGGTATGGTGGGAAGGTCTTATGAGGAAAGGCTGAAGGACTTGAGAGAAGAAGGTTAAGAGGTGACTTAATAGATGATCAGAGGATTAGATAGGGTGGATAGTGAGAGCCTTTTTCCTCGGATGGTGATGGCTAGCACGAGGGGACATAGCTTTAAATTGAGGGGTGATAGATATAGGACAGATGTCAGAGGTCGGTTCTTCACTCAGAGAATAGTAAGGTCGTGGAATGCCCTGCCTGCAGCAGTAGTAGACTCGCCAACATTAAGGGCATTTAAATGGTCATTGGATAAACATATGGATGATATTGGAATAGTGTAGGTTAGATGGGCTTTAGATTGGTTTCACTGGTCGGCGCAATGTCGAGGGCCAAAGAGCCTGTACTGCGCTGTAATGTTCCATAGAGAGAACATGTAATTCACTTGTGTCTCAGATTGAACTTATTTTAACATTGATTGGATGGATATTCAAGTTATTTTTAATTGTTTTGCACTGTGGGGAATAAAAGATGAGATGACGTTTGCAAGCTTGACTGGACTTTAATGGCAAATATAGAGCAAAATGAATAATCAATTTCATTTTGCTTTTCTTCCAAGATCTTGTGCAGTAATGTGGAATGGCCATATAAAAAAAGATGAAGGAGAACAGTAATGAAACAAGTTGTGTAGCTTACAGCCTGACATTGTAAATTATGGTTTTCATTGCCTTTCACTGCCTTCTACCTCAGTACCAGCATGCTAGCTGCATAATCAAGAGTATTCTGTATAAATACTAAAATATAGATAGATAGATAGAACAGTACAGCACAGAACAGGCCCTTCGGCCCACGATGTTGTGCCGAGCTTTATCTGAAACCAAGATCAAGCTATCCCACTCCCTATCATCCTGGTGTGCTCCATGTGCCTATCCAATAACCGCTTAAATGTTCCTAAAGTGTCTGACTCCACTATCACTGTAGGCAGTCCATTCCACACCCCAACCACTCTCTGCGTAAAGAACCTACCTCTGATATCCTTCCTATATCTCCCACCACGAACCCTATAGTCATGCCCCCTTGCAATAGCTCCATCCACCCGAGGAAATAGTATTTGAACGTTCACTCTATCTATCCCCTTCATCATCATTTTATAAACCTCTATTAAGTCTCCCCTCAGCCTCCTCCGCTCCAGAGAGAACAGCCCCAGCTCCCTCAACCTTTCCTCATAAGACCTACCCTCCAAACCAGGTAGCATCCTGGTAAATCTCCTCTGCATTCTTTCCAGCGCTTCCACATCCTTCTTATAGTGAGGTGACCAGAACTGAACACAATATTCCAAATGTGGTCTCACCAAGGTCCTGTACAGTTGCAGCATAACCCCACGGCTCTTAAACTCCAACCCCCTGTTAATAAAAGCTAACACACTATAGGCCTTCTTCACAGCTCTATCCACTTGAGTAGCAACCTTTTAGAGATCCGTGAATATGGACCCCAAGATCTCTCTGTTCCTCCACAGTCTTCAGAACCCTACCTTTGACCCTGTAATCCACATTTAAATTAGTCCTACCAAAATGAATCACCTCACATTTATCAGGGTTAAACTCCATTTGCCATTTTTCAGCCCAGCTTTGCATCCTATCTATGTCTCTTTGCAGCCTACAACAGCCCTCCACCTCATCCACTACTCCACCAATCTTGGTGTCATCAGCAAATTTACTGATCCACCCTTCAGCCCCCTCCTCTAAGTCATTAATAAAAATCACAAAGAGCAGAGGACCAAGCACTGATCCCTGTGGCACTCCGCTAGCAACCTGCCTCCAATCCGAAAATTTTCCATCCACCACCACCCTCTGTCTTCGATCAGACAGCCAGTTACCTATCCAATCGGCCAACTTTCCCTCCATCTCACACCTCCTCACTTTCATCATAAGCCGACCATGGGGGACCTTATCAAACGCCTTACTAAAGTCCATGTATATGACATCAACTGCCCTACCTTCATCAACACACTTAGTTACCTCCTCAAAAAATTCAATCAAATTTGTGAGGCACGACTTGCCCTTCACGAATATAATTGGCTTGACTTTCGCTTCAGGTGCAATTTGGTCAAGCAGAGTGAGGAACATTCTCCTTCTCCTGAGACTTGTCTTATTTTGAGGGTTGGGCCTTATTTGGTTACTAATGATGGATGCAGAAACTGCACCAATTCTCTCAAGCAGCTTGCCATTTAGGGGAGGATGCAGAAGTTCCAGCAGCCCCTCCATGAAACACACAAGGAAGGTGAGTCCAGAGAGGGTGCATTGTCATTTTTTGGGCATCCTGCAGCAATCTCTTCAAGGATCACTGGTTCGATCACTCAGTGCCTGGTCCTAGTGGACAGAGCATGTTTGATGTATAATTCACCCATTGATACACAGAATGTGTCAGGGTCCAATGCATTATATATGACACCAATCAGCATACTACTGGTTGGTGTCTGGACTGACCCAATGGAGTCATAGAGTCATAGAGGTTTACAGCATGGAAACAGATCCTTCGGCTCAACTTGTCCATGCCGCCCTTTTTTTTGTTAAACCCCCAAGGCTGTAATGAAAATGGCATTGGTCATACCAGTGACAGGAGCTGGATGGGACATGACTACTGACATTTTCAGCCAGTAACCACCCTGTTCCGATTGATAAGCGTAGTCTATAGGCTGCCAAATAATAACAGCACAGTGGGACGAGCAATAAACAAGGAAATAACTGATGCATGTAAAAATGGTACAGCAATTATCATGGGGGACTTTAATCTACATGTCGATTGGTCAAACCAGGTCGGTCAAGGCAGCCTTGAGGAGGAGTTCATAGAATGTATCCCCAATAGTTTCCTTCAACAGTATGTAATGGAGCCTACGAGGGAGCAAACTATCTTAGATCTGGTCCTGTGCAATGAGACAGGAATAATTAATGATTTCACAGTTCGGGATCCTCTCGGAAGGAGCGATCACAGAATGGTTGAATTTAAAATACAGATGGAGAGAAGTAAAATCCAATACTTTGTGCTTAAACAAAGGAGACTACAATGGAATGAGGGAGGATTTGGCTAAGGTAGACTGGGAGAAAAAACTTTATGGTGGGACAATTGAGGAACAGTGGAGGACTTTCAAAGCGATTTTTCACAGTGCTCAGCATAAGTGTATATCAGTGATAAGAAAGGGCTGTAGAAAAAGGGATAATCAGCCATGGATATCTAAGGAAATAAAGAAGTGTATCAAATTGAAAGAAAGTGCATACAAAGTGGCAAAGATTAGTGGGAAACTAGAGGATTGATAACTCTTTAAAGGTCAACAGAAAGCCATGGAAAAAGTTATAAAGAAAAGTAAGATAGATTATGAGAATAAATTAGCTCAGAAAATAAAAACGGATAGTAAAAGTTTCTACAAATATATAAAAAGAAAAAGAGTGGCTAAGGTAAACATTGGTCCTTTAGAGGATGAGAAGGGGGATTTAACAACGGAAATGAGGAAATGGCCAAGGCATTGAACAGGTATTTTTTATTGGGCTTCACAGTGGAAGACATAAATCATCTGCCAAAAATTGATGACAAGAAGGCTATGGCAGGTGAGGACCTAGAAACTATCATTGCCAGTCAAGAAGCAGTGTTAGGTAAGCTAATGGGGCTAAAGGGAGACAAGTCTCCCTTTACATGGCTAGCACAAGGGGACATAGCTTTAAATTGAGGGGTGAGAGATATAGGACAGATGTTAGAGGTAGGTTCTTTACTCAGAGTAGTAAGGGTGTGGAATGCCCTGCCTGCAGCAGTAGTGGACTCGTCAACATTAAGAGCATTCGAATGGTTATTGGATAAACATATGGATGATATTGGAATAGTGTAGATTAGAGGGGCTTTAGATTGGTTCCACTGGTCAGCGCAACATCGAGGGCCGAAGGGCCTGTCCTGCGCTGTAATGTTCGATGTTCTAATGTTCTATGTTCTAAGTCAGATAGCCCTGTTGGAATGCATCCCAAGGTACCAAAAGAGATGGCGGGAGAAATAGCAAATGTGCTGCTGGTAATTTACCAAAATTCACTGGACTCTGGGGTGGTTCCAGAAGATTGGAAAATAGCAAATGTGAGGCCACTGTTTAAAAAAAGAGGTAGACAAAAGGTGGGTAATTATAGGCCAGTTAGCTTAACTTCTGTAGTGGGGAAAATGCTTCAACCTATATCAAGGAAGAAATAGTGAGAAATCTGGATAGAAATTGTCCCATTGGGAAGACACAGCATGGGTTCATGAAAGACAGGTCATGTTTAATTTAGCGGAATTCTTTGAGAACGTTACGAGTGCGGTGGACAACGGGGAACCGGTGGATGTGGTGTATCTGGATTTCCAGAAGGCATTCAACAAGGTGCTGCACAGAAAGCTGCTGCACAAGATAAAGGTGCACAGTGTTACGGGTAATGTATTAGCATAGGATAGAGGATTGGTTAACTAACAGAAAGCAAAGAGTGCGGGTAAATGGGTCTTTTTCTGGTTGGCGATCAGTGACTAGTGGTGTGCCTCAGGGATCAGTGTTGGGACCGCAATTGTTTACAATTTACATAAATGATTTGGAGTTGGGGACCAAGTGTAGTGTGTCAAAGTTCGTAGATGGCACTACGATGAGTGGCAGAGCAAAGTGTGCAGAGGACACTTCTGTAAAGAGGTAAAGATAGTTTAAGTGAGTGGGCAAGAGTATGGCAAATGGAGTACAATGTTGGTAAATGTGAGGTCATCCATTTTGATAGGAATAACAGCAAAATGGATGATTATATAATGGTAAAAATTGCAGCATGCTGCTGTGCAGAGGGACCTGGGTGTCCTTGTGCATGAATCGCAAGAAGTTGGTTTGCAGGTGCAGCAGATAATTAAGAAGGCAAATGGAATTTTGTCCTTCATTGCTAGAGGGATGGAGTTTAAAAACAGGGAGGTTATGTTGCAGCTGTATAAGGTGCTGGTGAAATCACACCTGGAGTGCTGTGTACAGTTTTGATCTCCTTACTTGAGAAGGGATATACAGGCTCTGGAGGGGGAGCAGAGGAGATTCACTCGGTTGATTCCGAAGTTGAGAGGGTTGGCTTATAAAGAACAAAGAAAATTACAGCACAGGAACAGGCCCTTCAGCCCTCTAAGCCTGCACCGACCATGCTGCCCGTCAGAACTAAAACCCCCTATCCTTCCGGAGACCATGTCCCATTATTCCCATCCTATTCATGTATTTGTCCAGACACTCCTTAAAAATCACTATCGCATCTGCTTCCATTACCTCCCCTGGCAGCAAGTTCCAGGCACCCACCACCCTCTGTGTAAAAAAACTTGCCTCGTACATCTCCTTTAAACCTTACTCCTCGCAACTTAAACCTATGCCCCCTAGTAATCGACTCTTCCACCCTGGGAAAAAGCTTCTGACTATCCACTCTGTCCATGCCCCTCATAATCTTGTAGACTTCTATCAGGTCACCCCTCAACCTCCGTTGTTCCAGTGAAAACAAACCAAGTTTCTCCAACCTCTCCTCATAGCTAATGCCCTCCATACCAGGCAACATCCTGGTAAATCTTTTCTGTTCCTCTCCAAAGCCTCCACATCCTTCTGGTAGTGTGACGACGAGAATTGAACACTATATTCCAAGTGCGGCCTAACTAAGGTTCTATAAAGCTGCAACATGACTTGCCAATTTTTAAACTCAATGGCTCGGCCGATGAAGGCAAACATGCTGTATGCCTTCTTGACTACCTTCTCCACCTGTGTTGCCACTTTTAGTGATCTGTGTACCTGTACACCCAGATTCCTCTCCCTATCAATACTCTTAAGGATTCTGCCATTTACTGTATATTTCCCATCCATATTAGACCTTCCAAAATTCATTACCTCACATTTGTCCAGATTAAACTCTATCTGCCATCTCTCCGCCCAAGTCTTCAACCAATCTATATCGTGCTGTATTCTCCGACAGTCCTCATCACTATCCGCAATTCCACCAACCTTACGAGAAGGGACTGACTAGACTGGGATTAAATTCATTGGAATTTAAAAAAATGAGGGTTGATCTGATAGAAACATATACAATTATGAAGGGAATAGATAAGATAGAAACAGAGGGGTTGCTTCCACTGGCAGGTAAAACCAGGACTAGGGGGCATAGCCTCAAAATAAGGGGGAGCAGATTTAGGACTGAGTTGAGGAGGAACTTCTTCACCCAAAGGGTTGTGAATCTGTGGAATTTCCTTCCCAGTGAAGCAGTTGAGGCTACCTTGGTGAATGTTTTTAAGGCAAAGATAGATAGATTTTTGAACAGTAAAGGAATTAAGGGTTATGGTAAGCGGGCAGGTAAGTGGAGTTGAGTTCAAGATATTTTTGTGGATTTGGCTCCACTTACCCGCCCGCTCACCATAACTCTTAATTCCTTCACTTATTGAATGACGGAGCAGGCTTGAGGACCAAATGGCCTCCTCCTGCTCCCAGTTCTTATGTTCTTATGAATGGGCGTCATGCAATCAGTCCCAAAATTATCACGAAATACAATAAATTAAAAAACAATTCAGGATTCTGTAGGTCAATGTAAAAAATGCCTCAGAACATTGGCTGTAAATACTTGATACTGCAATCGAGTCATAGAGGTTTACAGCATGGACACAGATCCTTCGGCCCAACTTGTCCATGTCACCCTTTTTTTTAAAACCCCTAAGCTAATCCCAATTGTCCGCTTTTGGCCCATAGCCCTCTATACCCATTGCACCCATGTAACTATCTGAATGCTTTTTTAAAAATAAAATTATACCCGCCTCTACTACTACCTCTGGCAGCTTGTTCCAGACACTCACCACCCTCTGTGTGAAAAAATTGCCCCTCTGGACACTTTTGTATCTCTCCCCTCTCACTTTAAACCTATGCCCTCTAGTTTTAGACTCCCCTACCTTTGGGAAAAGATATTGACTATCTACCTTGTCTATGCCCCTCATTATTTTATAGACCTCTATAAGGTCACCCCTCAGTCTCCTACGCTCCAGAGAAAAAGTCCCAGTCTATTCAGCCTCTCCTTATAACTCAATCCATCAAGTCCCGGTAAACATGCTGAAAAACTGTTTACAGTTGCCAGTGCAATACTACTTATACAAATGGCAACTAACAGCTGCATTTACTTGAAAAAGAGTTGTCCTGACACATCATTGGCTGTACATTTCTGAGGAAGAATCTCTAAAATTGCACTGTCAGAGCAAACTGAGCCTGTCAGAAGATTGTGTCAGAAAATTACACCACATTCCTCACAGTTTTCAATCCATTCAAACTAACATGTAGAAGCTACGCTGCATCTTCACACTGTCAGCATGTGAACCTGCCTGTTTCATTTTGAAACCAAACTGCAGAATGCTAATCAAGTTTCTAATGCATGAATATTTAGTCTGAGAATATCTGCCAGAAGTGTGATTTCTTAAACTTAACCATTTGCTGATATATCTTTTTTGACTTGTCCATTTGAATGGGACATTTCAGTGTCTTCATGGTAACAGCATTTTAAATGTCTCCTAGCTCAGTATATTTCAGTAGTCCTGCATGCTGATCCTGTGCACCCAGTCACAGTAACTTAATATATTTATGGAGTTTCAAAGTATTTCTTGTGCGGCATTTACATATTGAAGCAAGCCACAGATCCATGTCAGTATATGGTATGCTTGCCTTTGTAGGACGGGGTATAGAGTATAAAAGCTGGAGTCTGATGATGCAGCTGTATAGAACGCTGGTTAGGCCACATTTGGAGTACTGCATCCAGTTCTGGTCGCCGCACGACCAGAAGGACGTGGAGGCGTTAGAGAGAGTGCAGAGAAGGTTTACCAGGATGTTGCCTGGTATGGAGGGTCTTAGCTATGAGGAGAGATTGGGTAAACTGGGGTTGTTCTCCCTGGAAAGACGGAGAATGAGGGGAGATCTAATAGAGGTGTACAAGATTATGAAGGGTATAGATAGGGTGAACAGTGGGAAGCTTTTTCCCAGGTCGGAGGTGACGATCACGAGGGGTCACAGGCTCAAGGTGAGAGGGGCGAAGTATAACTCAGATATCAGAGGGACGTTTTTTACACAGAGGGTGGTGGGGGCCTGGAATGCGCTGCCAAGTAGGGTGGTGGAGGCAGGCACGCTGACATCGCTTAAGACTTACCTGGATAGTCACATGAGCAGCCTGGGAATGGAGGGATACAAACGATCGGTCTAGTTGGACCAAGGAGCGGCACAGGCTTGGAGGGCCGAAGGGCCTGTTTCCTGTGCTGTACTGTTCTTTGTTCTTTGTTCAGTATTCATGCTCCACCCAAGGCTCCTCCTACCCACTCTTTCAAAAAATTCCCCTACTTCCTTCTCCCTCATATCTTTACCTCGCTTCCCATAAAAACTAGTGATCTAAACTTCCTTGTGGAAGCAGGTTTGATATTTCAACCACTTACTGGTGAAGAATCCTACCTTGAATTCCCTATTAGCTGTTTGAGTGACGATCTTATATTTATAGCATTCAGTTGATCTCCTGTGTACTTGAAACCACTGGGCAAAATTTTACCAGCCCCCAGTTGGTGGAAATGGAATTGGGGTGGGTGGAGGATGGTACTGGCTTGGCTGTCCACAGAATGTAAACTGATGGCCAATGTTAATGATGAAGGGCCCAATTGAGGCATTTTGACAATGACATAGTGGCCCCTTTTGCATGGAGACCACCAGCTGCCTTGGGGTGCAGTGGTGAGGGAGGACGAAGCAGAGGCAGTGAGGGGTCCCTTCCATTTTCCAGAACCTGCATCTTGGACGACTTAAAAATGACTGAACGTTCCTGAAAATGTAGCACCTGTGCATTATCATTTCTGCTCCAGCAATGGCCACCTGTCCCAGTGCCACTGTCAAGCTGCCATCCTATGTGCCTACAAGTTTGGTCCAGAGGCATATCATCCAGACCATCCTAAGAACCCCAGATAAACCTACATCGAATGTGACTGGCTGAAACAGACCATGTTTGACTGATGGTTAAGATCTCGAAGAATCCCAAGTACCTGTGAAGGGCTGTGTGAGTTGGTATTAATACGAACATGCAACTGAGACAGGAGCAGAAGTAGGCCCTTCGAGCTTGCTCCACCGTTCAATAACCTCATGGCTGATCTTGTTTTGAGTTTTACATTTCCATCTACCCCAATAACCTTTCATTTCCTTGCCTAAAAAGAATCTATCTACCTCTACCTTAAAAATATTCAATTACCCCACTTCCATCGCCTTCCGACAGAGGACCAACGTTGGACAAACCTCAGGAACAAATTCTCCTCATCTCTGTCTTATAAGGGTGACCGCCCAATTTTAAAACCGTGCCACTGTGAGAGTGTGGTCCCTTTAAGGTTGTTCAGCTGGAACCTACTGAGTATTCAGGAGGGAAGCTGAGCCAATTGAGTGTTAAGATGTGTATCCTGGGGTGGTAGTTGGAGCAGGGAGGAGTAGTATACAGTCGCATTATTATTCTGTCTGAACCTATTTGTATATATATATAGTTAATCGTTGCTTGAGTAATAAAGTTTGTTTGTTCTGAAGCCTTATTGAGTAGTGCTCAATTTATTACATAGGCGATGAGGAAAAACTTTCCAAGTTTCTCGGGGATCACAGTGCACAGCTAGAAGAGGAAGAGACTGGAGCGTCAACGATAAGAGAAAGCAAGGTACAGGCACATTGTTAAAATGCCTTTAATTGGGAAATTAGAAGATTTCAACCCCAAAGTAGAAAACTGGGGACAATGTATTGTGAGACTACATTACATTTTGTAGCGAATGAGATAACAGCTGAAGAAAAGTGAAAGGCTAATCTGATTACAATTTGTGGCCCACAGACTTATAATTTTATCAGAAATTTAACATTGCCTGATACTCCAGGTACCCAACCTTTTGAAAAACCAGGTAGTTGAGTTGATTAAGAATCATTTGAACCCCAACTCTCAATCATTATGTTGAGGTACAAATTTCACTCATAGCAACATAGAAACTAGAAGCAGGAGTAGGCTATTCGGCCTATCGAGCCTGTTCCATCATTCACCTTGATCATGGCTGATCATCGAATTCAATATCCTGATTCCCCCTTCATCCCGTGTCCCTGGATTCCTTTAGCCCGAAGACCTATATCTAATTTCTTCTTGAAATCGGACAACAGTTTGGCCTCAACTACATTCGGTGGTAATGAATTTCACACATTCACCACCCTCTGGATGAAGAAATTTCTCCTCATCTTAATTTAAAAGGTTTACCCCTTATCCTCAAACTATGACCCCTCATTCTGGACTCTCCCATCATCAGGAACATTCTTTCTGAATCTACCCTGTTAGAATTTTATAAGTTTCTATAAGCAGACTGAGATCCAGGGAAACTGTCTCAGGCTTCATGGTCATATTGGGAGGATTAGCAGAGTATTGCGAATGTGGTCCAGCTTTAGGAGAAATGTTGAGGGACTGTTTGGTCTGTGGTATAAACAGCCTAATTATACAAAATAAATTATTGGTAAAGAGCAGTGGCGCTTGTCCAGGTGACTGAGTGTGGAGTAAAAGCTATGTGAATTGCAAAGCATGCCAAACGAAATAAACCACTTGTGGTGGGAACGGGCTGTTGCAAAGACCAACCCAAATGCAGGTACTAAAGAATCCAAAAAAAGGGATACAGCATTGAGGGAAGAAGCTTGTTATCAGTGTGGGGGAGATCATTCCCAAAAATCCTGCTGATGTAGAAATTGTATGTGTTTTTGTTGCAACTAAAAGGGTCATTTATGATGCACTATCAATTAAGCAAAGACTAGTTTGTATGCAAGAACAAGTAGGCTTTTATTAGCAAAAGACTTGGAGCACACCCATGCCGATGAACTGGTCCAGAGACTGAGGCAGGGGGTGGGGAGCAGTCACCTTTATATCTGGACCGGGGGGGGGAGGAGTCCCAGGCAGGGCCAGCAGGGATGTGTCCAGGCATGTCACACACACAGGCAATAAGCTAACAGTGGTTTACCACATTCACCCCCTGCTTTTAAAAAAGAGTCCATCGGGGGTGAGGTGGGTGGAACGATATTTACGGAATTACAAATTTACTCTCTCTGGGGGCTTGATCTGCCGCTGCGACCGCCGTAGTGCCGGTTGTGGTGTCGGTTCCGGTGGCCGCAGTGTTGGTTCAGGCGCCAGGCCGTAATCGCTCAAGTCGTCTGTAGTCCCTTCCAATTGTCGGGTGCGTGGTGGCGGCTCCTGGGGTTCAGGCGTGCTGTATACAGGGGTTGGGGGTGTGGGGTTGTGGGTCGTCGTGATCCCTGGGGCACCTGCGGGTGCCAGGTCTCGAATAGAGACCGTGTCCTCCCGCCCGTCGGGGTACGCCACATAGGCGTATTGGGGGTTGGCGTGGAGGAGCTGGACCCTTTTGACCAGGGGGTCCGACTTATGGATCCTCATGTGCTTCCGGAGCAGGACAGGGCCTGAGGACGTCAGCCACGACGGTAGTGAGGTCCCCGAGGAGGACTTTCTGGGGTAAACAAACATTCTTTCGTGAGGGGTAGCATTGGTAGCTGTGCAAAGGAGTGATCTAATCGAGTGTAGTGCATCAGGGAGGACCTCTTGCCAGCGGTTGACTGGAAGACCTTTAGATCTCAGAGCTAGTAAAACGGCCTTCCAGACTGTCGCATTCTCCCTCTCTACCTGTCCGTTTCCCCTGGGGTTGTAGCTGGTGGTCCTACTTGAGGCTATGCCTTTGCAGAGCAGGTACTGTCGCAGCTCATCACTCATAAAGGAGGATCCCCAGTCGCTATGGATATAGCTAGGGAAACCGAACAGGGTGAAGAGGCTGTGCAGGGCCCTGACGACCATGGCCGAGGTCATATCCGGGCAGGGAATAGAGAAGGGGAAATGTGAATATTCGTCAATGACGTTGAGGAAGTATATGTTGCGGTCAGAAGAGGGGAGGGGGCCTTTGAAGTCGATGCTTAGGCGTTCGAAAGGGCGGGTGGCCTTTATGAGGTGTGCTCTGTCTGGCCGATAGAAGTACGGCTTGCACTCTGCGCAGACCTGGCAGCGTCTGGTTATAGACCTGACTTCCTCAATGGAGTAGGGCAGGTTCCGGGCTTTAATGAGGTGAAAAAATCTTGTGACCCCCAGGTGGCAAAGGTCGTTGTGGAGAGTCTGCAATTGGTCTATTTGTGCGCTGGCACATATTCCTCGGGACAGGGCGTCTGGGGGCTCATTGAGCTTCCCGGGCCGGTATAAGATATCGTAATTGTAGGTGGGAAGCTCGATTCTCCATCTCAATATTTTATCATTTTTGATCTTGCCCCGCTGCATGTTATTAAACATGAATGCAACTCACCGTGAGTAGGGTGAATCGTTTACCAGCTAAGTAGTGGCGCCAGTGCCGTACAGCTTCCACTATGGCTTGGGCCTCCTTTTCGACAGAGGAGTGTCGAATTTCAGGGCCTTGGAGGGTTCATGAGAAGAAGGCCACGGGTCTGCCCGCCTGGTTAAGAGTGGCGGCTAGGGCGAAGTCAGACGCATCGCTCTCCACCTGGAATGGGATGAATTCGTCTCCAGCGTGCATCGTGGCCTTCGCAATGTCTGCTTTGATGCGGTCGAAGGCCAGGCGGGCCTCTGCCGTCAGGGGAAAAGAGGTGGATTTGATGAGTGGACGGGCTTTATCCGCATAATTGGGGACCCACTGGGCGTAATACGAGAAGAAGCCCAGGCATCTCCTCAGTGCTTTGAGGCTGGTGGGGACGGGGAGTTCCAGGAGGGGACGCATGCGGTCGGGATCGGGACCGATGACCCCGTTCTCCACAACACAACCAAGGATGGCGAGGCGCTGTGTGCGGAATATATACTTCTCATTATAGGTCAGATTTAGGAGTGTGGCGGTGTGGAGGAATTTGTGGAGGTTGGCGTCATGGTCCTGCTGATCATGGCCGCAGATGGTGACGTTATCCAGGTACGGGAAGGTGGCCCGCAGCCCGTTCTGGTCTACCATTCGGTCCATCTCACGCTGGAAAACCGAGACCCCGTTGGTGACGCCGAAGGGGACCCTAAGGAAGTGATAGAGGCGGCCATCCGCCTCGAAGGCAGTAAATTGCCGTCTTCCGGGCGGATAGGGAGCTGGTGGTATGCAGATTTTAAGTCGATGGTGGAGAACACCCGATATTGCGCAATCTGATTAACCATGTCAGATATGTGGGGAAGGGGGTACGCGTCCAGCTGCGTGTAGCGGTTAATGGTCTGACTGTAGTCAATGACCATGCAATGTTTCTCCCCAGTCTTAACAACTACTACTTGGGCTCTCCAGGGCTGATTCCCTCCCCTAGGAGCCGTTGTACTTCGGACCTGATAAAAGCCCTGTCTCCAGCACTGTACCGTCTGCTCTTGGTGGCGATGGGCTAGCAGTCGGTGGTGAGATTTTCAAACAGTGAGGGAGGGGCGACTTTAAGGGTCGAGAGGCTGCAGGTGGTGCGCAGTGGGCGATCTAAGAACTGCTGATTGCAACTGGAGAGCGGAGGAAAAGGCCCATTATACTCCATGGTGACGCTCTTAAGGTGACACAGGAAATCTAGCCCCAGGAGTACGGCAGCACAGAGTTGTGGCAGCATGAGGAGCCTGAAATTTTTGTACACTGTGCCCCGTACAGTCAGGGTCGCCACGCAGTGCCCGAGGACATCCACCGAGGGGGACTTTGAAGCCATGGAGATCGTTTGCTTCACTGGCAGTACTGAAAGGGCATAGCGACTCACTGTATTAGGGTGAATAAAGCTCTCCGTACTCCCACAGTCAAATAAACAGTTTGTAGTGCGACCGTTTACCTCGCTGTCCATCATGGACCTGGCGAGTTGGTGAGGCCTGGATTTGTCCAGCGTAATCGAAGCCACCGTTGGATTTTGCGACGCGGCTGACGGCGTCCAAGATGGCGGCCCGCACGGTTCACACGCGGTTGATGGCTTCCAAGATGGCGGCCCGCATGGCTCACACGCGGCTGAAGGCGTCCAAGATGGTGGCTCGCACGGCTCACACGCGGCTACTGGCGCCCAAGATGGCGGCCCCCGTGGGTCGCACGCGGCGCTACTGGGCTTGGAGGTCGATTTTGCCCTGCATACCTTCACGTAATGGCCCTTCTTTCCACACCCGGAGCAGATCGCATCCTTCGCCGGGCAGCGTTGTCGGGGGTGCTTCCCCAGGCCGCAGAAGTAGCCCTTCGGGCCTCCGGAGACTGCCGCAGCAGTCGGGTCATTGGTGGGACGTGACGTTGCGTAGGCCTGCGGCCCTCCCGAGTACAGAGGTGGCGGCGACCACGGTGTCCACGATGTGCCCCCGTGGTCGGGGGTGTAGGCCTTAAGATTACGGAAGGCCACCTCCAACGAGTCGGCAAGCGCCACAGTCTTTTGTAGGTCCAGCCTACCCTGTTCCAGCAGTCGTTGTCGGATATAGTTTGATCTGATACCCATGACATGGGCATCTCTGATTAAGTCCTCAGTGTTTTGGGCGGCTGTTACGACCTTGCAGTTGCAGGCCCTGCCAAGTGCTCGCAACGCACGCAGGAATTGATCACCCGATTCTCCTGGCTGTTGTCTGCGAGTAGCCAGAAGATGTCTGGCATAGATTATATTAGTCTGTTTGTTGTACTGGCCTTTTAAAAGTTCGATCGCATCCTTGTAAGTTTCAGTGTCTCTAATCATCGAGAATACTTGATCGCTTACCCGGGCGTGGAGCACGTGTAACTTGTCGGTTTCGGTCCGGACAACGGAGGCGGAGAGGAAAGTTTCGAAACATCACAGCCAGTGATCGAAGCTGTTAGAGGCTCCTACAGCTTGAGGATCCAATTCTAATGTATCGGGTTTTAGTATCTGCTCCATCCCAAAACTTTTGCTAATAAAATTGATGCACTATCAATCAAGCAAAGACTAGTTTGTATGCAAGAACAAATAGGCTTTTATTAGCAAAAGCCTTGGAGCACACCCATGCCGATGAACTGGTCCAGAGACTGAGGCAGGGGGTGGGGAGCAGTCACCTTTATACCTGGACCGGGGGGGGAGGAGTCTTGGGCAGGGCCAGCAGGGACATGTCCAGGCATGTCACACACACACAGGCAATAAGCTAACAGTGGTTTACCACAGTTTACAAGTGTGGTGCAGAGCAAAGCTGTCAGGACAGAATGTGCAAAAAAACCCCATAAAAGCTAGTTTAACTCGTGTGAAGAAACTGGTAGAGAAGCTTGACAAGGGAGCCAAATCATTTACCCAAAACCAGGTCCAACTGAATTAAGTGCCCACTATAGAGATAGCCTTGATGGTAAGTGGCAGACCTCTGAGAATGAAGTCAACACAGGGCCTGCAGCTACACTCATAGGGAACAGGAATTTTGTGACCTTCAAAAAGGCCTCAGACCATTGAGGTTAAATGGGTCTGGAGCTATATTTTCTACATACACAGCAGAAACACAGCAAAATTTAGGGGCAGCAACAGGCACAGTGTCCTACTCAAGATGTAGTCTCACAAATGCCCTGTATAACTGAAGCAAAACTTTTATGTTCAATTCCTCATGTGCTAAAGGATAGTATTCTTTTTTTTCTATTCGCCTTAGAAATCATAGAATCCCTACAGTGCAGAAGGAGGCCATTCGGCCCATCGAGTCTGCACTGACCACAATCCCACCCAGGCCCTACCCCCACATATTGTACCCGCTAATCCCTCTAACCTACACATCTCAGGACTCTAAGTGGCAATTTTTAACCTGGCCAATCAACCTAACCCGCACATCTTTGGACTGTGGGAGGAAACCGGAGCACCCGGAGGAAACCCACGCAGACACGAGGAGAATGTGCAAACTCCACACAGACAGTGACCCAAGCCGGGAATCGAACCCAGGTCCCTGGAGCTGTGAAGCAGCAGTGCTAACCACTGTGCTACCGTGCCGCCTTCTTGATTACATGCTGTACCTGCATACTAACATTTTGTGACACATGCAGTAGAATATCTAGATACCCCTGCACTTCAGAGTGCTGCAGTCTTTCTCAATTTACTCTGCTTTTTGATTCTTCCTGACAAAATCAGCAACTTCACATTTTCCCACATCATATTCCAGCTGCCAGACTTTGTCCCAGTCACTACTTAACCTATCTATATCCATCTGTAACCTCCTTCCAACATACTTTCCTACCTATTTTTGTGTCATCTGCAAATTTAGCTGGTATGCCTTTATCTAAGTCATAGAATGCTGCCTGGGATGGCACATTTAAGTTATGAAGAGAGGTTGAATAGGCTTGGGTTGTTTTGTTGGAGCAGAGAAGACTGAGGGGGCGACTTGATTGAGGTGTATAAGATTATGAGGGCATGCACAGAGTGGATAAGGAACAGCGGTTCCCCTTAGTTGAAGGATCAGTCGTGAGGGGACATAGGTTCAAGGTGAGGGATAGGAGATTTAGGGGGGTATGAGGAAAAAGCTTTTTACCCAGAAGGTGATGACGGTCTGGAATGCGCTGCCTGGGAGGGCAGCCTTTAAAAGTACCTGGATGAGCACTTGGCACATCATAACTTTCAAGGTTATGGGCCAAGTGCTGATAAATGGGATTAAATGGGAGGTTAGGCATTTCTTGCGCGTTGGTGCAGATTCGATGGGCCGAAGGGCTTCTTCTGCACTATATAATTCTATGATTCTGTTCGATTCTATGATGTAAAAAGTTGAGGCCCCAGAACAAACCCCTGCAGGATCACATCCTGCCAATCAGGAAAAGATTCATTTGTGCATAGTCTCTGTTTCCTGTGAGCTAGTCAATCTGCTATCCATGTTAATATGTGAGCTACAATGTGAGCTTTTATTTTCTGCAAAAATCTTTGATATCACATCTTATACGATGTCTTCTGGAAATCCAGGTACAGTATTTCAAGGCTCCCCTTGATCCTCAGCACGTGACTCCAATAAATTGGTTAAACATGATTTCCCTTTCACAAAATATTAGGGGAAAACAGATAGGGTGGACAGAAGGAAATTATTTCCAAGCTCCAACATTCTAATACTAATTCTCATCCAAGAGCTCCATACCTTTCCGTCCTTCTGACACCATTGTTTCTTCAAATCCGAGCCCTTGCTGTGTACTGTTGGAGGAATTCAAAAATTGCTTACCCTCTGACCTGTGAATGACCTTCGAGAAGTAGCAAGTTCTCATACCAGTCACAGCAAACAGCTATGATCTAACCCTGCCTGGAAACTCAGGCAGATTCTTTGCAAACCATTCCCATGTACATTGGGAAGATAAGCAGGGGAATTGAGATAGGAGCCCCCCCCCCCGCCCCCCAAAGAAAAGGAAGGTGCAAAAACCGCTCACGCAGCCCGGAAGGAGAGTCTCACGACAGAAACTTACTCCCTAAAGGGCATGGCACTATGTGCGTCTGAGCCGCATAAACCCTCAGAGTTCCAGAGATTTGTCCTGTCAAGAACAATGTCTCCCTACCCATCCAAGTGAGCTAGTGCATTGTTCTGCTCTGGGACACAGGGTTCACTCAATCCTTAATGTTAGATGGAAACCTAAATCTAACCTCCGGGTCCTCGCTAAAGACTGAAGCACTGCTCAGTAGAGTAGGAAGATGATCTGTGTTTGCACCTCTCCATAAGGTCCACCTAGACTGTGACCTTATTTCACACTGTCAAGGTAGGAATTGTCCCTGAACTACCAATAGCAGGAATCATTTTCCTCCTTGGGAACGATTTGACTGGCAGCCAGTGAAGGAAAAAAAGCCCAAAACAGTGAAATCGCACCTACAAGCATTGAACAAGGGCAGCTTGAGTGTTGCAAGGTCAGAGCCAGGCCATTAAAATTAAAAGAGGTCCAGGAAAGGTCCCTAGAATCTAAAATAGATTCACCAAGTATCCCAATAGTAAATAGGGATCAGAGAAGCACTAAAGCAGGGAAATAAATAGTAAGTGAGATAGAACATAGAAAAAACTACAGCACAAACAGGCCCTTCGGCCCACAAGTTGTGCCAGTCATGTCCCTACCTCCCTAGGCCTATATATAGGCTTACCTATAACCCTCAATCCTATTAAGTCCCATGTACTCATCCAGAAGTCTCTTAAAAGACCCTATCGAGTTTGCCTCCACCACCATTGACGGCAGCCGATTCCACTCACCCACCACCCTCTGAGTGAAAACCTTACCCCTGACATCTCCTCTGTACCTACTCCCCAGCACCTTAAACCTGTGTCCTCTCGTAGCAACCATTTCAACCCTGGGAAAAAGCCTCTGAGAATCCACCCGATCTATACCTCTCAACATCTTGTACACCTCTATCAGGTCACCTCTCATCCTTCGTCTCTCCAAGGAGAAAAGACCGAGCTCCCTCAACCTATCCTCATAAAGCATGTCACCCAATCCAGGCAACATCCTTGTAAATCTTCTCTGCACCCTTTCAATAGTTTCTACATCCTTCCTGTAATGAGGCGACCAGAACTGAGCACAGTAGTCTAAGTGGGGTCTGACGAGGGTCTTATAAAGCTGCATCATTATCTCTCGACTCCTAAACTCAATCCCTCGATTGATGAAGGCCAGCACACCATACGCCTCTTAACCACCTCCTCTACCTGCGAGGCCGATTTAAGAGTCCTATGGACCCGGACCCCAAGGTCCTTCTGATCCTCTACACTGCTAAGAGTCTTACCCTTGATATTATATTCCTTCATCCCATTTGACCTGCCAAAATGTACCATTACACATTTATCCGGGTTGAAGTCCATCTGCCACTTCTCCGCCCAGTCTTGCATCCTATCTATGTCACGCTGCAGCTTCTGACATCCCTCCAAACTATCCACAACACCACCAACCTTCGTGTCGTCGGCAAACCTACCAACCCATCCCTCCACTTCCTCATCCAGGTCATTTATGAAAATGACCTGGATGAGATGCCCCATGTGGCCAAAGAACCTGAAAAAGGAAGGTTATTAAACCCAGAAAGGAAAATGTTAAGGACTTACCTGATATATGGCTAGTAGAAACCTTCTTTCTTACGTTCGGTAGAGACAAAAGGAGACCCCAAACTGATGAACAGATAGGGAGCATGATGCCTCAATCAGTTGAAATGCCACAAGGGAAGGTGGCTGGAGCTGGACCTCCACTTGAAACACAGTAAGAGTTTTAACAACACCAGGTTAAAGTCCAACAGGTTTATTTGGTAGCAAATACCATTAATGGTATTTACACCATTAATGGTGTTTACCCCAGTTCAACGCCGGCATCTCCACATCATGACCTCCACTTGAGGGCAGTGGTGTTCCAGGGAACATGGATTAAGTTAGGAGAGCACCTTCTCTGAAATCAGCCATTGATTGGCCTAGCTTTATAGTGAAGTGAAATGTGACCCAGCAAAGTTCTCAATTAACAAGTTCGGGAGCCATGTTGGCTATGAGAAGTTAAATAAACTAGGATTGTTTTCACTGGAAAGATGGAGGCTGAGGGGAGACCTGTTAGAGGTCTACAAAATTATGAGTGGCATAGACAGGGTGGAAAGACAGAGGCTTTTTCCCAGGGTGGAAGTGTCAATTACAAGGGAACACAGGTTCAAGGTGAGAAGGGGAAAGTTTAAGGGAGATTTGTGGGGGGAAGTTTTTCATGCAGGGAGCAGTGGGTGCCAGAGGAGGTGTTGGAAGGAGATACATTAGCAACATTTAAGAGGCATCTGAATGGGTACATGAATAGGGGGAGAATAGAGGGATATGGACCAAGTAAGGGCAGAAGGTTTTTTCATTAGTTTAATTAGAGTATCATGATCGGCACTGGCTTGGAGGGCCGAAGGGCTTGTTCCTGTGCTGTAGTTTTCTTTGCTCTTTGTTCTATGCCAACCAAAGCCTCTATCAGTAGAAGCTGGAACACCCCGGTTGTGCTTGAACCCGAGATGGACACGGAACCAAATCTCCTAAAGAAGCTGAAGTCTCTTTAAAGCACTTCAATCACCTGACAATCAGCCTAACCATAGTCTCTGGGTTTGAACAGCTAAACCCACAGATTATCAAATGAAATAGGGAGGAGCTAAACTGCAGAGAGCTGTTCAGCCCTATGAACAAAGAAGCTGGCACTCACTGAGCGAGATAACCAGCATTCCCCTGCAGATAACCCAGAGCACTTTAACCATCACTCACCCCTTGAGTGCCAACCATCCTGTAAACACACCCCCAGACCCTGAGTGTGCTAACCACTCTGTAAACACAGCCCCAAATCCTGAATGCTAACCACCCTGTAAACACCCCCCCAAATCCTGAGTGCTAACCACCCTGTAAACACACTCCCGACCCTTTAGAAGGCACCTAATCAGGAGTTGGACAGGCATAGTTCTGAAATCAAGTGTTGTGCTTACGTCTAAATCCCCAACAGAGGAAAATTCAGAACTTTAGTCCTGAATAGAGTTCTACATAAATGCAGGGCATCCTGAAAGGGGAGGGTGATAAGGCAGAGGTCATGGTACATGTTGGTGCCAATGACATAGATAGAAAGAAGGATGAAGTCTTGCATCAAGAATTCAGGAAGTTAGGCAATAGACTAGGGAGCAGAACCTCTTGGGTTGTAATCTCTGGATTGCTCCCAGTGCCATGAGCTAGGGAGTACAAAAAGAGGAGAATAACACAGATGAATGCGTGGTTTAAGAGTTGGTGCAGGGGGGAGGGATTTAGATTCCTGGATCACTGGGACCGTTTTTGGGGAAGGTGGAACCTGTACAAGTGGGACGGTTTACATCTGAACTAGAGCGGGACTAACATCCTTGCTGGCGAGTTTGCTCATGCTCTTGGGAAGAGTTTAAATTAGTTTGGCAGGGGGAGGGAACCCAGATTGTTAGCAGAATAGGGACAGACTATAACATAGAAAGGCAATCGGGTCAGAGAGAATACAGCGGCAGTAAGTTTCAAGGGAGTTAGACAAGGCTAGAGGTCTTCAACTTTAATGCCTGGAGTATTAAAGGTAAAATGGATGAGTTAAGGCAAGGATTGACATGTGTAATTATGATATAATAGCCATTACAGAGACATGATTGAGTGAGGGACAGGATTGGCATCCCAACAAGGGATGGCGCAGTGCTGGACCTAATCCTGGGGAATAAAGCCAGACAGGTGGTTAATGTGTTGGTGGGGGAGCATTTTGGTGATAGTGACCACAACATGGTTCAATTCAAATTTGTTATGGACAAAGAAATTGACAAGTTGCAGAAAAAGGTTTTGGATTGGGGGAGAGTAGATTTTAACAAAATGAGGCAGGATCTGGCCAAGGTAGACTGGAACGCGTTACTTGTGGGGAAATCTACAGAAGAGCAGTGGGGGGTGTTCAAAGATGAATTGGGGAGGATACAAGCCCAACATGTTCCCTCTAGGGTAATAGGAAATTATAACAAACCCGGCGAACCATGGATGACCAGAGACATTCAGGATACAATTAGAAGGAAAAGAAAGGCTTTTAACAAGTATAAGGGGAGTAAGTCTGCGGAGACATTAGTGGAGTACAGAAAGTGCAGGATGAAGCTTAAGAAAGCATTTAAGAGAACAAAAAGGGGATTAAAGAAATCTCTGGCTGGTAAAAGTAGGGAAAATCCTGAGATATTCTAAAGTATATAAATGGGAAGAGGATAACCAGGGAAAGAGTAGGGTCCATTAAGGATCAAGGGGGGAAATCTATGGGTGGAGGCAGTGGACATTGGTAGGGTGTTAAACGAATATTTCACCCATGAGAATGAGGAGGTCGTTATGGAACTTGGGGAGAGAGACTGAGGTTCCAGAGAAAATTATCATAGGGAGTGACAAGGTATTGGAGGTATTGTCAAGCTTAAAAGTGGACTAATCTCCAGGTCTGGATGAATTGCATCCCAGGCTGTTATGGGAGATGAGAGAGGAAATTGCAGGGGCTCGGATCCAAATTTTTAATTCCACTCTGGCCAATGGGAAGGAACCAGAGGACTGGAGCACAACTAATGTGATCCCACTATTTAAGATAGGTTGTAGAGGCAAGCCAGGGAACTCCAGACCAGTGAGTCTCACGTCTTTGGTCGGGAAACTACTGGAGAAGATTCTGAAGGAATCTATCTCCATTTGGAGAGGCAAGGCTTGATCAGAGATAGTCAGCATGGTTTTGTCAGAGGGAGGTCATGCCTAACAAATTTGATTGAATTTTCTGAGCATGTAACCAAGTGTGTGGACGAGGGTAGTGCAGTTGATGTAGTTTAAATGGATTTCAGCAAAGCCTTTGACAAAGTCCCACATGGGAGACTTATTAAGAAGGCAAATGCACATGGGATACAGCGTGATCTGATAAGGTGGAATTCATAATTGGCCGAGCAGTCAGAGACAGAGGGTGATGACAGACAGCTGCTTCAGTGATTGGAGGCCAGTGACCAGTGGTCATAGGGGACCACAGGGATCCATGCTGGGCCCCCTATTGGTCGTCATTTATATAAATGACATAGATGACTATGTGGGGGGGTAGGATGACATGAAGATTGGCTGGATGGTTAACAGGAAGATACAAATGAGATGATCAAATGGGCAGATAAGTGGCAGATGGAATTTAACCCTGAAAAGTGTGAGGCGATACACTTTGGAAGGAGTAATTTCACAAGGAAGTATACTATGAAAGGTCTAACACTAGGAAGTTCCGAAAAACAAAGACATGTTTGTTCATAGATCTCTGAAGGCAGAAAGACAGGTTAATAGGGTGGTGAAAAAGGCATATAGCACAGTCGCCTTTGTCAATCGGGGTATAGATTACAAAAGCAGAGAGGTCATGTTGGAGTTGTATAGAACTTTGTGAGCCACAGCTGGAGTACTGTGTGCAGTTCTGGTTGCCACATTATAGGAAGGATGTGATTGCACTGGAAGGAGTGCAGAGAAGATTGTGGTGAACCATCGTTGGTTCCCACTGGATAGTACTGAGCCAGGGTCTGGCCAGTACTACAAGTATGTACATATGTTCCTGTTGGGTTAGGGATGGGTTGTGCTACTTGTTGCTGTTGGGGTTAGGGTGGGGTTGTTACACCTTTGTACTGTAGTGTTGTGGTACATCCCAGTCGGGCTCCGCCTCCTGGGAGAGGTATAAAGGTCCCTGCTCTGGCTGGGACCCCTCAGTCTGGGATCGTGTATCTAATTGTTAGCTGCTTCGTTACAGCAAATAGAGCCTTTATTTCCTGAGCATCAAGCCTCGTGTATGATAACGCGCATCAATTTTATTTGCTGTTGTTAAACTCTCGTCGAAGAAAAAAAAAGAGAGTATGGAGCAGATACTGAAGCTGAAACGCCTTACACTAGATCCACGTGCGGTGGGCGCCTCTAACACCTTCGACCACTGGCTGAAGTGTTTCGAAGACTACCTGGCAGCCTCCGCAGCGGTCACCACAGATGATGACAGACTCCGGGTCCTCCATGCGAGGGTAAGCGACACTGTCTACCTCGCGATCCGTGCGGCCACCGATTACACAAAGGCCCTCGAGCTTCTGAAGAAGCGATATATCAAACCGCCCAACGAAATACACGCTCGTTACCTCTTAGCCACTCGACGACGGCAGTCTGGCGAAACGATGGAGGAATATGCGAACGAGCTCCTACAGCTAGCCAGGGGCTGTAACTGCAAAGCTGTGTCGGCTGAGCAGAGTATGAACGACCTCGCCCGAGATGTGTTTGTGGCGGGAGTCGGATCGTCGTACATTCGACTTAAACAACTGGAGAAAGGTAACCTTGACCTTACCCAGGCAATCGAGCTAGCGGAGATGCTGGAGACGGCCTCCAAAAGCCTAGTATTGTATCCTGAAGACCACGTGGAGACAACGTGGCAGGAGCAGTCGCCAATCCCTCCTTGTCCCTCGGGTTTGAAATGCTGCATAATGGCGTGCTCACACTTGGGCCAGACGACGGCAGGAGCTCCGGGCGGCCCACGGTGTTACTTCTGTGGGGGAGCGAAGCATACTCGGCAACGGTGTCCCGCTAAGGCTGTGTTGTGCTCCGCCTGCGGTAAGAAGGGGCACTATTCGAAAGTGTGCCGATCTAAATCTAGGAATGGCAGTGCGGACTGCGATCCTTCAGAGCCCGGCTTTTCGTCGTCGAAATCATCGAGGGGTTCGTCCACGTGCGAGGCCAGGATGACGCCATTATGGTCGACGGAGTCGGAGGTGTGTGACCACCAGGGGTCGCTGAGTTTGGCGCCATCACCCACGTGCGACCTATGGGAGCGGCCATGTTGGTCGGCACCGACCGCGAACGACCAGCAGGGGTCCTCCTCGTCGATTTCAGCTGCCTGCAGTGGCGCTCATGAACCAACGGTGGCGTTGATCATCCTGGACCAGGCCAAGCCTCATAGACTTGACAAATCTATGATGAACATCCAGGTAAATGACCACGTGATTTATTGTCTGTTTGACAGCGGGAGCACTGAGAGCTTTATCCACCCAGACACTGTGAAGCGGTGTGGACTCCGGATTCAACCTGCCAAACAGACAATTTCTATGGCATCGAGGTCCCGGTCTGTCACCGTGCTAGGGAGTTGCGTGGTAACTTTGACGGTGCAAGGCACAGTTTACGAGCGTTTCAAACTCCTAGTGTTGCCGTACCTTTGTGCGCCAATACTTCTCGGACTAAACTTCATGGTCCACTTGAGGAGTGTAACACTACAGTACGGTGGGCCACTCCCTTCACTCTCAGTGGGAGAACAGCAGCCTCCAAATTGCCCAACGCCTGTAGCCTCTCGACGCTGAAGATCACCACACCCTCCCTGTTCCAGAATCTTGTACAGTAAGAAGTCTCACAACACCAGGTTAAAGTCCAACAGGTTTATTTGGTAGCAAATACCATAAGCTTTCGGAGCAATGCTCCTTCGTCAGATGGAGTGGTCTCTGTTCTCAAACAGGGCACAGACACAGAAATCAAATTACAGAATACTGATTAGAATGCAAATCTCTACAGCCAGCCAGGTCTTAAATGCACAGACAATGTGGGTGGAGGGACTCCATCTGACGAAGGAGCATTGCTCCGAAAGCTTATGGTATTTGCTACCAAATAAACCTGTTGGACTTTAACCTGGTGTTGTGAGACTTCTTACTGTGCTTACCCCAGTCCAACGCCGGCATCTCCACATCCAGAATCTTGTGCCAGGCTGCAAGCCCATTGCGACTAAAAGTAGGCGTTACAGCGCTGAGGATCGGATCTTCATTCGATCTGAGGTTCAGCGGCTCCTCAAAGAAAAGATCATACAACCCAGCGTTAGTCCGTGGAGGGCGCAGGTTGTGGTGGTCAAGAGCGGGAACAAACCCCGGATGGTCATTGACTATAGTCAGACCATTAATCGATACACGCAGCTGGATGCGTATCCCCTCCCGTGCATATCTGATATGGTCAATCAGATTGCGCAGTACCGGGTGTTCTCCACCATAGACCTCAAGTCTGCCTACCACCAACTCCCCATTCGCCCAGAGGACTGACAATACACGGCTTTTGAGGCGGATGGTAGCTTGTATCACTTTCTCAGGGTTCCCTTTGGTGTCACCAATGGGGTCTCGGTCTTCCAGCGTGCTATGGACCAAATGGTGGACCAGAACGGGCTGCGGGCTACCTTCCCGTACCTGGATAATGTCACCATCTCCGGCCATGACCAGCAGGACCACGACACGAATCTCCTGAATTTCCTACGCACTGCATCTCGCCTGAACCTGACCTACAGCAGGGAGAAGTGTGTGTTTCGTACGCGCCGTTTAGCCATCCTAGGATACGTGGTGGAAAACGGGGTCATTGGCCCTGATCCAGAGCGTATGCGCCCCCTTTCTGAACTTCCCTTGCCCACTAGTGCAAAAGCACTGAGAAGATGCTTAGGCTTCTTCTCTTATTATGCGCAGTGGGTTCCCAATTACGCGGACAAAGCTCGTCCGCTCATTAAGTCCACTACTTTTCCCCTAACACCAGAGGCCCGATTGGCCTTCGATAAATTAAAAGCCGACATCGCGAAAGCTACGATGCACGCTGTTGATGAGTCCATCCCCTTTCAGGTGGAGAGCGATGCATCTGATTTTGCCCTGGCCGCCACACTTAACCAGGCGGGCAGGCCCGTCGCTTTTTTTTCCCGCACCCTCCAAGGCCCCGAAATCCAGCATTCAGCGGTGGAAAAGGAGGCCCAGGCCATTGTGGAGGCCGCCAGGCACTGGCGCCATTACTTGGCGGGAAAACGGTTCACCCTGATCACGGACCAGCGGTCCGTGGCGTTCATGTTTAATAACACGCAGAGGGGCAAGATCAAGAATGACAAGATCTTGCAGTGGAGAATTGAACTCTCCACCTATAACTATGACATCATGTATCGTCCAGGGAAACTCAATGAGCCCTCGGATGCCCTCTCGCGTGGAACATGCGCCAGTATACAGGAGGACCGTTTGCAGGCTCTCCATAATGACCTATGCCATCCTGGGGTCATTCTGCTCTACCACTTTATAAAAGCCCGCAATCTGCCCTACTCGGTGGAGGACGTCAGGTCCATAACAAGAAGCTGTTGGGTTTGCGCGGAATGCAAACCGCACTTTTACCGACCTGACCGGGCACATTTAGTCAAGGCCACTCGTCCCTTCGAGAGACTGAGTGTCGATTTTAAGGGCCCCCTTCCCTCAACAGATCGGAATGTGTACTTCCTCAACATCATTGACGAGTACTCTAGGTTCCCTTTTGTTGTTCCCTGCTCTGATACATCCGCTGCCACGGTTATCAAGGCATTCCGTGATCTCTTTACCCTGTTCGGGTATCCCTGCTACATTCACAGCGACAGGGGCTCGTCGTTCATGAGCGATGACTTGAGGCAATTCCTGCTCTCATACGGGATTGCCTCTAGTAGGACCACGAGCTACAACCCTAGGGGTAACGGACAGGTGGAACGTGAGAATGCTACAGTCTGGAAGGCTGTCTTACTGGCATTGAAGTCAAAAAGCCTTCCAGTCTCCCGTTGGCAAGAGGTGCTCCCTGATGCGCTCCATTCTATTCGCTCACTCCTGTGTACGGCAACCAATGCTACTCCCCATGAGAGGATGTTTTCATTCCCTCGGAAGTCTTCCTCGGGGACCTCATTACCGTCTTGGTTGACGTACTCAGGACCCGTCCTCCTGCGGTGACATGTAAGGGCCCGCAAGTCCGACCCGTTGGTCGAACAGGTCCATCTCCTCCACGCCAACCCTCAGTATGCCTATGTGGCATACCCTGACGGGCGAGAGGACACGGTCTCGATCCGAGACCTGGCGCCAGCAGGGGACATAGCAACCCCTGTCGCTCCCATACCCCCTGTTACAAACCCCTTAACTCTTGTTTCTCCCCCGGACACGGCGCAGGCAGCATCGGGACCATTGCTTAACCCTTTTACTCCCGTGTACAGCTTGCCTGAGTCCAGAGGATGGTCGCCACTTCAGGGCGTGTCGGGACTCCATGGACTACCGTCACCTCAGGGTCAACCAGCCTGTGAGTCCGTGGAGGAACAGCTGGACGTCGCCTTGGGGAGAACGCCACCGCAAGTGCCTACTCCGGTGTCACCGCCGGTATTGAGGAGGTCACAACGATGGTGCGGTCCCCCTGACCCTCTGAACTTATAGACTGATGACATTTTATTCTGTTTTTGTACCCCGCCGGCCTTTGTTCTCAAAGGAGGGGTGAATGTGGTGAACCATCGTTGGTTCCCACTGGATAGTACTGAGCCAGGGTCTGGCCAGTACTACAAGTATGTACATATGTTGCTGTTGGGTTAGGGATGGGTTGTGCTACTTGTTGCTGTTGGGGTTAGGGTGGGGTTGTTACACCTTTGTATTGTAGTGTTGTGGTACATCCCAGTCGGGCTCCGCCTCCTGGGAGAGGTATAAAGGTCCCTGCTCTGGCTGGGACCCCTCAGTCTGGGATTGTGTATATAATTGTTAGCTGCTTCGTTACAGCAAATAAAAGCCTTTATTTCCTGAGCATCAAGCCTCGTGTATGATAACACGCATCAAAGATCCACCAGGATGTTGCCTGGGATGGAACATTTAAGTTATGAAGAGAGGTTGGACAGGCTTGGGTTGTTTTCTCTAGAGCAGAGAAGACTGAGGGCAACCTGATTGAGGTAGAACATAGAACATACAAAAAAATACAGCACAAACAGGCCCTTCAGCCCACAGGTTGCGCCGGTCATGTCCGCACCTACCTAGGCTTATATATAGGCTTATCTATAACCCTCAATTCTATTAAGTCCCTCGATTGATGAAGGCCAGCACACCATACGCCTTCTTAACCACCTCCTCTACCTGCGAGGTCGATTTAAGAGTCCTATGGACCCGGACCCCAAGGCCCTTCTGATCCTCTACACTGCTAAGAGTCTTACCCTTGATATTATACTCCTTCATCCCATTTGACCTGCCAAAATGGACCACTACACATTTATCCGGGTTGAAGTCCATCTGCCACTTCTCCGCCCAGTCTTGCATCCTATCTATGTCACGCTGCAGCTTCTGACATCCCTCCAACCTATTCACAACACCACCAACCTTCGTGTCGTCGGCAAACTTACCAACCCATCCCTCCACTTCCTCATCCCGGTCATTTATGAAAATGACAAACAGCAAGGGTCCCAGAACAGATCCCTGGGGCACTCCACTGGTGACCGACCTCCATTCAGAATAAGACCCGTCGACAACCACTCTCTGCCTTCTGCAGGCAAGCCAGTTCTGAATCCACAAGGCAACAGCCCCTTGGATCCCATGCCCTCTCACTTTCTCGAGAAGTCTTGCATGGGGGACCTTATCGAACACCTTGCTGAAGTCCATGTAAACCACATCCACCACTTTTCCTTCGTCAATGTGTTTAGTCACATTTTCAAAGAACTCCACCAGGCTCGTAAGGCACGATTTGCCTTTGACAAAGCCGTGCTGACTACTTTTGAGCATACGAAACTTCTCTAAATGTTCAGAAATCCTGTCCCTCAGGATCTTCTCCATCAACTTACCAACCACTGAGGTTAGACTCACCGGTCGGTAATTTCCTGGGCTATCCCTATTCCCTTTCTTGAATATAGGAACCACATCCGCAATCCTCCGGAACCTCTCCCGTCTCCATCGACGACGCAAAGATCATCGCCAGAGGCTCTGCAATCTCTTCCCTCGCCTCCCACAGTAACCTGGGGTACATCCCATCTGGTCCCGGCGACTTATCTATCTTGATGCGATTCAAAATTTCCACCACATCGTCTTTCTTAATGTCCACATACTCAATCTTTTCAGTCCGCCTCAATCCTGTAGTACAACCACCCAGGTCTTTTTCCACCGTGAATACCGAGGTACAATATTCATTAAGCACCTCTGCTATTTCTTCTGGTTCTGTACAGACTTTCTCACCTTCACCTTTTATAGGTCCTATTCCTTCACATCTCATCCTTTTACTCTTCACATATTTATAGAACGTCTTAGGGTTCTCTTAATATTACCTGCCAAGGCCTTCTCGTGACCCCTTCTGGCTCTCCTAATTTCTTTCTTAAGTCCCTTCCTACAAGCCGTATACTCATCGAGATCCCTATCATTGCCTAGCTCTCTGAACCTTTGGTACGCTTTCCTTTTCTTTCTCACTAGGTTCAGCGCAGCTTTCGTGCACCACGGTTCCCGTAACTTACCAACACCTCCCTGTCTCATCGGAACGTTGCCATGCAGAACTCCAGACCAACATTCCTTGAAAATCTGCCACCCTACTTCAGTACTTTTCCTCGAGAATGCCTCCTTCCAATTTACGCCTCTAATCTCCTGCCTGATGGCTTCATATTTCCCCTTACTCCAGATAAACACTTTGCTAGCTTGCCTGATCCTATCTCTTTCCAATGCTAGCGTAAAGGAGATAGAGTTATGATCACTATCCCCAAGATGCTCCCCCACTGAGAGATCTGACACCTGTCCAGGCTCATTAGCCAGTACCAGATTGAGTACAGCCTCTCCTCTTGTAGGCTTATCCACATGCTGTGTCAGGAAACCCTCCTGAACACACCTAACAAACTCCTCCCCATCCAAACCCCTTACCCTAGGGATATTCCAATCGATGTTTGGGAAATTAAAGTCTCCCATCACGACAACCCTGTTATTCCTATGTCTCTCCAGGATCTGTTTCCGATCTGCTCCTCAACATCCCTGTTACTATTGGGCGGCCTGTAGAAAACACCCAGCAAAGTTATCGACCCCTTCCCGCTCCGAACTTCCACCCACAGAGACTCCGTAGACAATCCCTCCATGGCTTCCACCTTCTCTACAGCTGTGACACTATCCTTGATCAGCAGTGCCACTCCACCCCCCCCCCCCCCCCCCCCACTCTTTTGCCTCCCTCTCTGTCCTTTCTGAAACATCTGAAACCCGGCACCTGAAGTATCCAGTCCTGTCCCTGTCCCCAAGTCTCCATAATGGCCACCACATCACACACATGAGGTGTTCAGGATTATGAGGAGTGTGAACAGGGTAGGTAGGGAGCAGCTGTTCCCCTTAGTTGAAGGGTGAGTTATGAGGGGATACAGGTTAAAAGTGAGGGGTGGAAGGTTTAGGGGGGATTTGAGAAAAAACTTTTTTACCCAGACGGTGGTAATGGTCTGGAATGCACTGCATGGGAGGGTGGTGGAGGCGGGATGCCTCAAATCCTTTAACAAGTACCGGGATGAGTACTTGTCACGCCATAACATTCAAGGCTAAGGGCCAAATGCTGGCAAATGGGATTAGGTGGGCAGGTCAGGACCATTCATGCGTTGGTGCAAACTTGATGGGCCGAAGGGACTCTTCTGCTCTGTAGTATGCTGTGATTCTGTAAATAACGCATTTTAAATCTTCCCAACTCATCTAAAGCTTTCACAGAGCCAGAAAGTGTAGACCTTAAAAAGAAAATGCAGCAGGGAATTGCCGTTGCCCCTGTTAGCTGTGTGCCTGATGTGCCAGTGATGAGAGAATGCATGGATACTTCTTCAATTCTTATTCTTCCCTCATAAGACCACATGATCAATGAAATGGAATTCTTTTCTTTATTCCCTGAGGCAATCAGGAATGTTCCTGAGCTAAGAACTCACTCTATATTTTTATGAAATTTATACATAAAAACATGGCAACTTCCTAAAATTAAAAAACTGGCAGAGACTTGAAAATGACTGAAGCTCTGGCTGGTTGTGACTTTCAAACAAAAGGAACTCTCTGGCAGTCTAAGAAGCTGACTCCTTGTTACTTGCTGATATGTAAACAAACCTGTGAGCTACAGAAACCAGCTTCAATGGGAATTATACAAAGGCCATCTACATTTCCTAACCAGGTCTTCCCAAAGGAAATTACTGGTGTGCTGGTACAAAAGATTGGCAATATCGTTTTAAATTCTGAGGCCGAAATTCTCCAGCTGTTCACACCAGTGGAATTTTCTGGTCCTACTGGCGACGTACTCCTGCCATGGGTTTCCCAGCAGCGTGGGGTGCCTTCAATGGCAGATCCCATTGATAGCGGTGGGACCAGAGGATTGCCCTCCAGCAAACAGCATGCCACCTTCTGCTCCAAGAGAAACAGAGGGGAAGCTAAAGAATCTTGCCCTTAATGGTTGAACATTGTGGTCGCATGCTCGTTTAAGGGGCAAGCTCTCTGAGGTTCATATGTCCCGGTTGACCAATTGGGTCAGAGTACTCGAATCCTTGGGGGAGCGTGGGTTTTCCTTGCCAGTTAGAAGTCTGGGGTCATGGAGTATGGTAGCCTTTTATATCGCTCTGTACCTAGTTACTTACCTTAATAAACTTGTTAATCTATTTGTTGGTTGCCAGTCTTTGAAAGATACTACAAACATTAACAGTCTCAAGATTCCTGACAAAGGCCAAGGTGGAGAAGTGAGGGTCATGTCATGAGCCCCAAGCTGGGAGAACCAGTTACTCTGTCTTGCTGCATTGCCCATCAGTCTGCCATCTTCCATCCAGCAAGCAGCAGCTTAGAACCAGAGCTCTGCCCAGGTTGGTCCCATGCCAGGCCCCTATTTGCATTGTTTCTACTGGAACACCTGTACCAGCATCTGCAGGAGTAATTCATCTCTATGTGCCTATCCCATCATGGACGTTGTTGTAAAAGTGAGTTACCCAGTATTAGTGTTCAGCCTGATGACCCCTGTGAAAGAATACCCCATAGGACTTTGATTCTGAAATCTGACTCATGTGAAACAATTAGTCTTTGCCCTGTAAATCTTTTCTCTATCCCTCTTTTATTGTATGAAGACAAAGGGGGCAACATAATGATGCTTCACTATTGCGCTTCGAGTGTCTGCAAGCAAATTAACTCCCTGAGTTTACCTTACTTCAAGTTTGCTGTGGTGTTATTAATAGAACTTGGATCAGACCAAAATTGACAGACTAAGAAATATGCCACTGCTTATAAAGGGGGACATCAATGTGATGTATGTACATATATTGTATGTTAAGGTTTGGGGTGTGGACCGCCCCTTTAAGAGTGTGGGTCAGGTGACCCCCTGGGTTATTAGCTCCATGTGGAGACGCAGGTGTTGGGCTGGGGTAAGCACAGTAAGAAGTCTCACAACACCAGGTTAAAGTCCAACAGGTTTATTTGGTAGCACAAGCTTTCGGAGTGTCGCTCCTTCTTCAGGTGAGTGAGCTGAAGAAGGAGTGGCACTCCAAAAGCTTGCGCTGCCAAATAAACCTGTTGGACTTTAACCTGGTGTTGTGAGACTTCTTACTGTTATTAGCTCCATCCAGTGTAGGAGCCTGTTGGGTAGTTTGCGACCCGATTGTGAATGAATGCACACCTTCAGTAACCAACTCCCAGTCTTGAAGTATTAAAGCCTAACTTGTGATTCTTTGTGCCCCTTAGTCCATAGGTATACATAAAAATCAAGAATCAAAAACATACAGTGGTGAGAAGAGAAATCTGGGCTGTTTAAATTAAAACTCCTCCTGTCTGTAACACACAGTTCTATGTAAGTTTAACATAACTTCTCTGATTTTCAACTCTGCTTGGTTTGCTTTTTTCTCTGCCTAATAAACATTGTATCACAACTTCTAGTGATTTGTGAATCTGCACCCAAGATTGCACTATTTCTCTCTCATTGAGACTCCTGGGTCTGAATGTTAGGAAGGGTTCCCAAACCCGGGGGTTCCCCGGGGATTCCCCATCTTGCCAGGCAGATTGAGAGAATTCGAGTCTTGTGTTGTTTCCCGCTCATCCAATCAGGAGCTGGTGTCTCTAGAATCAAGTCTCTGTTTGGATGAGCTGGAAACAGCATGAAACTCCGTGTAGTGATCAGGGAGAACGGGGCCAGTGAGACTGGGGGAGTGAGAACAGCAACTTGGAGGGGAAGCAGGTCGGGGAAGAGTGGACTCGGAGAAAGGTGAGTGAGTTTTTATTTTGCAGCCCTGTTGCTTCCGGACCAATGACAGAAAAATCCAATAAAGTTGTGATGTTACTGATTTCTGCTTTCAATAAATCCTCACAGTAACAAAAACGATAAACATTTGTCACCACTTTGTAATGTATGAACTACAAGTAACTGCAGTAAAATCCAGTTCGAGTGTTTAATCAGTATCCAAGTGATCATTGTATTGCTCAGCATTGTAATTGAAACAGTTGTTTAATTATGCATTTACTCTAAAAGCTTCCACCTTTAACACAATCACAAGTCATCGTGGTCATTGATTAGTCCTGCTGCATCTCTCTCTATTCAGCTGTTTAAAGCACTGGTGACCACATTATCAAATAGCACTGAACAGTAGTTTAAAAAAGTTGATCAATAAAGTATAAAAATGTCAGCTTTATTCATAGAATCCCTACAGTGCAGAAGGAGGCCATTTGGCCTAATCGAGTCTGCACCGACCACAATCCCACCCAGGCCCTATTCCTGTAACCCCACTTATTTACCCTGCTAATCCCCCTGACTCTCGGGTCAATTTAGCATAGCCAATCAACCTAACCCAAGCACCCGGAGGAAACCCACATCGATATGGAGAATGTGCAAGCTGCACACAGTGACCTGAGGCTGGAATTGAACCTGGATACCTGGCACTGTGAGACAGCAGTGCTAACCATTATATCGCCCTGGAGAATAAGAAGTCCATTGATTAAGCAGTTGTTCTGCACTGTAGGGATTCCATGATGAGCACAAACCATTACATTATGTAGAATCTACCTTTAAACTCTATTTGCTACTTTCTGTCTCAGTGCCTGACGTAAGTTTCCATTTTTTTGCCTCCTTTATATCCATGGGGATTTAGATTTTGGAATCCCATTCTTTTCTGTGTGGGAACATATTTGTTCTGCCTATCGTCATCTCTTCATGAATGCCACCCACTGCACTGCCACTGATTTAACTTCAAGTAGTTGTATCCTGTCTGCTCTTAAAAAAAATCACATTGCAGTTGAGTAAAATAGTTCTTTCCCCAATTGAGAACTTGTACTCTTGGTATATCTTTATCCATAATATAATTGAATTATGATCGCAGCTGGAAAGTTGCTGGGTTGTGTCAGAATGATGAGAAAGGACTATAATTTAAACAGTTTACTATAAGATCTTCAACAGCTCTTACACATCATGCCTGCAGCCACACTGATGAGAACTCTTGAGCTATTAAGACATCACTTCCTGTGTACAAGTCATGGCAATATGAATGCACGTTCTACAACCGCCACCTCAATGTTTTCCCATGAATACCCCTTCTACCTGCCCAGATTAATTCCCTAAAAATAAGACGAGGTCAAGTTTTACATTCCCCTACCAGCAGGTTTGTAGGCAGAGGGATGGTTGTACAGTTTTTCGGTGGCCTTCCTTTTGGGTGCCTGGTTTGACCTATCCTCAATTTTCTGGTGCCATAGATGAGGTCTAGGCCAATACCCTCACCCCCGTTAAAGCCCTCCAAAGGCCTGTTAATGACCACTTATCGGTCATCAGCCATTGAGCCTCAATTGTCAGGCTAATGCGTGAATTTCAGAGGCAGATGTGCAGCCTGAAAAGTAACCCTGCTCAGGTATCCCACGCCACCAACCAGAGCTTCGTCTTAACATTGGCATGAGCCCCTCTGCTCCCCCAACTCCCCAAAACCTGAACACAGCAGGTTCTCTCCCCACCCCGGTCTCTTCATCAATCCCCACCCCACTCTGTCCACCCCTTATCAATCCTCACTTCCCTTCCCTGCCTTGAGACTTCCAAAACTTGCCTGGTGCTGGACTTGCCTGATTTAGACTCTGGGGATTGTTTGCAGTCCTCACCTTGTCTATTGCAACTTCTGGTAGCACCCTGAAGCGGGACCTTTTCCCACGTGAGGGGCACCGGTCCCATCTCTATGAAGGGTTAGATGCTGCAGAATAATGTGCATCAGTGGTAATGTGTTCACTGTTGACCCTTCGGTTTATGGGAGAGAAACTCCACCATCCAAAACATCCTGGCCCGATTGGCCTGGATTTTTCTCTTGTAGGACAAGCTGACTAAAAATGTTCTCCTGGATACAATGAAAGAAATCTGCAGACTCTGTACCTTTTTAAACCTGATGTGGCGATGCCGGCGTTGGACTGGGATAAACACAGTAAGAAGTTTAACAACACCACCTTCACCTGAAGAAGGGGCTTGGGGCTCCGAAAGCTTGTGTGGCTTTTGCTACCAAATAAACCTTTTGGACTTTAACCTGGCGTTGTTAAACTTCTTATCCTGTTTAAACCGACAGCTCAACCAGTCTACAACCTTTGAGATAATTAATTACACAAGCTTCCTTGAACACTTGCCCATTAAAATGGTGATTAGAGTCCTGGTTTGGCTGGAGCCATCAGGGTTTTTGCCAAAATGTCCTGGTGGCATGACAGTTTCTCCAGATAGCTGAAATGTCTGACTTCTTAGCTCTGCTGAGGTCCCTCCCTTTTACTTGGCTCTCACCTTCATTTAAACCCTCATACTGCACTGCACTCGGGGGAAATGGAGCCAGTCTGCTTCCTCTGGGGAAACCTCCTGGGTACCAATTGTAAAAATAAATATTTAACAAGTCTGGATCATTCAATCTGCCAGTGTTTGGAAAGTGCCCCAGGCAACCCTCCTTCCTGTTGCATTCCACCTCCACTCAACTGTCGGGCAAGCAACAGTCAATCCGGCTGCGTGTTAGTGAGTGACAGGAGGTTTCAGATATCTACTGGCAGCAAGACAGTACTGGCAGCAATTAAGGTTGCAGCCAACCAATCATATTATTTGAAATCGTAGAATCCCTACAGTGCAGAAGGAGGCCATTTGGCCCATCGAGCCTGCACCGACAACACTCCCACCCAGGCCCTATACCCCTAACCTTGATAAACCTCCTGATGACACTAAAGGACAATTTACCATGTCCAGTCAATCTAACCTGCACATCTTTGGACTGTGGGAGGAAACCAGAGCATCCTGAGGAAACCCACGCAGACACGGGGAGAATGTGCAAAGTCCACACACACACCCATGCTGGGAATCGAACCCAGGACCCTGGTGCTGTGAGGCAGCAGTGATAACCACTGTGCCACTGTTCTGCCCTCAATAAAAATACAAAGTGCTGGAAGAACTCAGCAGGTCTGGCAGCATCTGCGAAACGGAGTTAATGTTTCAAGTCCAAAATGGCTCTTCTTCGGAACTGAAGAGACAGAAATAAGGTGGGTTTTATGCTGTTGAAGAGGGACTGATTCAGGTGGAACAAATGGTCAGGAATAGGCTAGAGAGCAGGGGAGATTAAATTACAAAGATGTCCTGGACAATACTAAAGACATAAAGCATTGGTCCAGAGTAGGTGCCAATACAGAATAAAGTTTAACGCTGTCTGAAAACAAAATAGTAGAATGTGTTAATAGCAGATAGCATATAATAGCAATAGTCAGCACTGGCTGGAAGCAAAAACATGAGCACAAGTTATAGATTGGCACTTGGAGGGGAGCGAATTCAGAATGTAGGACAGAGTTCATGGTCTGAAGTTGTTGAACCCAACAAGGCTGTAACATCCCAAACCAGAAGATGACCTGCTGCTTCTCCATTTTTAGTTGAGATTCACTGGAACTTTGTAGTTGGCCAAGGACAAAAATGGGAGCATGAGAGCAAGGTGGTGAATTTAAAATGGGCAGTGACTGGAATGTCAGGGACATGGTTGTTAACTGAGTGAAGGTGTTCTGCAAAGCGGTTACCCAGTCCACATTTGGTCATCTCAGGGTTGAGAAAGTTGAATTGTGAGCAGTGAATACAGTAGATGGATAGGTGGTGGCATCGTGGTATTGTCACTGGACTACTTATCCAGACACCTAGGGTAATGCTCTGGGGATCCAGGTTTGAATCCCACCATAGCAGATGGTGAAATCTGAATTCAATAAAAATCTAGAATTAAATGTCCAATGATGGCCATGAAACGATTGTCAGGAAAATCCATCCGATTCACTGATGTCCTTTTATGAAAGGAAATCTATCATCCTTAACTGATGTGGTTGACTCTCTGTAAACATCCTCGGACAACAAATACTGGTCCAGCCAGTGATATCCACATCCCATGAATGAATAAAAAAACTAAATTGAAAGATGTACAAGTAAATCGCTGCTTGAAGTGTCTTCCTGGGAAGAGATATTAGGTTAAAATCAAATTGATTGTCCCTTCCCAGTAGCTCAAGATCTACGGAATAGCATTCCCAACTATGTCTGGACGTATTTCAGGAGATGTTATCGTGTAGCCTTCACTGCTTATCCCCCAGACTCTTGCCATTGGCCACCCAACATGTCAATCATCACAGAGCCCTGCCTTTCCCATGGCTTTTCAATGTTTTGATTTTGGAAAATCTGGTTACCACTTGGTGAGAATAGATTCACTCAGTTCCATTCTGATCTGGAATATTGAATGTATCCTTTGTACCAGTAACCAAGACAAGACTGCACACTCTGAAGAATACTGACATCACCATCATGACCATTGCCACGGCAAGGTTTGTTTTTGTCCAATTAAGAGTTGCAATCCAACCACTAACAACCCCCCCCCCCCCTCCCCGAGATGGGAATGCTGACTGCCTGAATGGATATAGAGAACAATTCGACAGGAGAACACAAAGAAGAAAAAAAAGACATTGATTGAACTGTCGGGCCTGAAAGCCTAGTAAACTGGCCTATACCAACAGAGGAAGGCTCAAGGAATGAAGAGTAAAAACCACAAGATCAGCAAGCTAAAGTCTACTCCATGTTTTGCATCAACAATAAACTCAGCCAGGCAAGCAAGGAGCTTCAAGAATAATGTGACTGCATGAAACCTCCACAAGAAGTACAAGATTTTTACTGTCCTCTGGAAGTCTGATGGGATCTCAGCTGCAAAATCCTAGTAGAAGCATGGTTTGATGGGGCAGAATAAAGGAAAAGGAGGTCAATTATTTATTTTTGAAGTATAACTTTCATTCTTCAGTTCTTGTTCTTTGCGGTCTATTTCTGTACCTTTTCACTCTAGCTTTTCCTGTTGTCCAAGCAGTGTCAGCTCTGCAGCTGTAGCACTGGCCTGGTCTATACATTTGCAAGGAATTCCCACTAAAACCTGTAGGTCTCTGAGGACTTGTCATTGTTAATTGGAGTAGACAATGGACTGGATAAGTTAGTCAGAAACTTCCTGGCCTGCTGAAACAGCAATATCTGAAGATTGGGTTCCACTGTAGTCTGCTGAGAAGGAGTAGTCTGCTCAGCTGACACTTTGGTGTCTGAAAGAGGAGACATCAGTCTGGAGTTCTTGGTGAATGGATTTAAGTCATCAATACCTTGCTGGTTGGTATTAGTCAGCTGAGTTACTGATGCATCATGAAAGGGATTGATAGCCACTTATTTCTTTGATTCTATGACCGATATGTTTGAGGCTCAATTTGAAACAGCTTGCTACAATTTGCATTATTGGACCAGGCTTAATTGACCATTTTTCAGTCAGTGAACTGGTTTCTCCTGTTAGCCGATGTTCATGGCAAAAACAGAAAGCGCCTCAGCTTATTAATTTCAGAATGCAATGAAGGGTGTTGCCCATCCAGAGTGTACCGACACACTCTCATTTTGCAGCCCTGCTGCTTCCGGACCAATGACAGAAAAATCCTATAAAGCTGTGATGTTACTGATTTCTGTTTTCAATAGATCCTCACAGTAACATAAAAACATTTTTCACCACTTTTTGTAATGTATGAACTGTAAGTAACTATAGTAAAATCCAGTTCTAGTGTTCAATTTAATCAGTATCCAAGTGATCATTGTAACGATTGTTCCATTGTGTTGCTGCTCAATTGAAGTTACTCTTACAACTTCCACTTTTAACACAATTATCAGCATATTTTTAATTGATTTAGTCACATAGCCTCTCTCTATTCAGCTGTTTAAAGCACTGGTGACAACGTTGTGTCAATACAGTATACATTTCGGCTTTATTCCTGGAGAATAAAAATGCCATTGATTGTGCAGGTGTCAGCTGGTGACTTAAAGTGTTACATTATGTAGAATCTACCCTTTATCCCTACTCTCTGCTTTTTGTCTTGCAGGCAGCTAACTATCCATTCTGCTACTTGTGCCCTGACTTCTTAAGTTTCATTTATGTGATGTAGATGTCACTGGCTAGACCAGCAGGCAACCTTCCCTGGTTGCCCTTGAGATAATTGTGCTGAACTGCTTTCTTGAACGACTGCCGACCCTGAGATGTAGGTATATCCACAGTGCTGTTAGGGAGAGAGTTCAAGGATTTTTGACCCAGTGATGGTGAAGGAACAATGGTATATTTCCCAGATATCTGCTGCCCTTATCCTTCTAGATGGTGCTGGTCATGGGTTTGGAACATGTTGCCTAAGGAGCTGACTTCACTTGTTCTGGCCTTATTCATTAGTCTATGTTGGGTTGTTCTATTGGATGTTCTTTGGAAATCTAGATAACTTGCATCAATTATATGACCTTGTCTGCTCTCCATCATCTTTTTAGAGAACATAGAACAGTACAGCACAGAACAGGTCCTTCGGCCCGCGATGTTGTGCCGAGCTTTATCTGAAACCAAGATCAAGCTACCCCACTCCCTATCATCCTGGTGTGCTCCATGTGCCTATCCAATAGCTATACTTATACTTACTATACTTACAGTATACTGATACTATACTTACAGTATACTGATACTTATAAAGCAAAACCTTTCTTTTGGAAATTCACTCATCCATTTTTGGTTTTTGATCTATTTTCTCCTTTTATTAGAAATTCCATAGATTTTCCCATCATCGATGTTAGACTGACTGGTCTGTAGTTCCCTGGGCAAATTCTATCTCCAACACTTTCTCTATATTTGACACTTAGGAAGGACAGGCAAAAACAAAACTTGCACTGAAAACAAGGGATGGGATCATAGAGTTTATAGAGCTTTACAGTGTGGAAACGGGCCCTTCGGCCCAACTTGTCCATGCCGTCTTTTTTTAAGCTAGTCCCAATTGCCCACATTTGGCCCATATCCCTCGATAGCCATCTTATTCATATAACTGTCTGAACACTTTTTAAAGACAAAATTGTACCTGCCTCTGCTACTACCTCTGGCAGTATGTTCCAGACACTCACCACCCTCTGTGTGAAAAAATTGCCCCTCTGGACCCTTTTGTATCTCTCTCCTTTCACCTTAAACCTATGCCCTCTAGTTTTAGACTCCCTTACCTTTGAAAAAAGATATTGGCTATCTAACTGATCTATTCCCCTCATTATTTTATAGATCGCCCCTAAGTTTCCTACGCTCCAGAGAAAAAAGTCCCAGTCTATCCAGCCTCTCTTCATAACTCAAACCATTAAGTCCCGGTAGCATTCTAGTAAATCTTTTCTGCACTCTTTCTAGTTTAATAATATCCTTTCTATAATAGGGTGACCAGAACTGTACACAGTTCTGTGGCGGCACAGTAGCACGGTGGTTAGCACTGCTGCTTCACAGCTCCAGGGACCTGGGTTCGATTCCTGGCTTGGGTCACTGTCTTTGTGGAGTTTGCGCATTCTCCTCGTGTCTGCGTGGGTTTCCTCTGGGTGCTCCGGTTTCCTCCCACAGTCCAAACATGTGCAGGTTAGGTTGATTGGCCATGCTAAAATTGCCCCTTAGTGTTCTGAGATGTGTAGGTTAGAGGGATTAGCAGGTAAATATAGAACAGTACAGCACAGAACAGGCCCTTCGGCCCACGATGTTGTGCCGAGCTTTATCTGAAAAAATATGTAGGGATATGGGGGTAGGGCTTGGCTGGGATTGTGGTTGGTGCAGACCCGACAGGCCAGATGGCCTCTTTCTGTGCTGTAGGGTTTCTATGATTCTTAGTGTGGCCTTACCAATGTCTTGTACAACTTCAACAAGACGTCCCAACTTCTGTACTCACACGTCTGTCACCTGGCCTTCCTTATTTCCCAAGAGGAGGTCAAGTTTTGCCCCCTCTCTAGTCGGGCCATCCACATACTGAATGAGAAATTCCTCCTGAATACACTCAACAAATGTCTCTCCATCCAAGCCTCTAATACGATGGCTGTCCCAGTCAATGTTGGGAAAGAAAAAATACCCTATTATTACCACCATATTTTTCTTGGAGCTATCTGTAATCTCCTTACATATTTGCTCCTCAATTTCCCGCTGACTATTTGGGAGCCTTTAGTACAACCCTATCAAAGTGATTTCCCTTTCTTATTTCTCAGTTCAACCCATATAGACTCAGTGGGCGAACCCTCGGATATATCTCTTCTCCGTACGCCGTGATGTTTTCCCTTATCAAAAGTGCAACTCCCCCTCCTCAATGGAGGCAACTCCCATTGCTTCCACCTGATCTTAATTGGTATCTTATAGCTTGTTTAGAAATTGTGAGCAGAATCCCTACTTGACTTGTTATCCAACGCTGGTGAATTTGACCTAACAAAGTTATGCCACCCCTCCCCATCTCGGTAATTAACAAGTGAGGATCTCAGATTGGAACAACAAAATGTGGAATTTGTTTGGGTAGAGCTACAAAACACAAGGGCAGCAATATTTGTTAGGAGTTGTCTATAGGCCACCAAACAGTAGTGGTAGTGTGGGGCATGGTATTAACCATGCGTAGTACAATAATCATGGATAACTGCAATCTGCAGTCTGCGTAAACCTAATGAGCACTAATGCTGTGGAGGACAAGTTTCTGAAGTGTGTTAGGGATGGTTTTCTAGAGCAATATGTTGATGAACTGACTAGAGAATAGGCTACTTTAGATTTAGCATTATGAACAATAATGGGCAAATTAATCTTATTGTAAAAGAGCCTTTAGGGAAGAGTGATCACATATATGATGGAATTTTCCATTATGTTTGAAAGTGAGGTAGTTCAATCTGAAGCCAGGGTGTTAAATCTGAACAAAGGAAGTTATGAAGATATGAAGAGCAGATTGGCTCAGGTGGATCGGGAAAATAAAAGGCTGATGAAGTTGCCAGAAATAGTAGTAAACCTGAAATTTGGGAGCATTTTGGAATATCTTGGAATCCCTACAGTGCAGAAGGAGGCCATTCGGCCCGTGGAGTCTGAACCGACCACAATCCCACCTAGACCCTATTCCAAAGAAGGACCAAGAAACTGATAAAAAAGAGTAGACGGACAAAAACCATAAGAATGGACTGTGTGGAAATGTAAAAAGGAAACATTTGGCTAAGGCAAATGTGGGTCCATTAGAGGCAAGAGTCGGGAGAATTTATAATGGGGAATAGAGAAATGGCAGAATAACTGAATGTGTCTTTGTCTTTGTGTCTGTCTTCACTGAAGAAGATACAAGAAATCTCCCAGAATTAGACAAGGGACAAGAGAGAATGAGGAATTGAAAGAAATTAGTATTAGTAAGAAGGTTGTATTGGAGAAATTGAGACTGAAAGCTGAGAGGTCCCTGGGAACCGATATTCTATATACCAGAGTGTTGAAAGAGATTGCCATGGAGATAATGGATGCACTGATGAGCATCTTCCAAAATTCTATTTGTTCTGGAATGGTTCCTGCAGATTGGAAGGTAGCAAATGTCATCCAATATTTAAGAAGGGAGGGAAGAGAGAAAATGGGGAACTTGAAACCTGTTAGCCTTACCTGAATCTATCATAAAGGACAATAGATAACATTGATTGGGCATAGTCAACATGGATTAATGAATGACAAATCATGTTTGACAAAGCTGTTGGATTTTTTCAGGGATGTTACTAACAGAATTGTTCAAGAGGAGTTGGTGGACATAGTGCACTTGGATTTTCAGAAGGCTTTCAGCCCCACAGGAGGGAGGTTGGTTCACAAAACAAAAGCATATAGGATAGGAGGCAATATACTGGCATGGATTAGGGATTGCTTAAGAGGCAGAAAACAGAGTAGGAATACATGGGTCATTCTTGCATTGGCAGCCTGCGACTAGTGGTGTACTGCAAGGATAATACTTGGGGCCCCAACTGTTCACACTGTATATCAATGATTTGGATGTGGGAACCAAATGTAATATTTCCACTTTGTGGATGATAAAAGCTAGGTGGGAATGTGAGTTGTGAGGATGATGTAAAGTGGCTTCCAGGGGATTAGTGAATGGGCAGTTTGGAAAATAAAATATAATGTGGAAAATAAAATATAATGTGGAAAATGTGAGATTATCCACTTTGACAGAAATAACATACGCAGAGTATTCTCTAAATGATAAGAAATTAGAAAGTGTAGATGCACAAAGGGTCAATAAGTCACTGAAAGGTAACATGCAGGTGCAGCAAACAATTAGGAAGGCTAATGGAGTGTTAACCTTTATTGCAATAGGATTTGAGAATAAGAGTAGCAAATTCTCGCTTCAATTGTATAGAACCTTGGTTAGACCTCACCTGGAATACTGTATTCCATTTTGGTCTCATTACCTTAAGTGGGATATTATTGTCATGGAGGGAGCACAATGAATGTTTACCAGAATTGTTCCTGGGACTCTCCCATGAAAAGAGAATGGACAAACTGGGCCTGTATTCTCTTGAGTTTCAAAGAATGAGATGTGATCTCATTTAAAAACGACAGAATAGGGATAGACAAGATGAGATATTTCCAATAGTTAGCGATTATACAACCAGGGGCACAACTTTAAAATAAGGGGGAAGCCACTTAGGACCGAGATGAGGTGAAATCTCTTTACGGAGAGAGTTGTGAATTTTTGGAATGCTATACTCCAGAGAGCTGTTGAAACTCAGCAATTGCGTATGTTTAAAGCAAAGATTGACAGATTTCTAAGTACCAATAACATAAAGGGAAATGTGGATAGTGCGGGAAAAACTTCATCAAAGTAGATGATCAGCCTTGAATGTACTGAATGAAACAGGTTTCATGGGCTGAATGGCCTACTCCTGTTCCTATTTCCCTTATTATGGATATAATATTAACTATCCACCAGCCCTCTGCATTGCATGTTTTTCTGGCGAGTTATTAAGTATATGTAATGATGCTTCTGCAATCTCCTCTGGATCCTTGTAAAATGCATGGATGCTATCTGTCCAGACCAGGAGTTTAATCCTCTTTGAGTTTGAATAACATATTTAATATTTCTCCTCCTTTTTGCTTTAAATGCAGCTACAGAGTGTCTAATGACATCCTCTGATGTCATTCCTATCTGCTCCATCTTGCTTTTTAATGCTGAAGTGAAATAATTATTTAATATTTCTGCCCTTTCATTTTCACTGTCTGAGTTTGTCCTATCCAACCTTTAGTGGCCCAATTGCATTCCGAACTTTCAATGTTATCTATGTCCCGATAGAATACTTTAGCATTTTTATGCATGCTTCTTGATGATTTAATTTCATAGTTCTCCTTTATTTTATTGTTTTCTCTCTAAATTCTCCCTCGTGCACTGTATTTAGAGTCTTGAGTATCTTCTTTGCTATCACCTTAAGAAATTTTCTTGCATCAATAATATAGCATATTCTTGCAGAGCGACTTGTTCCGATCCTTGGGAATGTTTGGAATATATAGAGCCATAAATAGAATGCAGTTTCAGCATTTAAAATTGGTCCTTACCTGATCACTACAAATGAGATCAAAATGGATGATTTAATGATGCATGCTCACAGACTTCGTCAGGATCACAAAAGTTATTTATTATTAAGGAAAACCTGTACAGAGGCCAGCAGCCCCCACAGCTGCCCTGGAGCAGCCCACTGACAACCCCAGTCCCTACACGTTTTCAACATGTATTCTAGATGCCTTCTGCCTGAGAGAGGACTCCATTCACTGGGTTGATTACCCACTCTGTCCCAATTGGTGTCTCAAGTCAGGTGACCCTCTTCGTTGTGTTATCCTTAAAGGGACAATCACCATAATTACTCTACATATATGAATGATTTTCACGTCTGCTAGCAGCCCCCACATCTCTTGCCCAAGTGGCTGTTCTTGTTATGTGAGCCTAGCAAGGGGATGATCACGCAGTAGCCACACTTATGGACTTTGATCTAACAGTCAACATCACCCTAAGTGAATTGCTACCATTTTAATTCCTCAGGCTGTTGTTGAAGCTAATTGGTATAAAATGAACCATTCTATTTTAAGTCAATGAGCTTAAAATATCAAAGTCAGATTATTTCAAAACAGAGGCAACTAATGAAGAAAATGGCACCGTCATGCAGAACGATGTCTCACCTCTGCAGAAAACTTTCCAGTCAATCTTTCCAAGGGTGGGAGGAGAGTGGGGGTAGGGTGAGGTCACATTGCTCATTGGGTGAATTTTGGTAACTGTTCTGAATTTTCAGGCAGATGGAGAAGCTCCATCTGCACTAAACTGCTAGTGGAGACCCATATCCAGAAATCCAGCTCTGAACTTGGCCTCCTTCATTTTCTTTGGGGGGAGGGGTGTGGTTGGAGGGGAAATGGGGGAGGCTTCTAAATTGAACATCCATGGTTCATGGAGTTAGCTGCCCATGCAAATCAGCCATGTATGTTTAAAACTTGCAGTGTATATATTAGAAGTGGAAAGAGCTGGTCTAAATTTTTTGGATTTATTTAGATAGCCAGAGTACCTTTCAGAGAGGTAAGATACCCCTTTTGGATAGAGTCTTGGAACACCAGAGGGAGAGGAAAGACACCTCTTTGGGAGGATAAGTTACTGTGGTGAACCATCGTTGGTTCCCACTGTGGGGTTGTTCTAATGTTGTTGTTGGGCTAGGGTGGGATTAATACACCTGTGGTTGTTACTGTTGTGGCACATCCCAGTCGGGCTCCGCCTCCTGGGAGAGGTATAAGACCCCCTGCTCGGGCGGGACCTCGTCAGTCTGGGGTGGTGTACTTACGTTCTAGTAGTTCCATTGTTAGGCAATAAAAGCCTTCAGTTACCGAAGCCTTGTGTCTTGAGTTCAATTGACGTGCATCAGTTACTCTTTTGGAGAGGGTAGGTGCATTATTTAATTTTTTAAAGTACACGTGAATGTGTATAAAAGTGCACAAACTCATGAGAACTGTCAAAGACCTGTCAAAAATTCATTGGAACTGCCAAAGCTTATTAAAACTGTCAAAGCTGTCAAGATATTTAACAATGCTGGATTTTAAATTTAAAAGAAGTGATTTGATTTGACTTATTGTCACATGTATTAGTATACAGTGAAAAGTTTTGTTTCTTGCACGCCCTTCAGACAAAGCATACCATAGATAGGGAAAGAAAGGAGAGAGTGGAGAATGTAGTGTTACAGTCATAGCTAGAGTGTAGAGAAAGATCAACTTAATGTGTGGGACGTCCATTCATAAGTCTGATGGCAGCAGGGAAGAAGCTCTTCTGGAGTCGGTTGGTATGAGTCCTCAGATTTTTGTATCTTTTCCCTGACGGAAGAAGGTGGAAGTAAGTCTGGGGTCCTTGATTATGCTGGCTGCTTTTGAGGCAATGGGAAGTGTAGACAGAGGCAATGGATGGGAGGCTGGTTTGCGTGAAGTTTTTAAAAAAAATTGTTCTTGCTCTGTCTGGTGACATGAACCTGGAGACTATAGGATTTATACTCCAGGACTGATCTTACAACCTAACTTTACCCCAGTGGGGTACCTGTTAAGTGAGCAGTTTGATTGGCAAGTTGGTTATAAAAGTGTGTGTTTGTTTGTTTTCAAAATGTTCGACTGGAGCAGGACTGAGAGGGAGAAATTCTTAGCAGGAGTGCTGAGGGTAAGCAAAGTGCTGATTTATTTATTTATTTATTGATTGTATTCCTTGTTTGTTTCGCGGGCTTTTTTCAAGGTTTTAAACTAAGGGAAGTGACGTCAGCTGAAGGGGATTCTGGGAGGTTGAGTTCTTAGTATAAAAGTCAGTTACCTGGGGGGTTCGACCTCTTTGTTCGACTGGAACAGAAAAAGCAGGCCGCACTATACAGCGGGCAGCGTCGGGAGCGGGCAGTGGAGTGAGTGGGAAGCAGAGTGAGAGCTGTAAGGGCTTTGGCTCGCAGGGCTTAGGTGGAAACGGGCGACACAGGACAGGTTTAAATTCATTCTGTTACCCTTCAATTTCAAATCCTTGTTCTTTCCCAGTGCACTCTGAGGAAGGGGAAAAAGGGTTCCATTGGAGCAATTCTTTTTCTTTGTAGCAGTAAGTTTTATATGGAGGGGATGGAAGTGAAGGCAGTGCAATGTACCTCCTGCAGAATGTTTGAGGTGAGGGACACTGTTAGTGTCCCTGCTGATTACACCTGTGGGAGGTGCACCCATCTGCAGCTCCTCCAAGACCGCGTTAGGGAGCTGGAGTTGGATGAGCTTGGGGTCATCAGGGAGGCAGAGAGGGCCATAGAGACAAGCTTCAGGGATATAGTTGCTCCAGGGAATGAAAATAGATGGGTGACGGTGAGAGGGGCTGGGAGGAAGCAGTCAGTGCGGGGATCCCCTGTGGTCGTTCCCCTTAGCAACAAGTATTCCACTTTGTATACAGGTGAGGGGGGCGACCTACCAGTGGTAATCCACAGTGACCAGATCGCCAGTGCTGAGTCCGTCTCTGTGGCTCAGAAGGGAAAGGGGGAGAGCGGTAGAGATATAGTTATTGGGGACTCGTTTGTTTGAGGGATAGATAGGAGGTTCTGTGGCAACAAGAGAGACTCACGGATGGTATGTTGCCTCCCGGATGCCAGAGTCCGTGACATCTCCGACCGTGTCTTCGGGATTCTAAAGGGGGAGGGGGAACAGTCACAAGTCATGGTGCACGTCGGCACCAAAGACATGGGTAAGAGAGGGGACGGGGATTTAAAACAGGAATTCAGGGAGCTTGGGTGGAAGCTGAGAGCCAGGACAAAACAGGTTGTCATCTCTGGTATGTTGCCAGTGCCACGAGATAGCGAGTTGAGGAACAGGGAGAGAGTGCAGTTAAACACATGGATGCAGGGATGGTGTAGGAGGGAGGGTTTCAGCTATGTGGATAATTGGAACACTTTCTGGGGAAGGTGGGACCTGTACCAACAGGACGGGGTGCACCTGAACCAGAGGGGCACCAATATCCTGGGAGGGAAATTTGCTACGGCTCTTCGGGGGGGTTTAAACTAATTTGTCAGGGGGATGGGAAAAGGAGTTGTAGTCTGGAGGTCAGTGAGTGTAGTGAGGTACTGAGAAGGGTATCATGGTCAAAGGTGGGTACCAGCAGACAAGAAGGTGGGTTGAAGTATGTCTACTTCAATGCAAGGAGCATCTGAAATAAGATAGGTGAACTTGGGGCGTGGATTGGCACTTGGGACTACGATGTTGTGGCCATTACGGAGACATGGGTAGAACAAGGACAGGAATGGTTGTTGGAAGTTCCGGGGTATAGATGTTTCAGTAAAAGTAGGGAAGGTGGTAAAAGAGGTGGAGGAGTGGCACTGTTAATCAAGGAGAGTGTAACGGCTGCGGAAAGGCATTTCGAAGGGGATCTGCCTACAGAGGTAATATGGGCTGAGGTTAGGAATAGGAAAGGAGCGGTCACATTGTTAGGAGTTTACTATAGGCCCCCAAATAGTAATAGAGATGTGGAGCAAGAAATTGCTAAGCAGATTATGGATAGGTGTGGAGGTCACAGGGTAGTTGTCATGGGGGACTTTAACCTTCCAAATATTGATTGGAACCTTTATAGGTCGAATAGTTCGGATGGGGCAGTTTTTGTGCAGTGTGTGCAGGAGGGGTTCCTGACACAATATGTGGATAAGCCAACAAGAGGTGGGGCCACATTGGATTTGGTAATGGGAAATGAACCGGGCCAAGTGTTGGATTTGGTTGTGGGAGAGCACTTTGGAGATAGTGACCACAATTCGGTGTCATTTGTTATTGCAATGGAGAGGGAGAGGGCCATACGGCAGGGCATAGTTTACAATTGGGGGAGAGGTAATTATGATGCAATCAGGCGGGAATTAGGAAGCATAGGATGGGAACAAAAATTGTCAGGCAAAGACACTAATGATAAGTGGAACTTTTTCGAGGAACAAATACTGTGTGTCCTTGATAGGTATGTCCCTGCCAGGCAGAGAGGAAATGGCCGAGTGAGGGAACCATGGTTCACAAAAGAGGTGGAATGAATTGTCAAGAGGAAGAAGGAAGCATATGTTAGGTTGAGAAAACAAGGTGTTGGCTCGATGGAGGGTTACAAGTTAGCAAGAAATGAGCTGAAAAAGGGGCTTAGGAGAGCTAGGAGGGGGCATGAGAAGTCCTTGGCGGGCCGGATCAAGGAAAACCCCAAGGCTTTTTACTCTTATGTGAGGAATAAAAGAATGACCAGGCTGAAGTTGGGGCTGGTCCAGGATGGCAGTGGGAATTTGTGCATGGAGTCAGAAGAGATAGGAGAGGTGATGAATGAATACTTTTCTTCGGTGTTCACCAAGGAGAGGGGCCATGTTTTTGAGGAAGAGAGGGTGTCACAGGCTGATAGGCTGGAGGAAGTAGATATTCGGAGGGAAGATGTACTAGCAATTTTGAATAAACTGAAAGTTGATAAGTCCCCTGGGCCTGATGAAATATATCCTAAGATTTTTTGGGAGGCAAGGGATGAGATAGCAGAGCCTTTGGCATTGATCTTTGGGTCCTCACTGTCCACGGGGATGGTGCCAGAGGACTGGAGAGTGGTGAATGTTGTTCCTCTGTTTAAGAAAGGGAATAGAAATGACCCTGGTAATTATAGGCTGGTTAGTCTTACTTCGGTGGTCGGTAAGTTGATGGAAGAGGTCCTTGGGGATAGGATTTACGACCATTTAGAAAGATGCAGCTTAATCCGGGATAGTCAGCATGGATTTGTGAAGGGCAAATCTTGCCTCACAAATTTGATTGAATTTTTTGAGGAGGTAACTAAGTGTGTAGATGAAGGTAGTGCAGTTGATGTCATATACATGGATTTTAGTAAGGCGTTTGATAAAGTCCCCCACGGTCGGCTTATGAAGAAAGTAAGGATGTGTGGGATAGAGGGAAGTTTGGCCAATTGGATAGGTAACTGGCTATCTAACAGAAGACAGAGGGTGGTGGTGGATGGAAAATTTTCGGACTGGAAACCGGTTACCAGCGGAGTGCCACAGGGATCAGTGCTTGGTCCTCTGTTATTTGTAATTTTTATAAATGACTTAGAGGAGGGGGCTGAAGGGTGGATCAGTAAATTTGCTGATGACACCAAGATTGGTGGAGTAGTGGATGAGGTGGAGGGCTGTTGTAGGCTGCAAAGAGATATAGATAGGATGCAGAGCTGGGCTGAAAAATGGCAAATGGAGTTTAACCCTGACAAATGCGAGGTGATTCATTTTGGTAGGACTAATTTAAATGTGGATTACAGGGTCAAAGGTAGGGTTCTGAAGAATGTGGAGGGACAGAGGTCTTGGGGTTCATATCCATAGATCTCTGAAGGTTGCCACTCAAGTGGATAGAACCGTGAAGAAGGCCTATAGTGTGTTGGCGTTCATTAACAGGGGGTTGGAGTTTAAGAGCCGTGGGGTTATGCTGCAACTGTACAGGACCTTGGTGAGACCACATTTGGAATATTGTGTGCAGTTCTGGTCACCTCACTACAAGAAGGATGTGGAGACACTGGAAAGAGTGCAAAGGAGATTTACCAGGATGCTGCCTGGTTTGGAGGGTAGGTCTTATGAGGAAAGGTTGAGGGAACTTGGGCTTTTCTCTTTTTGGAGCTGAGGAGGTTGAGAGGAGACTTGATAGAGGTTTATAAGATGATGAGGGGGATAGATAGAGTGAACGTTCAAAGACTATTTCCTCGGGTGAATGGAGCGGTAACTAGTGGGCATAACTATAGGGTTCATGGTGGGAGATATAGGAAGGATGTCCGAGGTAGGTTTTTTACTCAGAGAGTGGTTGGGGTGTGGAATGGACTGCCTGCAGGGATAGTGGAGTCAGAAACTTTAGGAAAATTTAAGAAGCTATTGGATAGGCACATGGAGTACTTCGGGATGATAGGGAGGAAGTAGCTTGATCTGGGTTTCAGACGAAGCTCGGCACAACATCGTGGGCCGAGGGCCTGTTCTGTGCTGTACTGTTCTATGTTCTATTAAATACTTAAGTGGCACGGTACGGTAGCACCATGGTTAGCACTGCTGCTTCACAGCTCCAGGGACCTGGGTTCAAATCCCGGCTTGGGTTACTGTCTGTGTGGAGTTTGCACATTCTCCTCATGTCTGCGTGGGTTTCCTCCGGGTGCTCCGGTTTCCTCCCACAGTCCAAAGATGTGTGGGCTAGGTTGATTGGCCATTCTAAATTGCCCCTTAGTGTACCGGGATGCATAGGTTAGAGGAATTAGTGGGTAAATATGTAGGGATATATGGGGATAGGGCCTGGGTGGGATTGTGGTTGGTGCAGACTCGCTGGGCCGAATGGCCTCTTTCTGCACTGTAGGATTCTATGATTCTAAGTGAAATGTCTCTTTTCATCAGACATTCGTTGAAGGAATTTCAGTGTATTTATTTTATTCTCAGTGATTTCTTTTAATCATGGTATCGCCAATGGACAATACGATTATTTTATGTCAACATGGCTCCTGAAATATGCCCATGGTAGATGCTAGATAAGTTGGCATGGAGGTGATAAAGGCAAACGGTGATAGATGGGGTGCAGATGTTGGTACTAAGTTGGCATAGGGGTTATAAAGGACCATGGAGAGGACTGGTTGGCATAGGATATGAGGGGCTGTGGGGCGGTTAGGGGATCATTGGGTACAATAGAGATAAAGGGGGAATGGGACATGGTTAGAGAGGCATAGGGTAGAATATGCATTATGATTGGCCATGGATTGTGTGTAGAAGAGCATAGGATGGCATCAAAGGTACAAGGAGCCATCTGGTATGTGTTGGGGCCACGCGTTCAATAAGTTGCCATAGATGGGACATGGGGTGTAAGGGATGAGGACTGAAAGTCTGTGCTAATAACTGCGTCACATGCTGTCCCATAAATACTGTCCATTTATGGCCATTGGTGCTAGAGTTGCGAACACAATCTCTGAAACACATGCAGAGATTTATGGGACATGTTGTCAAGCCTTCACCAATACTTGAGCAGCAGATATTATGAGAATTCTCTGTGGACTTCAGCTAAAAAGAGTAAGTGCTACTCCACGTTATTGGACATCTTATATTAGTCACAATGACAAAGGTAGTGCTCGGTCATTGATATCCTGTTAAGGGTACCTTTTGGTCTGCATAAGGAATGGTGGTGGCCAAGGGCCGTGCAGAGCTGCATCAGTTGCCACAAGAAAGAGGGTAGGTGAAGTGACGTCTTTTCCACAGCATGTATGAGACAACCTCCTCTGGAAGTCCATTTCCTCCATCTGAGATTCTGTACATTCTCTCCCTTGGTCCCTGAGATGTCTTGCAAAGTGCCACTGAGATAGCCAGAGCACACCATACCATCAGTGAAGTGGATGAGCAGAGGCCAAACAGACTGCTCCATGAAAATGATATCTAATCAGCACTTTGAGTGCTAAACTTGCAAGTTTCTGGTTAGTCCCTGAAGGAAAGTTCAAATCATAACCCAAAAACTGTGTATATTAAATCCAAACTTTCAAACAGCCATTTCTTAGTCTCCAAGCACTCCTTTAACATCTGTTTTTACCTTCTGCTCGAAACAGTCAATTAACACCTCTGGACCAAGGCTGCAACCATTGCCACATGCAGGGCTACATCATGACACACAGCTTCTGCTGACATGAATACCAATGACTGCTTCTGTGTTGTTCTATATGTGCCATTGCCGGAGGGCATGCCCAAAATCTGTCAGAATACAGAATGGTGGGCATCAGCAAGGTTATGGAATCCATCTCTCATGGTTGTGTGTAACTGTCTCCAAGAGAATTGAGAATGTCTGAGTATTTTCAGGAATTTAAATCCCAAAATCTCTATAGCAGATTGTGAGCATTTAACAGAGATGCCCTGATTGTGCCTTTGACATGCAGAACTGAGGTTAGCCACTGCAGATGCTGCTGGTCTTGGCACATGCTCAACAGCAGACTACATTAAAGAGAACCGTTCCTCTTTGGCATCAATTATCTGGGAAATAAAACTATGTAGGTGTTGATCTCTGTTGGCATGGCAAAGAGACAAATAATTGTTCAAATATTCTCCTACTGTTGTGTTAGTCTCGGTTTTAAAGTAAGCTCATTAAGGTTGTATGAGCTCAACATTCAGAACCTTATCTTCCCTCATCCATCATAGCCACCGCTAGCCCTTCAAATGCATATGATTGATTCCTCATCCTGTGAATCCTCCGAAACATCTCTATTACTTTCCCCCAAGGTCCATGGCAAAGTGATTGATTTGAGTGATGTGTGGTATTTGATGCTCTGGTACATGTAACCTTTCTGGGTCTGCTCAAGGGGGTCTGGGTTCCTTGTTTCCAGTGAAGAGAAGTGCATTATGTGTTATGACTGAAAATAGATGGAGACACAGAGCATAATCTGAAAGCACTTCTAAAAATGCTGCTCTCATATACAATAGTTATTTAGATATTGTAAAATGGGTTTGTAGTTGCAGGGAGTAGTTGCTATTTTCTGCATTGTAGATGGGGCCTTCTGTTCATACAGACAAGTAGACGAAATCATGAAATCCTAAAATTATCTGTAACATTTCTGGAACCTCATGGAATTTGAATTATTTAATCGTTGCAAACCAATGACCCTGGTAGTGATTTAACTCTCTCAGTATCTACAATGCAAATAAGTTTCCATATACAATACTTTGTGTCTGCCACATAGTCATGCTAGTTTGTTTCTCCCTTGGCATTTTGATTTGGAAGTTTCATATTAGCTGCAATCTGGCAGTGCAACTTGGCCTGTTTTCCTCTTGCTTGCATCCCAGTCAAGTTAGGTGGCAAACTCAGCCATGCATCAGGGCAACTCCCTGCACTTCAGTGAGCCCAATATATCAGTCACTTGTGTTCACCTGCTGTATTGCAACTCACAAGTGAACACGAGCACACTGGTGGCAGGGACAGATGTGGAGAGTCTGCATTGGGGGCTGCAATTCTCTTGGAACTCTGCTCAACTAAACATAGAGGCCAATCTCCTGGTGGAAGTTGTAAAGAAATAGAATGTTAGAGGTGCATTAGCAACTTATTTACGTGCTGATAGATGAGCTACCCACACTTAACCACAGCAGCGGAGAAGATGGAGGAGTCACTAGTGGATTGGTGGTTGCAGGAATGCTGCCATGGAGAAAGTATTCAATTCCACGGAGCTTCGAACAAGCCTTTTAAATTATTCCATGCAGGCCATGACTAAAGACATGCAAACTTTGCATTAAACAACATGCCAAATACCTTATCCATTGGCTTATAATGTACCGGTCATCAACATCACACTGGTGATAGGACTAATGTGGCTTTGGCCCAGAACAGGGATGTTGGCAGAACAAGACATTGAAATGGAAACTCTAATTTAAACACTCCCCATTCCCCAGTCGCTCCTTATTTCAAGCCATTATCCAGCTTTTTGGCAAGTTAGAGAGGCTCTCTGTCATGGCGAAATCCTGGAAATGGCTGCAAATTCTAAGTCCCAACTCCAATTTCTCATTTCCCATCTTTATGGAACTGAGACTGGAGTCTGGCTAGGATTTGCATATGCGTGATTTGTGGAGGTGTGGCCATTTAAATAACTAGTCCCTCCATTGAAATGGGATTTTGGAAGATCAAGAGTATGGAATCTGGAATGTGCAGATTAGAACAAGTAAGAGGGGGTCTGAACCTGATAGAAGTTTTTGCATAGTCAGGATACTCCTTTGGAGAGGTAAGATACCCCTTTGGAAAGGCTCATGGGGCACCTTTGGGATTGTTAAAAATGAACATGATTGTGCATTTTGTTATGCACAAATTCATTGCAACATTCCAGCTGTCAAAGCACTATCCAGCCAGCATGGAACTATCCAGCTATCAAGGAATTGTTAAAGGCTTGTCCAGTTATCAAGAAACAGTCCAACTGCCAAGGAAGTGTTACAGAGCTGCCCAGCTGTCAAGTAACTGTTACTTGACAATAAGGGCATAGGTTGACAATCAATGGAGCATAGGGAGTTTGTGAGCTGAGGGGAATATAAAAGGTGAGTGCTGGAGGTTTCTTTTTTTGCTTCATGTTTAACATTTCAACACAGAGGCAGGCCTTGTGCCAACTGCCCCCGTACTCAACAACCTCCACATTTGTTCCAGGATTGCTTGACCCACCTTGATCCAACATGCTGCCTTGTTCCCTGATGACGTCAACCCTTTCACGTACTTATCGTACCACTCCTGTTGTTGGCTCTCACATCTCACATGTCATCTCAATGTGAACTCGTGCCCATCCGTCCTCCATGACTCACAAAACCCCAATGCTACATGAATGCCAAATCATGTCCCCACCCACCCACCATGCCCCTCAAACCTTCCACTGCCAACTCCACAGCCTCTCACCTAGTATCCACCATGGAAAGACATCTGGAGCAATGTGGAAATGAAAAAACTAACAATTTACTGCAGCTCTCAATAGTATATTTTTAAAAAAAATCAAATTCCCATTCGGAGGGCCCTTCAAAACTTTTAAATTTCCTTAAGTGGTTAAGTTCTTATAAAAATAAACTTTTATTCAAACCTCACAGTAAAGACAGCTGATCCTTGAATACACTCTAAATTGACAATAAGACTATGAACTCAGATGCCCCTGCTCAGATAATCTAGGCTTTTGAAACTCAGCCAAACATTCATCAAGACAAAATTACAGATCTCATGGAAATGTCAACAAAGATGCTACACTTTCCTAACCTATAACTTTGCAGTGGTACAGTGGTTAGCATTGCTGCCTCACAGCACTGTGCGGCATCTGCATGTTCTCCCCGTGTCTGCGTGGGTTTCCTCCGGGTTCCTCCCACAGTCCAAAAGACGCGGTGGTTAGATGCATTGGCCATGCTAAATTCTCCCTCCGTATACCCAAACATGCGCCGGAGTGTGGCGATTAGGGAATTTTCAGAGTAATTTCATTGCAGTGTAAATAACCTACTTGTGACACTAATAAATAAACTTAAACTTTATTAATCAAATCAGTCTAGCAGAAGATTTGGGCTGAAATTCTCCCATCTCACCTGCTGCAGAAATCATAGCAGGTGCAACAGACAATTTGGCGGACCATTTAAAAGTCCATTGCGCTCGGGTGGAAATTTCCATCGTGGGGTGTGTGCGGCTGGAGAATCCTGCCCTTGCTTAACTAACAGTGACAGCTGCAGCCTATTTTTGAAGATTAAAGATTAGGGCATTTAAAAATCCAAAGAACAGGCCTTATCCACCTACAAATGTATTTACATCTATTCTATCAAAGTTTGTGGCACCTGCACTGCAGGCTAGGGCCCTTGCAATAACCAAAAGAAAAGTGTCAGATTGAATTCAGCAATGAGTTCAAATGGTCCTGCTGGGTTTCCTACCTGTGTGAATCATACCCTTTCCCTTTCTGGCAAAATTGGGATCTGTTAAAATTTGAGATGGGACTTGTGCACCGGTGTTCCTTATGCCAATTTTAAATATCACGGACTCTTCCCAAATCTGCAAGAATCCATTCCAATGTCTCAGTATTTAACTTGTAAAGCTCCTTCATGACCTTGAATGTTTCAAAAGATCACCTCAAATTCTTCTAAACTTCAAAGAACATAGACCGAATTTACTCAGCCTTTCAACAAAGGGAACCCCTCTCATTCCAGGGACCAATTGAGTAAATATTCACTGTTGCGCCTCCAATGCAAATATAGCCTTCCCTAAATATGGAGAGCAAAATTGCAGGCAATATTCTGGGTGTGATGTCACCATATCACACCCCGCTGCCCCGCCACATCCTGCTGCCACACAATGCCCTACTGCCACACCACATCACAGAATCCCTCCGAGAGACTTCCTGCAAGATATGATCTTGACGGCCTCCTTTTGATGAAGGCAGACATAGATGTCAAAATTCATCATCGCTTCTAAAGTGCCAGCTCAACCTTTGGCTAACTGAGGAAAAGAGTATTTGAGTACCGGGTCTCAAACCCACCAAAACACTGGTATCTGCCCTGGTGCCTGGTTGGCATAACATTTTCCCATCATAGATGCTGGCCCTGGTGGAACATCAAGAGCAGAAGGAGAGGAACCTGTAATTGGAGGAACTGGATCTGGTTAGATCATTAAATCCTTCCTCCACTGGATCCATGTCCTGTTTCCCATTGCTTAACTTCCTTGCAGCTTTGTTGTGATTGCAGGCATCTTTCTATTGTTAAGAAACAGGATCCATTATGCTGCTCCACAGCACCTAGAAGGACAAAAACCAGTTCGAACCATTGTTTTTATTTCACCGTTTTACTGGTGTTCCATTTTAAAGTATTCAAGACGAGTTGAGACCTGTATTCTTATTTCCCCTCCAATGTTTCTTCCTTGTGTCTGAGTACTGCTTTCCTTCCATTCCTCACCCTGCACTTAACCATACACCAAGCACACTGCACAAAACTCCAAAACCACCTCCACCATTGCAGCTGTGAGCTTGGTCTATAAATAGTTGACGTGGAATTGCATCATGCAGGTCCAAATTGCACCTGTTCACAAACATTGCAGACACAAAAATGATGATGATGCATCCTTGTTGAAATCAGACTTTCCCACATGCCCCACGGTCTGGCTCATTTATTGCCTACTATTAACAATCTTCACTCTGATCCAATCTCTGCATTAATATTGGGGTTACATGGGAATAAGGCATTCTGCAAAATCTGATAGGGTATTCAGTATGTCCACACTGGATGCATTCTAACTACATACCATCCAACTGATCACTGATCAGAAAATGCTCTGAGAATGCTTGCTATTCTATCTTTATTTGTTTCAAAGTTAAGGAACACTGATAAGTTACTGATAAATCTCTTGATTATATCTCATCATATCTGATAACTCACTTTCCCTTTAGCTTACATCAGATAGGCTGTAAACTGACTTAAACAATCTAACTTTTGAAATCATATTCTAAAGAATATTTTATAACCAACATAGTTTGAATGAAGGGATGTCTTGTTTCACAATGGATAGCCTCCTTGCCTCTCCAGAAGCTTTGGGTTCCAGTTCCACTCCAGGACTTAATGGTAAAGGAAAATGTGTTCATAATAGGTTGGATATCAGCTTGTAAGTCTTTCTAATATATGCCAATGGCAGGTGGTGAGAGAGGGAGAGATTGCTGGTCAGTCATGTGATGAAAAGGAGATTGGAGCCTTTACCATCACTATCATGAACTCACACTTTTACTTACATGTTGTGATAATATGTTGCCACAGCAACTCAGATTCCTTGGGGGACTGGTTGGGCCAGCTGGCTGAATGGCTGGTGTGGATTAGATTGGTGCCAACAGAATTGGGTTCAATCCCCATTCTGGCTGAGGTGGATGTAGCTTGAATGAGTTTGAAGAAGTTCATCTGTAGATTGAAATATTAAGCTCTCAGCAAGCTGGTAACAAATGTAAGTGTGTAGCATAGAAAATACGAGGGCAATAGTGGAGGATGAATGTTTAGTGTATTGATATGTCATTTGTTCATCTGCTTTTTAACAGCAGCATTAACTGATTTGAAATGAACGAATATCTCTTTAAAATAACAGTTTGAAAAGGGACATAAAAATATATCAAGCTCTCATCCGCTATTATCCCCAGCAGTAATTTCTCACCTCATATATAATTTAAGTAGTTATACATGAGACAGCTTTCAGAGGTAGGCTATTTTTCTTTCTGCTGTGCATTGTGAAGTTGTAAATGACAGAACTGTCAAATACTCTGTAATTTACCTTTATGGCATCAAGCACCTCTTTTTTTTGTTCAAATGTAAAAGAAAGTCTAGTTTTTTTTCAAAAGCTTTAATATCTGGGAATAATTGGGTAAAAACTTACTTTTTCACTTTTTTAGTCCACATTTTACCAATGATTCAACTTGATTTTGAGACATTAACTGGGTAAGTAGCAATGGGAAACAGGACAGAGAATCATTTCATCACATCACTGCCTACTTAATATCTGCCCCATTGTCTGACAAATGCATGCTGGGCAGATGCCTTCAATTGAGCTGATTCCATTGATGCCAGAACTTGGAGTAAATCAGAAGAGAATTTAATAAGTTTAGTTTGTGTTAGCGTGGAAACACTGCCAGAAAATGGGAGGGAGGCGGGTTCAATTGAGGCATTCAGGAGGACATTAGATGATTACTTGTATAGAAACAATGAGCAGGGGAATGGCACTAAGTCATAATGCGTGTTTGAAGTGCTGGTGCAGATACGATGGGCCAAATGGCCTCCTTCTGTGCCATAATAATTCTGTGATTCTGTGTGCAACGAGAAGCTTATTTCTCTGCTGTTTTTTCAAGCTCATTATTTTCTGTTACTCACTGACTTTGGTGGGCTGGATTTTACCAGCCTCCTGGGGATGGACTTGGAATTATGGAATCCCTACAGTGCAGGATGAGGCCGTTTGGCCCATCGAGCCTGCACCGACAGCAATTCCACCCAGGCTCTATCCCCATAACCCCATGTATTTACCTTGATAATCCCCCTGACACTAAGGGTTAATTTAGTATGGCCTAATCCACCTAACCCACACATTTTTGTGCCTGTAAAATGGTGAGGGAAGGCAGAGGGTGGAGTGCCTGTCCTCTTCCTGCCACCATTTCATTTTGCCTGCACTGGATAAGCTGCAGCATGGTCCCAAATGAGAGAATTGAGTAGCCAATTAAGGACCTCTTCCCACCATCACTGAAGTGTTACTGGAGACAGCTGGGCCCATTGTCATAGGGGTGGGGAAACCTCTCTGATTTGAGCATTCTGTGGTTCTCACATGGGGCCCCAGTGGCAATGGCCACCCCCAGTGAAACCAACCATTCATCTCACAAATCCATTCCTCCTCCAGGCTTGCCTGACTAACCCTGACCTCAATTACCAATTAGGGAGTGCAGTCCTAGCAGTGGCCACTGCTCCTGGTTGCACTGCTGAGGTGTCAGCCCTGTGATTGGGCAACAGCTCCTGGGGCCAACCGCCCATCTTTTAAAAACATGGGAATTCTGTTGAAGTTGCCAGCTGTAGAGTGAACAGCAACTAATTAGTTACCAGACAACTAAAAAATGTGACATTGGGCACTACACGCAACAGAAGTGAGGTTATGGCCAGATTTTGACCCTCATTCCAAAGAAAGTCAACCCAAAGTTATATCACAGGCTGCAAACCTTTGTATGTGGGGCTGGAACAAGAGTGGCTTGCTTTGAAAATAGTCCTGTCGGAATGTCAGTATTCCAAAAAGTTTGAATTTTCAAGGTGAGGGCGGGGGTGAGGGAGTCAGGAATCTGCTCACCTCTGATTTGTGGCCCATCAAGCTCCTGGTACATGATTGGGCTGGTAGATGTGCGCTATGTGGGCAGAAATTAATGAATTGTTTTATATGCAAAAAAGATTTGGGGGTCTTTCACCTATTGTGTTCAGTATCTTTCATTTGGCCATTTCGGTCACTTTTCTGCGTGTTGATGCTGCTGGTCCTCCCATTATAGCTGCCTTCTGCTTTCACCGCTCATTTTGTAGGCACCTCCCACCTTCTTGGCCCTTATGGCTAAAGGGATCAAGGGCTATGGAGAGAAAGTGGGAGTGGGATACTGAAAGTGCACGATCAACCATGATCATATTGAATGGTGGTGCAGGCTCGAAGGGCCGAATGGCCTACTCATGCACCTATTTTCTAGTTTCTGGTAATGCTCGGTATCACTAACTGGGTGCCAAGCTGATTTCTGGTCCAATTATGTCATTTACATTAGAAGATGGTAATGCAGATGCAATGAGATATTGGGAGTAGGAAATTATCCGAGTGTTGGGTTCCCAACCTCAAACTGAAAATCAAGCCCATTTTACTCTACAGCTGGCAACTTCAACAGAATTCCCAGAGACAACCAGACAGTGCTGGCAGGCTTTCTTAATGCAATATACTGCAGTTCAATGCTTGCTTTAATTCTTTGGGAGTTTCCATGATGCTTCAGTTTAAGGAAATCCATCATCCCAACAGTCTCAACTCAAAAAGTGGCTGTCAGGAGATTAAGATTACCATCTAAGACAGTGAGGGGGTCACAATGTGCAACTATTAGTAAAAATCATACAAGCCCATTTCTGCTATGAAACTAGTATTTGTCTCTCGAGCAGCAAGAAAGCAGGTCTCGTGGTATCAATGACATCAGTGAAGCCGTAGTCCTCTATCTTGGTTTCCAGGCTGCGGCGTTTGCTGTAGAGCTGGTATATGAGGAGGGTGAGAGAGGTGCGACGGCAAAGTCTCTCAGCGTAGTCTGTGTTATAGGTTGTGAAGCCACCAGAGATGCTCATTTCTTTGGAGGCCTGATGATACTGATCTTTCCAATATGGCAAGCTGCTACCTACCCATTATAGCTGCCTTCTGCTTTCACCGCTCATTTTGTAGGCACCTTCCACCTTCTTGGCCCTTATGGCTAAAGGGATCAAGGGGTATGGAGAGAAAGTGGGAGTGGGATACTGAAAGTGCATGATCAACCATGTCCTCCCCCATATATGGTTCACATGGGGAGAAAGAGGATGGTAGCTTCTCCCTTTATATTGAGCTATCTTGCCCTTGGAAAAGGAATACAAATGATGAGAATTACTTTTTGGTAACTGAAATGCAATAAAACCCAGCTATCATACCATAACTAGCATGATAAACCAAGCAATTACATTCCATGTGAGGCTTTTAGTGAAGTGGTTGCATTATGGGTGACCGTGAAGCTACACATCCAAGCAAAGACTGAGAATGTAAAGAGCATCTTTCTATTTCTTGAGCATTATAATAAGCAATTTCAGCATTTTTCCAGTTGGGTCAGTGGTCTATGGCAATCCTCCCCGAGACGGGTAATAACTAGCAGAGGCCATCTCTGCCAGGCAGTGGCAGGTTGCCAATTTACATAATTAACTGTCCATTTATTAGTTGACTGGGATGTTGTCAGGATATTCTCCACATCAAATGAGTTCTCCTCTGTGCCAGGCCCAATGGGTGCCTGGAGGTGGCTTTCCAGCAGCTGGCAGGAGTAGCTGATGAGGCCTCTGATTGGGCTAGCAGCCTCAGGAACCTGCCTGCTATCCTTAATTTGGACAGTAGACCTTGAGGAGGCCAATCAGAAAGATGTCTCCAAGAGAACTGTGCAAGTGACAGGCATGCTTATAACAGTATATTCTTGGAAGATGCTGCCGAAGGAGCCTTGATTTCCCACAGTACATTTTGTATAGAGTGTACAGTGCTGTTATTATATATCGGTGTGGAGGGAATGAATGTTTAATGAGGTATCAATCAAGGAGACTACTTTGCCGTGGATGGTGTTGAACTTCTTGTGTATTGTTGGAGATTCATTCATCCAGGCAAATGGAGAATAGTCCATCACACTCTTGACTTGTGCCTTGTAGGAAGCAAGTCTTGTAGCCTCCAGGATGCTGATAATAGGAAGTTCAGCAATGGTACTGCCCTAGCCTCCAAGATCCTTCTGCATTTAAAAGCCCAGACTTGCCTCTCTCCAGCAGCCATTTCCTCTTCAACAATGAGCCTGCTGGGACTGCTAGAACTGCTGACTGGCTGACAGTTCTTGAGGGTGGGGCTTCAACTGGAGTGGGGGGCGGGGGGCTGAGTGATGTTGAACAGTACACACCAATCATATAAAATTCAGGCCTATATCTCTGTTTATGACCTGAACTCAACTCTTAATCACTTTATAATTTTTTTTCATAGAATCCCAAAAGTGCAGAAGGAGGCCATTCAGCCCATCGAGCCTGCACCAATAACAATCCCACCCTATCCCCCTGTATTTACCATAACTAGTCCCCCGACACTAAGGGACATGGCCAATCAACCTAACCTACACATCTTGGGACTTTTAAAGGATAATTTCAACTATTTTTTTTTTCTGTCTGAGCCTCTACCCCACTATTTAATAGTTTAAGGTTAAGGTCCCTTGCCCAAAGAAGCCTTTTATATTTTAAAGTGCAGAGAATAAAAATAAATTAGTGAATTATAGGCTGAAATATGGATTGGAGGATATGACATGCTAGCCATTGCAGAGATATGGCTGCAAGTTTGTAATGATTTGGAGTGAAATAACTCCAGCTTATAGGCTCCTTAGAATGGATAAAGAAGAGGGGGAAAGGTGCCTCATTGATTCAGGATACTGCTACAAGACTAGTAACTGAGAATATGGCTATTAGAAAGCAATCAAATGAGACTTTATGGTTAGAATTGAGGAATAAAAGATGATTTGAAATTGTGATGGAAACTGTAAAGGCTTCTTGATATAGCAACAAGGAAGTGACAGAATATATGAATTCTGAGATTAGAGAGCGTGAAAAGCAGTGTTGTTGTCATTTTCATAGACTAGGAAGAGTTAAGTAGCTGCAGTCAGAAATGTGGTGAATTTATTGAGTGCATAGTTTTTTGGAGCAATATGTTCTGGAACTTGGAAGAGAGCAGGCCATATTAGATTCAATCATGAGTAATGAGCAATCGTAATTAATTTAACAATAAGGGAAACAGTTATCTAACAATGATCATAATATAATTACAAGTTAGGTTTGAAAAAGGGAAACTTAACACAATTGCTAAGTTTCTAGATTTTGTTAAGAATAATTTCAACAATCAGAGACGGAGACCCGTGAGAGCAAATTGGTTAAAATGCTGATCAGATAAAACTGCAGGTGAGCAGTTGGGGGTATTCAAAAAATAAATTTACTCACTACAGGACCACTATATAGAGTGGTGAAAAAGGCATATGGTACACTTGCCTTTATCAATCGGGGTATAGATTACAAAAGCAGAGAGGTCATGATGGAGTTGTATAGAACTTTGGTGAGGCCTCGGCTGAAGTACTGTGTCCAGTTCTGGTCGCCACATTATAGAAAAGACGTGAATGCACTGGAGGGGGTGCAAAGGAGATTCACCAGGATGTTGCCTCGGATGGGACAAGTTATAAAGAGAGGTTGGATAGGCTTAGGTTGTTTTCTCTGGAGCAGACTGGGGCGACCTGACTGAGATGTTCAAGATTGAGTGGTATGGACAGGGTGGATAGGGAGCAGCTGTTCCCCTTAGTTGAAGGGTGTTACAAGGGGACACAATTAAAAGTGAGCGGTGGGATAGGGGGAATTTGGGGGAAAAACATTTTTACTCAGGGTGGTGACAGAAATGCACAGCCTGGGAGGGTGGTGGAGGTGGGATGCCTCACCTCCTTTTAAAAAGTAACTGGATGAGTACTTGTCTAAATGCTGGCAAGTGGGATTAGGTGGGCAGGTCAGGGCCTTGCATGCCCGGTGCAGACTCGATGGGCCAAGGGGCCTCTTCTGCACCGTCGGATTTTGTGATTCTGTGGTTTTGTGATATCACATATCACAAAAGGAAAGAGCTCTACCTATCAAAACATTCATACTCAACCTATGGGAGTTAGCATAAAACTAACACAAACAACAAGTAGAAGAATACTGTTGATCTAGGGAATCAATCCAGGGAAGGATCATTCAGACTCTAAATGTTGGCTCAATTCTCTCTCCACAGATGCTGTTAGATCTGCTGAGATTTTCCAGCATTTTCGGTTTTTGTATCTCTCACCCCTCAATTTAAAGCTTTGTCCCCTCGTGCTCGCCAACACCATCCGAGGAAAAAGGCTCTCACTATCCACCCTATCTAATCCTCTGATCATCTTGTATGCCTCTATTAAGTCACCTCTTGACCTTCTTCTCTCTAACGAAAACAACCTCAAGCCCCTCAGCCTTTCCTCATACGATTTTCCCACCATATCAGGCAACATCCTGGTAAATCTCCTCTGCACCCTTTCCAACACTTCCACATCTTTCCTATAATACAGTGACCAGAACTGTACGCAATACTCCAAATGCGGCCGCACCAGAGTTTTGTGCAGTTGCAGCATGACCTCCTGGCTCCGAAACTCAATCCCTCTACCAATAAAAGCTAACACACCGTACGCCTTCTTAACAACTCTATCAACCTGGGTGCCAACTTTCAGGGATCTATGCACATGGACACCCAGATCCCTCTGTTCATCCACACTACCAAGTATCTTACCATTAGCCCAGTACTCTGTATTCCTGTTACTCCTTCCAAAGTGAATCACCTCACACTTTTCCACATTAAACTCCATTTGCCACCTCTCAGCCCAGCTCTGCAGCTTATCTATGTCCCTCTGTAACCTGCCACTTCCCTCCGCACTGTCTACAACTCCACCGACTTTAGTGTCATCCGCAAATTTACTAATCCATCCTTCCAAGCCCTCATCCAGGTCATTAATAAAAATGACAAACAGCAGTGGCCCCAAAACAGATCCTTGCGGTACACCACTAGTAACTGAACTCCAGGATGAATATTTCCCATCAACCACCACCCTTTGTTTTCTTACAGCTAGCCAATTCCTGATCCAAACCACTAAATCACCCTCAATCCCATGTGTCCGTATTTTCTGCAAAAGCTTACCATGGGGAACCTTATCAAACGCTTTGCTGAAATCCATATACACCACATCAACCGCTTTACCCTCATCCACCTCTTTGGTCACCTTCTCAAAGAACTCTAAGGTTTGTGAGGCACGACCTACCCTTCACAAAACCGTGCTGACTATCCCTAATCAAATTATTCCTTTCTAGGTGATTATAAATCCTATCTCTTATAATCCTTTCCAATACTTTGCCCACAACAGAAGTAAGGCTCACCGGTCTATAATTACCAGGGTTGTCCCTAATCCCCTTCTTGAACAAGGGGACAACATTTGCTATCCTCCAGTCTTCTGGCACTGTTCCTGTAGACAATGACGACACAAAGATCAAAGCCAAAGGCTCTGCAATCTCCTCTCTAGCCTCCCAGAGAATCCTAGGATAAATCCCATCCGGCCCAGGGGACTTATCTATTTTTACTCTTTCCAGAATTGCTAACACCTCCTCCTTATGAACATCAATCCCATCCAGCCCAACAGCCTATGGTCGCTGTTGTAATGTAGGACATGTGGCAATCGGCTTTTGCTCAGGTTGGTCCACAAATAACAACATACTAGTATTCAAATAATCTGTTTAAGTGGTGTTGTCTAAGTGACAATTGTTGATGTATATCCAAAGAAATTAAGACTTTGGAGCAGGAGTGGGTCATTTGAGAATTCTCTCTAGCCCTTTGCTATAGATTTTTTGCATTCATCTGAGAGAGTGGATAGGACTGCAGTTAAATGTCTAAAAGATGGTGCTCCCTTACTGCACTAGATCGTGAGCTGAAATCTCAGGGGCAAATTTTCCTGTTCCGCCTGCCACTGGAATCGGAGCGGGCAAGGGACAGACAATGGAAGATCTGGTGTCCTCGTGTGGGATTTTCCAGTTTCAAGGTGAGCGCAGCTGGAAAATCCCACCCCATGTGTTCAAATCAGAGAAATATAGCCAAAACATTTAGCTAGCATGAGCTATTCCAGTTTTTGAATTTGTGTTATTTCTGGATGTTTCTGAAAGATAGGATTATGATTGCACTTTTTGAGTGGATTTGTACCTGGAATGAAATGCACCTGCAGTCATAGATTTCAATGTCGGGTTCTTTTTGCCGGTAGGCCTCATTCACAGCGCCCTAACCAGCTACCCAACTGGAAACAGGCTGAAAGAGGCCTGAAATTGTGTGTGGTTTGGTCGCATCCACTGGTTTAGGAGGGGTTTTCACACATGTCTTGCAAGTGGATGGTGGATGTCTAGTCTTTTCCTGTGAGACTGCAAGGAGCACTCCAGGATGGTCCTGTGCCTGAAGCTGGATGGCAGCTGATTGCCACATGTCCTACATTACAACAGGGATCATAGAAATCATAGAAACCCTACAGTACAGAAAGAGGCCATTCGGCCCCTCGAGTCTGCACCGACCACAATCTCACCCAAGCCCCACCCCCATATCCCTACATATTTACCCACTAATCCCTCTAACCTACGCATCTCAGGACACTAAAGCAAATTTTAGCATGGCCAATCAACCTAACCCACACATTTTGGACTGTGGGAGGAAATCGGAGCAGCCGGAGGAAACCCACGCAGACACGAGGAGAATGTGCAAACTCCACACAGACAGTGACCCAAGCCGGGAATCGAACCCAGGTCCCTGGAGCTGTGAAGCAGCAGTGCTAACCACTGTGCTACCGTGCCGGATCATATAGCAAAGGCCTGTTCCTGCACCATGGAAATAATTTCTTCCTGGCTTGATTCCATCCTCTTTCCCTTTGTCCAGTGTCTTCTACATGCACTATTCCTCAGATGCCCTACACCATATCAACCATTTCCACTTCCCTGGCCCTAACCATCTCCTCTTCACTTCTCAGACTTTGGTGACAAGGTCATTAGGATCCCTTTGATGTAACAAAACCTCATTCTTTATATTTTCATGAGCTCCCACCTGATGGGAAAGGGGAATGGAGGTGGCGGAGGACATGCAGCCACATTTAATTACTGGCTGAGAGGAAAGTGAAGCAGATAATTGGATTGAGCCTTTCTAACTGATCCCACTTGATTCTCACAGAGTGAAGAGACAAAATTTACTGTTGGCATTTGAAGAATGTTCTGGCAATAAAACACCAATTTTCTTTGCACTGCTTTCTCTTTCAGATTGTCAAGTTTGCATTCTTGATAAGACCCACTTCCTCCTTATTGCCTGTGGAATGGAATTTTACCACTAATTAGATACTTCTCCAATAACTTGTTAGATGCTGTAGGAATATCTTTCCAAAGTTAAATGCCATTTACTGAGGAATTGTTTTCCTTTCAAGAATAACTGGAATATATACTGTGCTAGTATTTTCCACTTGGTTTCAGATATTTATAAGTATGAACTTTAAGGATTGAGAACTGTAATCATCCTTATTCTTTATATGGGAGACTATATGCATGGAGCTGGGTGTGCAATTGAAACTGATAACACTGCATTCATGTTAGTTGATGACATTTGGCAAAGTGTTGGATGATTATGGAAAAATATGCATTAAATCAGAGCACATGCAGGCTCCACTGAATTATTGCATTAGTGTGGGCAATTCTTCCTAATGTGAAGCTTCCAGTTGTCTGACCTGTAATGTACCTACAAAGTTAGCACTAAATGCTCATTAGCATATAATATTTCCATCACAATTGCTCCTTGTTTAATATTTTTAATTATTTATAAGTCATTGTTTTAAGAAGTTTTATAAATGATGCTAACTGCGGAGGTTTTGTCATGCACTGGTGCCATATACAATATTGAAAATATCCAGCAGCGTGAGGTAGTTTCTGCATTTTCCATTTACTCTCACAGATTACTGAAATGAGGAAGAATCTTAGAATCCCTACAGCACAGAAAGAGGCCATTTGGCCCATCAAGTCTGCACCGACCACAATCCCACCCAGGCCCTACCCCCATATCCCTACATATTTTACTCACTAATCCCTCTAACCTACGCATCCCAGGACACTAAGGGCAATTTTTAGCTTGGCCAATCAACCTAACCCGCACACCTTTGGACTGTGGGAGGAAATCGGAGCACCCGGAGGAAACCCACGCAGACACGAGGAGAATGTGCAAACTCCACACAGACAGTGACCCAAGCCGGGAATCGAACCCAGGTCCCTGGAGCTGTGAAGCAGCAGTGCTAACCACTGTGCTACCGTGCCGCCCAAGAGGCACCTAAGAGGTTGTAGCTTCATGACTGCTGGTCTGCAACATGTATGGTATATTTAATTTTCCTGTTGATGACTAATCCTTCAGTTACAAACTCTTCTTAGCATAAACTGCTCTTTCATCCATCAAAATATTATACAGAAATTGTCATTCAATATTTTATCTATGCAATAATATAGATATTAAAGATACTTTATAATATTGTGATTTTGATACACCTTTTAACTAAATGGAATGCATTTGGTATTTTGGGTTCAGCTACAATGAATGTTACTTAAGACCTAAGCAACTGGCTGAATTAACTCTTCAAGTAATTAACCACAGTAGTCTAATATTCATGTGTCCTTTCACAGATTTAATCTTTCACAATTGAGAAAAATTGATGTTACTGAACGTAATTCCTTTCCACACGCTTTATACAATTGAAGTTCCTTTCCATGGATAATCTCTGAACAACAAACACAGAAAATTAGTGCCGCAAAATTGCATTCCACTGTCCCTATAGATTCGATGGGATTGGTGCTGTCTTCTTATCAAAAGAACTTTCCCCTCTGGGCAGCTGGGTCCTATGCCACCCTTTCCCTGCCCTGACTGTAGGCCACTCTTCCCAGTGATTCCTCACAGACAAATCCCAGCTGTATGTTCCCTTGTCCCCTTCTAAAGTACACATGTTCCCAGTACCTGAGCTGGTGGCTGAGGGTAAGATTGCGTAATGGTGGTTCTTCATCAACAATGTCCTACTCCTCTTGCTCTTCATGCCAGATGAAAGTTCATGGGTATCTGAAAGGAGAAAGACACGAGTAGGATTGTGTTGAGGGGAGTAAGGGAAAAGAGGTACAAACTCGCACCATTGTCAAATTCCATATGAGAAATGATCATGGGATGAGAGGGAAATAGGATTTGAGAAGCAAATTACTGCGGATGCTGGAATCTGAAACCAAAAAAGAGAACGCTGGAAAATCTCAGCAGGTCTGGCAGCATCTGTAAGGAGAGAAAAGAGAAGAACAGCTCATTTCTCTCCTTACAGATGCTGCCAGACCTGCTGAGATTTTCCAGCATTTTCTCTGTAGGATTTGAGTAGGGCGGATTAGGTAGGAACGTACCATCATGTTTTATCGTCTCAGTCCCACCTCTGGCCATGGCCTAAGTGGCCATTCTAATTATGGAAACCACTGTCTCTTCCCTGGGGGCAGTACATGCCTTTTAATATTCATTTATGGGACATAGGCATTGCTGGTTAGATCAGCATTTATTATTGATTCCTGATTGCCCTTGAGAAAGTGGTGGTTAGCTGCCTTCCTGAACTGTTGTAGTCCATGTGGTGTAGCAACAGGGTGCTGTTAGGAAGTAAGTTTCAGGATTTTGAACCCGCAATGGTGAAGGAATACTATTATATTTTTAAGGCAGGATGGTGAGTGACTTAGAGGGGAACTTCCAGGTGTTGGTTTCCTTGTGTCTGTTGCCTTTGTCTTTCTAGATGGTAGAGGTTGTGGGTTTGGAAGGTGCTCTCTCAGGAGCCTTGGTCAGTGCAGTGCATTGCGGTGTAATGTATCTTATAGATGGGTACACACTGCTACTGGGGGTCGGTTTAGCTCAGTTGGCTGGATAGTGGTGCAGAGTGACGCCAACAGTATGGGTTCAATTCCCATACTGGCTGAGGTTATTCGTGACCTTCTCAACCTTTCCCCTCAGCTGATGTGTGGTGATCCTTAAGTTAAATCACCACCTGTCACAGCTTATGGTCATCTGGGACTAAGGTGGCTTTACTTTTTACATTCTGCTACTGTACGTTGGTACTGGGGGGGCGTGAATGTTTGTGGAAGGCATGTCAATCAAGCAGGCTGTTTTTTTTCTGGATGGTGTCAAGCTTCTTGAGTGTTATTGGAGCTGCACCCATCCAGGCAAGTGGGGAGTATTCCATCACACTCCTGATTTATGCCCTGTAGAGAGAAGATGGTAGAGAGGTTTTGGGGATTCAAGATGTGAGTTACTTGTCGCAGGATTCTTAACCTTTCACCTGTTCTGATAGCCTCAATATTTATATGGCTAGTCCAGTTAATTTTCTGGTCAATGGTAACCCCAGGATGTTGAGAGTGCAGGATTTGCCAATGGTAATGCCATTGAACATCAAGGGACGATGGTTAGATTCTCTCTTGTTGGAGATGGTCGTTGCCTGACACTAATGTAGCGCAAATTTTACTTGCCACTTGTCAACCTAAGCATGAATATAGTTCAGGTCTTGCCGCATTTGGACATAGAATCATAGTACCCTACAGTGCAGAAGGAGGCCATTCTACCCATTAAGTCTGAACTGACTTTCCGACAGAGCATCTTACTCGGGTAAGATGCCCTATCTCCATAACCCCACACGTTTACCCTGCTAATCCTCCTAATCTACTCATCTTGGGACACTAAGCGGCAATTTCGCATGGCAAATCCACCTAATCTGCATATCTTTGGACTATGGGAAGGAACCGGAGCACTTGAAGGAAACTCATACAGGTACGGGGAGAACATGCAAACTCCACACAGACTCAAGGCCAGAATTGAAACCAGGTTCCTGGCACTGTGAGGCAGCAATGCTAACCAGTTGTTGTGAAATTCCCCTAGTTGCCACACTCCGGCGTCTGTTTGGGTCAATGCACCTAACCAGCATGTCTTTCAGACTGTGGGAGGAAACCAGAGCACCCGGAGGAAACCCACGCAGACACAGGGAGAACGTGCAAACTCCACACAGACAGTGACCCAAGTCGGGAATTGAACCCGGTCGCTGGCGCTGTGAGGCAGCAGTGCTAACCACTGTACCATCGTGCTGCCCACATTGATGAAATTGTATTCTTTTAACAACTTATTATGCTGCTGCTAACTTACAAATGGCAGCATACTACTCCCTTTAAGTTAAATCAACCCTCACAAATGGTCTTCCTTTAATTTCTGAACTGCACTCACCCTGCTGATCACTCCGAGGAATGTGTTCCCATATGTGCAGATGATCAATCAATCCCAATACCATTGTTCTGCTCATGACAGTCTTATGGAATCAGAGAAATAGAATCCGAGAAACCCTACAGTACAGAAAGAGGCCATTCGGCCCATCGCGTCTGCACCGACCACAATCCCACCCAGGCCCTACCCCCACATCCTTACATATTTACCCACTAATCCCTCTAACCTACACATCTCAGGACACTAAGGGCAATTTTTAGCATGGCCAATCAACCTAACCCGCACATCTTTGGACTCCGGAGCACCCGGAGGAAACCCACGCAGACACGAGGAGAATGTGCAAACTCCACACAGACAGTGACCCAAGCCGGGAATCAAACCCAGGTCCCTGGAGCTGTGAAGCAGCAGTGCTGACCACTGTGCTACCGTGCCGCCCCATGGCATGAATCAACCAGTGTTAGCTTTATCTGAACTTTGTGATCATCCTGTGAACTGTATGACCGAGCCTGGTCAGTCAATTATTTGAAATCATAGGAATAGCTGCAACACCCTTGTAATTGCTTTTTGCCAGCTCGTGGCTCCATGAAGACTTCATCTTCTTTATCTGCACTGCACCGCAGGCTGATCTGAGCTCAAATGGCTCTGTGTCATTTTTCTCGTTTCTATCAGTTGTGGTTTCCCCAGAAACCTGAGGTTTCAGTCTCCCTTTCGTCTTGCTCAAAACAATTGGAACCAGGGTCAGTGCACTCATCAGAACACTCAACGAATCATCGGTTCAGACAACAACCCACAGATGTTCCCCACTGTTCCTGCAAACCACAGATTCCATCACATGGTTCAGTAATTGGCCGTGTGTGCAAGCTGTTTGATGTCGGTGTGAGGCCTTTAGCAGAATTGAATATGTGAGGCTGAAATAAAGCTATGAATATAAGATATTAGTTGTGCTTGAGAATGTTGGTGCATTTGAATATGAATTCATTGACCAAGACCACTCACGTGAGGTCACCAAACTTCTTGCATCTAGGCTCGTGGGAATAAATTGCATTGACCTCTCAGGTTTTCTGCTCTCATTCCCTTCTGTATGTTTATCTGAAGGGCCAACTGGTCCCTTTGATCTCTTGTGACCTGTCAATCTCCTGCCCATTTCTTACATCACCACATTGAATGCTGCAAGAGGAAGTCTGGAAGCCTCTTCTTTACCATATTATGCCATCTTCATTCTTCTTGCAAGTCAAACACTCTTCCACAAAAACATCTGGAACTTAAATAAAGACAGAAAATGCTGAAAATACTCAGCACATCTGGCAGCATCTGTGAAAGGAGAGACAGAATTAACGTTTCAACATAGTGATGCTTCACCAGAATTGATCATCACCCTCAAATGTTAACTTTGCTTCTCTCTCCACAGATGCTGCCAGACCTGATGAGTACTTCCAGCATTTTCTGTCTTTATTTCAGATTTCCAGTATTCACAGTATGCAGTTTTAAGAGTTGCTGCCAGCTTTAAGTCCTGCTAGCCTGAGATGAACTTGTTGAGGAATGCAGCTATTCATCATTGCATTTAATGATGAGCTGCACACCACTATCATCTCAACAGTAGAATGACATTTTCATGTTGTCTGTATTACTTTGAGTATGGGTTAATCATGCATCTCGATGACAGCTATCAAACTGCAACATTTTAAAGCTAAATCATGAATTTTGGATTTGCATTTTACTGCTTAACCTACACATACAGAACTTTTAAAGTTCAGAAAAATGATTAGTTATCTTTTTTCAGTCAGTAATTTGGTCAGATTTAGTTTGAAAGCAGGTCAGAAAATAGGAACAAATAGAACACATTACTGGTAATGAATGAAGATTTATTTTACCTTAATGGTCTCCCCACTTGGCAGAATGCAATTAAGAAGGGGTATTGTTGAAACTAGTTAGTGGGTGGCATTTCAAAATGTATATTTAAAAGACTTCTCTCATAGATATACTTATGTTGCTAAGAAGCATCTAGTTATATGATGCTTTGTCAGTAGTTGCTGGGCTACTTCCAAAGCAAATCGGAGATTCTGCAGCACTTAGCTGTGTTGCATTATTAAAATGATTATCCATTTACACATTCTTGTTGTTTGCCCAGAGGGTGCTAGCCTAAGAATGTCATTTCTCCATTCTTAGTTACAAAGTCAATGCTCAGAGTGCACTCGGCGGACACAAATCCATCTCCTTGTTTGCTCCAAAGACCAAGTTCAAGTTTCAAATTGAATTCAATTCATGGTCCCCACAAAGGAGACAAACAAGATTCAAGCTGATGGAATAAGGCATTGAACCCCATCTTGAGCTTGGTCTGACTTCTGCCAAAAGGGCAAAAAGTGATAGAATGTCATTTCTTGGTGGGGTGGCAGGATTGATTGAGAAGAAGGTTGCAGTGCTGCAGAGGGCACATGTTCCAGAGGGGTCAAGAGCAGAACCTATTTAGCTGGAGCTGATAAACAAAGAAGGTACAATTACATTGCTTGGTGTCGCCAAGAGGCCACACACCAATGCGAAAGATGAGGAGGAACAGGTTTGCAAGGAAAATACAGTGAAGTGCAAGAATTACAGAGTTATTGTCATGGTGACTTTAAGTATCCGAATATAGACTGGAATAGTAGTTGTATAAAAGACAGAAAAGGGCAAGAGTTCTTCAAATCTGTTCAGAAGAATTTTCACCATTTGCAAACTTGCTTATCCACGCAAAAGTCTGTCCACCAATTCACCCACTGTGGTCCCAAATGTTCACTTATCCGCTGTTTAAAAAATAAATAATAGAAGCTATCTTTAGAAAATGTCAAAAAAAATGCTAACATAAATTTTTCAAAAAGGATGTTGTCTGTAAAATATTTCCTGCAGTAGAAAGTTCACACTGTGTGCAGCATCTGCTGTTGTTTGCATGTGGGTGTTTGCTGCGATTTAATTCCTAATCACAGTCCACCTCCAGTCTCCAGTAAAGTTCTGTAAGTGTGACAAATTTTACATTTTTCTTATTTTATTAAACTGTTTTTCCAATAGATTTCTTAAAAACATAGGGTGGGATTATTCGATTTTTTTTCAAAGTATTGTGGCTGTCTGGAAAAGCAGAAGGCAGCTCGCCAGTTGCCTGGTCAGCTTTTCCTGCCATATTTTGAAACATTTTGATTTAACAAATTCAGAGGTGGGTCCCATGTTATGCTGGAGGGGCAGGAAATGATTGGCGCAGCTTTTTAAAGGACACAGCGATCTAAAAAAAATGGAAAACCCCATGGACACAGAACTCCACTCCACCCTGAACTTCCCAAACGGAAGTTCCCCCCTAGTACTGCCCGGGTATGACCATCTGCCCCTTGGGTGTGTCCTTATCTGTGTGCCCCCAGCAGGTTCTGTTTGCAAGTTCCCTACTTTACAAAACCATTTATAAACCCCGATGTGATGTCATGCTAGAAGAGTGGGAGGGGGGAGTTCACTATTTGAGGGGATGGAAATAATACCGTGGGTTGCTTTGCTAAGTAGCTGTGAGTGTATGCTAATGGGGTTCCCAATCTTTCATGGTGGGAACTCCATTATGTCATTGGCAGGGAGCGGGGACAATCTCAATGGGATATCCTGCTGGTGTAAATCCTGTTTTGGGGCTCCCGCTGGATTCTCCACTCCCTCTGCCATTCTCGCTTGCCAAAAATGGGGACCGAAAACCCATGAAGGCTGGGTAGTTTGCTGCGGACAATGGTCTGTTTGAGGTTGTGCGGTTGTTTGAAAGCAAGAAGTGGGGGTGTGGGAATGTCATCGATGAAGACGAACATCTTGCCAAGGCCATCCCCACACCCCCACTTCTTGCTTTCAAACAACCTCAAACAGACCATTGTCCGCAGCAAACTACCCAGCCTTCAGGAGAACAATGACCACAACACCACACAACCCTGCCACAGCAACCACTGCAAGATGTGCCGGATCATCGACACGGATGCCATCATCTCACGCGAAAACACCATCAACCAGGTACACGGTACATACTCTTGCAACTTGGCCAAGGTTGTCTACCTGTTACGCTGCAGGAAAGGATGTCCTGAGGCATGGTACATTGGGGAAACCATGCAGACGCTATGACAACGGATGAATGAACACCACTCGACAACCACCAGGCAAGACTGTTCTCTTCCTGTTGGGGAGCACTTCAGCGGTCACGGGCATTCAGCCTCTGATCTCCGGGTAAGCGTTCTCCAAGGCGGCCTTCACGACACACGACAGCGCAGAGTCGCTGAGCAGAGACTGATAGCCAGATTCTGCACACATGAGGACGGCCTCAACCGGGATATTGGGTTCATGTCACACTATCTGTAACCCCCACAGCTTGCCAGGATGTGCAGAATCTCACTAGCTGTCCTGTCTGGAGACAATACACATCTCTTTAACCTGTGCTTAATGCTCCCTCCACTCACATTGTCTGTACCTTTAAGACTTGATTAGCTGTAAAGACTCACATTCCAATCATTATTCATGTAAATTGAGTTTGTGTCTTTGTGCCCTGTTTGTAATCAGAACTACCTCCCACCTGACGAAGGGACAGCCTGTTCCGAAAGCTAGTGGCTTTTGCTACCAAATACACCTGTTGGACTTTAACCTGGTGTTGTTAGACGTCTTACTGTATCATTGTGCAGCCTCCTATACATGTTATGCGAACCATGGATCAACATCCTGAGCAAAGCAATCCATTAAAACCATTGCTTGTTCTCTGAGCTTTATTCAGTTCTTTATTTCCTATTCCAGCAATGGAACCTTCAGAAGTCTGCACTGCAACAAGAATAAATGTATTCAGTTAAAACATACTGGCACTTTGTAGATTTTAAAATGTTCCACTGATTTATGTTTTTATAGTAAGAAGTTTAACAACACCAGGTTAAAGTCCAACAGGTTTATTTGGTAGCAAAAGCCACACAAGCTTTTGGAGCTCCAAGCCCCTTCTTCAGGTGAGTGGGAATTCTGTTCACAAACAGGGCATATAAAGACACAAACTCAATTTACATGAATAATGGTTGGAATGTGAATACTTACAACTAAATCAACAACTTACAACTAAACCATTATTCATGTAAATTGAGTTTGTGTCTTTATATGCCCTGTTTGGGAACAGAATTCCCACTCACCTGAAGAAGGGGCTTGGAGCTCCGAAAGCTTGTGTGGCTTTTGCTACCAAATAAACCTGTTGGACTTTAACCTGGTGTTGTTAAACTTCTTACTGTGTTTACCCCAGTCCAACACCGGCATCTCCACATTATGTTTTTATGGCAGTTGTTTATGACTGAGAGCTGATTATGTTATGTGTGATAAGATTATCATCTGCCATTTGTATTAGTTTTAAGTGCTTGAATTATAGAATGGTAGGACAATATAAGCAGAAAAGTAGGCCATTCGGCCCATTAATTCTGCTCTGCCTCTTCCGAAGATTTATTCGTTTACTTGCACTTCCCTGCTTGATTCCACAAATTCCTGCAAATAGTTATTCAATTCCTTTTTGAATTTTACTATTGAATTTCTGCTCATGCAATACAATTATTTACAAATGTCAAAAAGTTGACAATGAAAGTAGCAGCATCAAATCAGCCTAAAATAAATGTAATTGGTGAGGCTTCCTCAAAAAGTTCTTCACCTCTATGTTTCTAGTCTTTTTAAAAAGTCTGCTTCAATTCCTGATGCAGGCTGCTTGTGTTTGTTGTTTTCTTTCCCTCTTGCTTCATCTCTCCTTCTGTATTGGTCCTTGCCAATCTGTTTTGGTTGCACCTGGGAACAAGCAGGTACCAAATATGCCAACCCCAATTCTCAAACATCAAAGTCCACCTTCTTCATTGTATTAAAGTACTGAAGGAAGCCATCATGTCTGTGTCAGCTCTTTGAAAGCTATCCATTTACTTCTCCACACAGCTCCTTCCCTCCAGTGAGATCAAGGTTCAAAGGTTATTAGGGGTCAGTGGAGTGTGGAATTGAGGTCACAATCCGACCAGCCATGATCTTAATAAATAGTGGAGCAGGCTCGGAAGGCTGAATGGCTATTAATTTGTATGTTCATTGTCCAGCAAAATCTATCCTTTACAATTAATTGTCCAATTCACTTTTAAGAGTTATTACTGAACCTGCTTCCACTACCCTTCCCTTTCAAGCAGTGTAGTCCAGATTACTGTGGAAAATTCCTTTTTCCTCATGTCACTTCTGGTTTTTATAGCAATGACTTTAAATTTGTGTTTTCTGGCTACCAATCCTTCTGCCACTAAAAACAATTTCTAGTTATTGTATCACAATTCTTTCTTATTTTGGGCACCTTAATGACATCTCTTAAACTTCTGTGGCTGAAGGAGAATAGCCCCAGTTTCTCTAGTCTGTCTGTGTAACTGGATTATGTTATGCTCTGTGCCATTCTATTAAATCTCTGTATCCTCTTTAAGGTTCTGATATCCTTTCTAAAATATGATGTCCAGAATGGGCCACAATATTCTAGCTGGGCCTAACTAATGACCTCTATTGCACTGTAGGGATTCTATGAACTTACATTTTACAAAGGTTCAGCATAATCGTTTTTACCTTTCAGTCTTAGCCTTTATTTATAAAGCCAAAGACTCTTTTTTCACAGTTTTGTCAACTTAGCCTTCAAAGACTCGTGTGTGTGTGTGTGTGTGGATATACATTCAGGTCTTTGTTCCTTTTAAAATTGCATCCATTGGTTTGTGTTATATAATATTTATGGGGGTGGCACAGTGGTTAGCACTGCTGCCTCACAGCGCCAGGGACCCAAGTTCAAATCTGGCCTCAGGCCACTGTCTGTGTGGAGTTTGCAATTTCTCTCTATGTCTGCGTGGGTTTCCTCCAGGTGCTCCAGTTTCCTTCCACAGTCCAAAGATGTGCGGATTAGGTTGATTGGCCATGCTAAATTGACCCTAGTATCAGGGGGATTAGTAAAGTAAATGTGTGGGGTATGGGAATGGGGCCTGGTGAGATTGTGGTCAGTACAGACTCGATAGGCCAAATGGTCTCCTTCTGTACTGTAGGGATTCTATGATTCTATTCTATTGCCTCTCCTCATTCTTCCTACCAAGATGAATAGTTTCACACTTATTTAATTTAAATTTCATTTGCCGTATGTCTGCACACTTCACCAGTCTGTCTGTGTTCTTCTCACTGTCACTCACGTTTCTGAATTTTGTGTCATGTGCAAACTTTGAAATGATGCCCAGTATAATAACTAAGTCTAGGTCATTAATAAATATCAAGAACAGCAGTGGACCCAACCGACCTACCCGCTAATTTATTTATGGAATGGGGTGGCAATTTGTTTGGATGCACAGTCCCTTTAAATTTTTGTGCGGCTGTGCATTTATGGTAATTTAAAGGAGTCTGCACATGGACTTTCAGGTTGTTGTATGGCTCTGTAGTTTAAAGAGAACTTCGGTCCCAACACTGACTCCTGGCGGACACTGCTGCATACCTCCCTCAAATATAAATAACAATGTTTATGACTCTGCTTTCAGTCCTGTAGATAAAAAAAATCACCCCATTGAATTCCATGGGTTTTAATCTTGCTGACAGATTTGTTTTTAAGTGGTACTTCATCAACTGCCCTTTGAAAATCCATAAGCACAACATCAACCACACTACCAACAGCAATCCTTTCCATTAGATAATCTAAAAATTCTAATTAAAATTGTCAAACTTGTTTTGCCTTTAACAAATCTGTGCTGACTTTTTTTTGAAGTGCGAACGCTGTTCCAGATTATTGGTTCTCAATGTTTCTTCACAACCAACATCAGACTGACTGGTCTTTATACTACTCGAATTTCCTGAACAGAGGTGTGATATTTGCAATCCTGTAATCCTCTGGCAAGACTTGCAGATCTAAGGAAGACTGTGGTCAGACTGCTGTAATTTCTGAATTTATTCCCTCAGGAGCTGTTCCTTTGAGCCCTGCCAAACCTCAAGTACTTCCTCTTTTTATCTATTTTTATCCAATTCTAATTACTTCCTCCTTGTCTGTGACATTGGCGGGATCCTCTTTAGTGAAGACAGATGTAAAGTAATTTGTTAGAACCTCAGCCGTGCGCTCTGCCTCCAGAAAAAGATACCTAATTGGTCATCCTTCCAAGGACAATCCTCTTATTATTTGTGTGTTTATAAAGTACTTTTTTGTTTTCTTGCTAATGATGTTCAAATCCCACAAAGGAACAAAAAAATTTGGTATCATTCCCTCAACATTCTTTGTTGAGGTACAATCTGTCCATTTTCTTTCCCAATATCCCAGGAATCTGAAACTCACGATCCTGCACCATTTCTCCAGCCACATGTTGACCTGTCTTACCTTACTGTTCCTATAATTACTGATACATGGCACTGGGAGTAATCTAGAGATGGGTATCTTTAAGATCCTGTTCTTTAACTTCCTCCCTAGCTCCTGAAATCTCATCGATTCTGTGATGGGCAATGATATCTCACTATTTTCCTTCCCTGCGCAAAATATTTTGGACTCATCTATGATCTCCTTTTCCTAACCATTGAGCAGACAACTTAAAACAGGGTTGAAGCTCAGGGTTGTGGTCTCCTTTCTGACACAGTTTGTCAGTACAGCAGGGAATCAGGGAATTTACCCCATTAATCCGTATCGGTGTTACTTTAAACAGTGTCCAAAAGGGTGACGAGACTACATGGAAATTCAATGTGTGGTGAGATAAATGAAATGAAAATATGTATTCATCAGGCAAATGTACATGGAATTGAACATAAAAGAAATGTTTTGTGGCAAATAGGTCAGGGAGCGCAGAAATATTTTACCTCAGTGTGAGACTGTAAGGACAGATGAAAGTAAAGCTAAGCATAAAAAATACACTTGGTTACTATTCATAAAAATAGAATTACTTGTACAATCACTGAACTGTCATAAAGGCTAACAAATTGCCCAATACGGCTGCACAGGAGCTGCATCCTCGATAGTCATCTCACACATTCAGCATCTCAATCTGCTGATTTTTAACAAATGTCACATCTTTTAATGGATATTGCATCTTTATAATGGATACCTGGGAGTGTCAACCAGGGTGAATCGTGAATAATAGGGTTAATTTGCATAATAAATCTCAACAGTAATCTTTAAAACCTGAACGTTGAGATTAAGTTGTCCTCTTAAAATTATCAAAAAATTGCTATTTTTAAGGTTATTGTATAAATGTTGTGGATGACTTTATTAAGTTTTGCACCAAAAGAGGAAAAAAGGGAGGTGAGATATCAGTACTGGTTAGAGAAGACATTGTAATAATCCTTAAAGGTGAAAAGACAGAATCAATTTGAGTTGAGAAGCAAGGAGGGGATTGTCCCATACTGCAGTATTCTATAGGCTTTCAAAAGCGAGAGAGAGATAGAGGAGCAAATTTGCAGCAAAATCACGGAGATTTGCAAGGACTATAGAGTGGTGATACTGAGGGACATTAGTGACCCAAGTATCAACTGAGATTATGTTAGAGAAAATGGTATGGAGTGAGAGGAATCTTTGAAATGTGTTCATGAGAACTTTAGAATTATAGAATCATACACCGGAGAAGAGGCCCTTCAGTCCATCAAGTCTGCACCAACATATTAGAAACACCCAAACTCCCATCCAATCCCACCCGCCCACAGCCCTGAACACCACGATGTGTCAAGTACTCATCCGGACACCATACAAGGGATGTGAGGCAGCCCACTTCCACCACCCTCCCTGCCAGCGCACCCCAGACCGTCACCACCCTCTGGGTAACAAATATCTTCTCCACATCCCCCTCAAACCTCCTGCTACCCACCTTGAAACTATGTCCCTTCATGACTGACCCCTGAACCAAGGGGAACAGCCGTTCCCCATTCACTCCATCCACGTCTCTTCGCTGCACCCCCTCTACAGCAAGAACATCCTTCCTCAGATAAGGACAGCAAAACTGCACACAATACTCTAGATGTGGTCTCACCAACACCCCATACAATCACAGTAAAACATCCCTATTCCTATACTCAAATCCTCTCACCTATGAAGGTCAATATACCATTTGCCTTATTTGCTGCCTGCTGTTCCTGCATGCTTACTTTCAGCGACTGATGCAAGAGGACACCAAGGTTTTACTAAGGATCCATCTCTCTCAATTTGCACCCATTCAAATAATATTCTGCCTCACTATTTTGCTACCAAAGTGGATAACCTCACACTTTTTCACATTATACTATATCTGCCAATGCATATGCCCACTCACTTAGCCTGGCTAACTCACGCTAAAGCATCTCTACATCCTTCTCACAGCTTACTCTTCCACCCAACTTTGTATTATCTGCAAATTTGGAGATAATACATTTAGTTCCCTCTTCCAAATCATTAATATAACATGTGAAAAGTTGGAGTCCCAGCACAGATCCCTGCGATACTCCACTAGTCACTGTCTGCCAATCGGAAAAGAGTCCATCTGTTCCATCTCTTTGCTTCCTGTCTGCTAACCAGTGAGTAACTTCCTTGAAAAATATCTTCTTGGTCCAAGTAGGGTGGCTGGATCTGGTGCTGAGGAATGAGGTGAGCTAATAGAACAAGTGTTTGTTTGGGAACACTTGGACGAGAGTGATAATTGTATCATAAGGCTGCACGGTGGCACAGTGGTTAGCACTGCTGTCTCACAGCGCCAGGGATCCGGGGTACGATTCTTTGCTTGAGTCTGCATGTTCTCCCCGTGTCTGCGCGGGTTTCCTCTGGGTGTTCTGAGTCCCTCCTACAGTCTGAGACGGATGGACACTCGTCCTTGCAGCCCAAATGAGGTCGTTCAACTTCTTCTAGCATTGGCTTCCAGTCCTGCGTGTCAGCCCACGGGCACTGACTGACTGCCATGGCCACCGCTTCCCAGGCTGCATTGGAGTCCCTGCCCCTGGTTGTCTTCCTTCCTGGGTAAAGGCAGGCTCACCACTCCTCCATGGCATCCAGCAGCCATACTAGCTCTCCCACGATGTAGCATGTGGCTGGACTGCACACTGCCATCTTCCTGGCGTGACTGACAATATGTTTGGCTCCTGCCTGACAGAGAGTTTAATGTGTCCTGCCATTGAATGAGCTTATCATAGAGCTCAGAAACGCAGGATGTGCTGCGTCAGCTGCTGCAGGTCCCACCCGTGTCAGGAGTCCTGACGTTCACATTCATCTTACAACCGAGGTGGACAGCCTGACAGCACCTCAACAGCCTTTGGCATTGTGATCACTAGAGAACACTGTTAGACATGAGGGCGATCAGCTTTGATGGAAAGGGGCGAGGGGGTTTACCCTTCTGTGGATGGGAGCTGGGGAATGGGCTCGGGTGGGTGGGGAGGGCTTCCAGCAACAGTGCCTCCATACAATGTCGCCGGTGTGGGAGACACATAGCACTGCTATTTTCACACTCCACAGTGATGAGGCCCCAAGGTGAGCATGGTAGTTCCCCTAAGCTTCGTGACATGAACAGACACGGTGGAGGCTCTGTGAGTGAGCCAAGTGAAATTTAATGCAAAACATTCAATACAAAATGGTGACCGATCTACACCAGTGCCTATATTCAACTGTGCCCACTAACTGTCTACGGTTTCTTAATCTTCCTGACTTTCCTACTCTGTGTAGGTGTACCCCAGGATCTAGAGCTGAGATTAAGTGGCCTGAGGTACATCATTGGCAAGGGCTCAGCAGAGTCCTGGACTCTGGCATCCCTCTGAGTCATGATGTAGAGATGCTGGCGTTGGACTGGGGTAAGCACAGTAAGAAGTCTCACAACAAGAAGAACGGATATGTCAGGAGATACTGGATAGGTGCAGGAAAAATAGGGTTGTTGTAGTGGGAGACTTCAATTTCCCTGGTATAGACTGGAAATCGCTGAGAGCTGGGACTCTGAATGGGGAGGAATTTGTAAAATGCGTACAGGAGGGTTCTTTGGAACAATATGTAGATAGCCCGACTAGAGAGAGGGCTATACTGGACCTAGTACTGGGGAATGAGCCCGGTCAGATCTTCAAAGTTTTGGTAGGGGAACATGTGGTAAATAGTGACCACAATTCTGTTAGCTTTAGGATAGTGATGGAAAAGGATGAGTGGTGTCCCAAGGGTAAGGTGTTGGATTGGGGGAAGGCTAACTTTAGTGGGATTAGGCAGAAATTGGCAGCTGTTGATTGGGAGAGGCTGTTTGAGGGTAAATCCACATCTGGCATGTGGGAGTCTTTTAAGGAACGGTTGTTAGGGCTACAGGACAGGCATGTGCCTGTAAAAAAGGATAGGAAGGGTAGGATTCGAGAACCGTGGATAACCAGGGAAATTGAGGGACTGGTCAAAAAGAAAAGAGAGGTGTATGTTAGGTCCAGGCAGCTAAAAACAGAGGGAGCTCTGGAGGAGTACAAAGAAAGTAGGAAAGAACTCAAACGGGGAATTAGAAGAGCAAAAAGGGGTCATGAAATGTCCTTGGCAGACAGGATTAAGGAGAATCCCAAGGCATTTTATTCATACGTTAGGAACAAAAGGGTTGTCAGGGAAAAAATCGGACCTCTCAGGGACAAAAGTGGGGAATTATGCTTGGAGCCCAAAGAAGTAGGGGAGATCCTAAATGAATACTTTGCGTCGGTATTCACAAAGGAGAGGGATGTGTTGACTGGGAGTGTCTCGGAGGGAGTGTTGAACCATTGGAGAAAATCTCCATTACAAGGGAGGAAGTGTTAGGTTTGTTAGAGAATATAAAGACTGACAAGTCCCCAGGGCCTGATGGAATCTATCCAAGGCTGCTCAGGGAGACGAGAGATGAAATCGCTGGGCCTCTGACGCAAATCTTTGTCTCGTCACTGGACACAGGTGTGGTCCCAGATGATTGGAGTATAGCTAATGTGATCCCGTTATTTAAGAAGGGTAGGAAGGATAACCCGGGTAATTATAGGCCGGTGAGCTTGACGTCCGTGGTGGGGAAGTTGTTGGAGAAGATTCTTAGAGATAGGATGTATGCGCATTTAGAAAGGAATAAACTCATTAACGAAAGTCAGCATGGTTTTGTGAGAGGGAGGTCATGCCTCACTAACCTGGTGAAGTTTTTTGAAGAAGTGACTAGAATGGTTGACGAGGGAAGGGCCGTGGATGTCGTCTATATGGACTTTAGTAAAGCGTTTGACAAAGTCCCTCATGGTAGGCTGGTGAAAAAGGTTGGATCTCATGGGATAAAGGGGGAGGTGGCTAGATGGGTGGGGAACTGGCTTGGTCACAGAAGACAGAGGGTGGTAGTGGAAGGGTCTTTTTCCGGCTGGAGGCCTGTGACTAGTGGTGTTCCGCAGGGCTCTGTATTGGGACCTCTGCTGTTTGTGATTTATATAAACGATCTGGAAGAAGGTGTAACTGGGGTGATCAGTAAGTTTGCGGACGACACAAAATTGGCAGGACTTGCAGATAGTGAGGTATAGTTGGACCAAGGAGCGGCACAGGCTTGGAGGGCCGAAGGGCCTGTTTCCTGTGCTGTACTGTTCTTTGTTCTTTGTTCTTTTGAGGAGCATTGTCAGAGGCTACAGAAGGATATAGATGGGCTGGAAATGTGGCCAAAGAAATGGCAGATCGAGTTCAATCCTGATAAATGCGAAGTGATGCATTTTGGTAGAAATAATGTAGGGAGGAGCTATATGATAAATGGCAGAACCATAAAGGGTGTAGATACGCAGAGGGACGTGGGTGTGCAAGTCCACAGATCCTTGAAGGTGACGTCACAGGTGGTGAAGAAGGCATGTGGCATGCTTGCCTTTATAGGACGGGGCATAGAGTATAAAAGTTGGGGTCTGATGTTGCAGATGTATAGAACGTTGGTTCGGCCGCATTTGGAATACTGCGTCCAGTTCTGGTCGCCACACTACCAGAAGGACGTGGAGGCTTTGGAGAGAGTACAGAGGAGGTTTACCAGGATGTTGCCTAGTATGGAGGGGCTTAGTTATGAGGAGAGATTGGGTAAACTGGGGTTGTTCTCCCTGGAAAGACGGAGGATGAGGGGAAACTTAATAGAGGTGTATAAAATTATAAAAGGCATAGATAGGGTGAACGGTGGGAAGCTTTTCCCCAGGTCGGTGGTGACGTTCACGAGGGGTCATAGGTTCAAGGTGAAGGGGGGGAGTTTTAACACAGATATCAGACGGACATATTTTACACAGAGGGTGGTGGGGGCCTGGAATGCGCTGCCAGGCAAGGTGGTGGAGGCGGACACACTGGGAACGTTTAAGACTTATCTAGATAGCCATATGAACAGAGTGGGAATGGAGGGATTCAAAAGTATGGTCTAGTTTGGACCAGGGAGCGGCACGGGCTTGGAGGGCCGAAGGGCCTGTTCCTGTGCTGTATTGTTCTTTGTTCTAACACCAGGTTAAAGTCCAACAGGTTTATTTGGTAGCACAAGCCTCGAGCTTTCCAAGTGCTGCCCCTTCCTCAGGTGAGTGAGAGTTCTGTTTAGAAACAGGGCATATAAAGACACAAACTCAATTTACAAAATAATGGTTGGAATGCGAATCTTTACAGGTAATCAAGTCTTAAAGGTACAGACAATGTGAGTGGAGAGAGGGTTAAGCACAGGTTAAAGAGATGCGCATTGTCTCCAGCCAGGACAGTTAGTGAGATTTTGCAAGCCCAGGCAAGTCGTGGGGGTTACAGACAGTGTGACATGAACCCAAGATTCCGGTTGAGGCCATCCTCGTGTGTGCGGAACTTGGCTATAAGTTTATGCTCAGCGATTCTGCGTTGTCGCGTGTCGTGAAGGCCGCCTTGGAGAACGCTCTGTTTACACAGGATCTGCTCAGATGAGGAAGATCGCAACAGACACCTCCAGGCGCTGAAAGACGCCCTCATAAAAACAGGATATGCCATTCGACAGTTCCGACGCGCCACAGCGAAAAACCACACCGACCTCCTCAGAAGACAAACACAGGACACAGCAGACAGAGTGAGATTTTGCAAGCCCAGGCAAGTCATGGAGGTTACAGATAGTGTGACATGAACCCAAGATCCTGGTTGAGGCCATCCTCGTGTGCGGAACTTGGCTATCAGTCTCTCCTCAGCGATTCTGCGCTGTCGTGTGTCGTGAAGGCCACCTTGGAGAACGCTTACCCGAAGATCAGAGGCTGAATGCCCGTGACTGCTGAAGTGCTCCCCAACAGGAAGAGAACACTCCTGCCTGGTGACTGTCGAGCGGTGCTCATTCATCCATTGTCGTAGCATCTGCATGGTCTCCCCAATGTACTCGGAGGGTCAGCAAGAAGTCTCGCAACACCAGGTTAAAGTCCAACAGGTTTATTTGATAACACAAACCATTCCTCGGGACACCCTTTCCTGTAGCGTATCAGGTAGACAACGTTGGCCGAGTTGCAAGAGTATGTACCGTGTACCTGGTAGATGGTGTTCTCATGTGAGATGATGGCATCTGTGTCGATGATCCGGCACGTCTTGCAGAGGTTGCTGTGGCAGGATTGTGTGGTGTCGTGGTCACTGTTCTCCTGAAGACTGGGTAGTTTGCTGCGGACAATGGTCTGTTTGAGGTTTCGTGGTTGTTTGAAGTCAAGAAGTGGGGGTGTGGGGATGGCCTTGGTGAGATGTTCGTCTTTATCGATGACATGTTGAAGGCTCCGGAGAAGATGTCGTAGCTTCTCCGCTCCGGAGAAGTACTGGAAATCGAAGGGTACTCTGTCCGCTGTGTCCTGTGTTTGTCTTCTGAGGAGGTCGGTGTGGTTTTTCGCTGTGGCGCGTCGGAACTGTCGAATGGCATATCCTGTTCTTATGAGGGCGTCTTTCAGCGCCTGGAGGTGTCTGTTGCGATCCTCCTCATCTGAGCAGATCCTGTGTAAACAGAGCGTTCTCCAAGGTGGCCTTCACGACACGCGACAACGCGGAATCGCTGAGCATAAACTTATAGCCAAGTTCCGCACACACGAGGACGGCCTCAACCGGAATCTTGGGTTCATGTCACACTGTCTGTAACCCCCACGACTTGCCTGGGCTTGCAAAATCTCACTAACTGTCCTGGCTGGAGACAATACACATCTCTTTAACCTGTGCTTAACCCTCTCTCCACTCACATTATCTATACCTTTAAGACTTGATTACTTGTAAAGACTCGCATTCCAGCCATTATTTTGTAAATTGAGTTTGTGTCTTTATGTGCCCTGTTTGTGAACAGAACTCCCACTCACCTGATGAAGGGGCAGGGCTCTGAAAGCTTGTGACTTGTATTATCAAATAAACCTGTTGGACTTTAACCTGGTGTTGTGAGACTTCTTACTGTCCCTCTGAGTGCCAGTTCTCTGGGAAATCCTCGCCTCCACCTGCTGTGGATCTTCAGCTGTGAAGTGTTCACCAGTGAGTGACCCAGAAGCCTACCCACTTATTGGGCCCAATGAAGTATGAATATCTGTGCTGGGCGTGGATGACAGCTGTGACTCTTCAATGGTGGGGTTGGAGAAGTCCCCCTCTGAACTGCTGGAGTCCAGGAGGTGTGAGGATGGTCCAGTCTGTTCCACTGTTAGACCTGCAAGAGAATGCACATAGCATCAGTGCATTACAGGGGATATGGAGGAAACTTTGACTACTCACTTGAGAGTCGAGAAATGACGATATTTGTGTTGAGTTTTCTCACGTTTCTCTGCTGCCCCCTCTTCACCAGCAATACAGGCATGGTCTTCCTCCTCCCTGGCCAAGTGGAGGACTCGTGTTCATACATTGAATCAGTTCATGGAAAACTTCTAATCCTATCTCATTCATAGAGGGTTGTGTGGAGCCAAATAATGTTTGGGTCACAGGGAAATATTGACAGTTATTTCTCCCACAACACTTGGAGGTGAGTTGTGAAATATATTGGCAGACATGTAGGAGTGAGCTGACTCCTAGCTTGGCAAAGACGCACATGGCACAGCCTTAATACTAAATGGGAAATGTTTATTACAAAAATCAGATATCGGGATGAAATTTCTAGATTAAATATTTAATATGAAAGTGCCAATGCTTTTATTTTTACTGCAGCAATTAATTCTCAGTTGATTTTACTACACTCTCATTTTTTTCTTTTAGTTATTTCCTTTAAGGTAGAGTTGGTTCCTGGCTTGTTTAGGCATCCTGTTGCAAGGTGCATACTGCTTAGAATTATCTGGACTAGAATAAATTTCCCACTCTTTGATCACCTGGGAGCTAAGGAGAGGGATTTTCCAGATTCCTTTCCCACAGTTAGCTTGAACTTTTATCTGACTTTTCACCACTCCCATAATTTTAGATGGAGTGAAGACTACATATTATGATATTCATACAACATAATTGTGTGGAGCACACTAGGTGGACCCTGGGGTCTTTTCCTGTCTATTATTATCTGCATATGGACTAAAGCTGCAGCTTTCTAAATGTTTTTGCATTAATGGTTTGGTGCTGTTTTAAAAAAAAAAGCCATAAATTTAATTGGATTCTGCTTAATATTTTACCTGCATTAATTTATACCTCAATAGCTTAGTAATGATGCTATCTGCCTTTTGACCAACTCTATAGCAAATAATGATACCAGTTGTAGTAAACATCCTAAGAATGTTTTTGCAGAAAATCTGTGTACTCTTACAGTTTGCACTCTGGGTGGAATTCTCCCATTTTCACTCTGAGTGCTCCTGCCAGCCTAAAAATTGGAGGGTCTGTGGGGGTGAGGGTGTCCCCTTCTTCAGCCCCAATGTATTCCACAGCTTTTATTTGAAGTCTGAGTATTCCTAGAAAGCTGAAATATACGAAACCATCTCTATTCCATTGAAAACATTTGATCTCCTTCAATTTCATAGTGCAGTGCTTTGAAATAAGCTTTGATTGACAGCTCAATTGATTTTTTACTCAGTCTACAGTCAGCTGTTTTATTTATCTTTCCCTTTATGCTTGAATGCATCTCAAGTTCCTAACCACAATGTTGAAAAAGAATCAAAGCCTGATTGATAGCTGTGGTTTCTTCAAAGGAAATAAGTGGTTCCTTCCTTTGCAGACCACTTACTCCCTATGAAAAACCATAGCTACCAATCTAGCTTAGAGTCTATATAAACAATGGAGGTACTTGAGATACATTCAAGCATGAAGGGAAAGGTAAATAAACACACATGATTGGAGGCTGAGTAGAAATCCATTGAACTCTCAATCAAAATCTATTTCAAAGAACTGTGCTATGAAATTAAAAGAGGTCAAAGGTAATTGGAGAGGGTTTTAAAGGTTTCAGCTTTCCAGGAAGGCTCAGACTTCAAATAAAAGCTGTGTGAATACATTGGGATGGAGTGAATAGCTGTGGAGAAGGAAACCCCCACCCCAGTGAAATTGACACCCTCTCTCTGACAGAGGATTTCAAAGGGATCTTCTCACACCTGCAGCTTCTGACGGGAAGAAAGGGAAATCCATGCTGCAGAATAGAGTGCTGCTATGATTTAAAAGTCTGCTAGCTCTCCAAGGGGCATGGAGATTCAAGTGACCAGGTCATTTCAAATTTTCACTGCTGACGGACTGGAATGAAGATGTTGATCACAGGGCTGTCTGGAATCACCATGCTGGGGTGACCTTCAAGTCTATCAGGGCTGGAAGGAGCAGTCCAGCCACAACAACCCCATCCCAGGAGAGAGTGGCGAGGTCAACCCCTTTCTCCCAACCTGAGCCAACCCAACCCCCAGTGCCCTTGGACGACCCTTCCACTGCACCGTGGCAGCAGCAGAGGGGCAAGTGGCCCCTCTGGAACTGGATCTAACTCCTTGAATCCCCTCAGAGTCCAGCACATCAGGTCCATGCTAATCACAACTAGCATCTAAGCCCACCTGATGCATTTCCCATTGGAGAGGCGAGTGAATGGCAGGGGGCTAGTGAATGGGCCAGCAAGCCCAGTAATTGTATTACAATTAGCGGGTTTGCATAATATGTGGGTTGCCACCTGCAAAGGGCAGAAACCCAACCAGGGTCGGCTGGGTGGGTCAAGTGAATCCTGTTAGCCCTCATGCCCATTGGAATCCTGATTTTTGGCCAATGCCTCATTCAGCAGGGCATTGAGTTTCCTGTCGGCTGTTTGACAAGATTGGTGAATCCGTCCTCTGTGTTTATTTCAAAGGTTTTATTTCTTTTTCTCTGCTCTAAAAGCTTTGAATTCTGACTGCAGCATGTTTGCTTTGACAATCGTTTGTGTTGATTTGCTGTTCAATGCTTTACTTCTTTAAAAACATGAGAATTTCTGTCAGTATTTGTTCTTCAGTATTTAAAAAACATTAGTAAATATTCCATGTGAAGCACCAGGCAGTACTGACCTATTGTTTGATTTTCTATTTATGAAGAAGCAGGATTCTCCTCAAGCGTGTTTGTTTCCATTTGAAGCAGCAATGCTTGAGAAGTGCAGCCAAACAAGTGGACTTTGTGCATCTTTTCTCCTTGTTAAAAATACACTGAAGATGTCACTCAGAGTCACAAGCATGAAAATGTCTGCTTAATATGAATCGCTGGAGACCTTACTCCAAATAGCTTTCCAATAATACTTGAATGATTCATACAATCAATACCTATCCACAAAGCTCTGTAATCCAGCAATGTAGGTCTGCAAAGATCTGAGGGAATTAAAAATAACAGCTTTGTGGGAGGAAGCCTAAGGCAATATGCAGTCTCAGATGCAGTACACCATCTGAACACTGCTTTTGTAGTTTATGATGTCTGCATTTCTCATTGTAACCCCTGCCCAGCCTATCGCTGTTCAAAGTGAAATATGACGAATGCTACTGGTGAAGAGGCAGGGTCTTTTAAAAATGTTTTTTGATTAATTTTAATGGCTGTTGTAGCACAACAACTTGTATTTAGACAGCACCTGTAACATAGTGAAGATTCTCAAGGTGCTTCATTGGAGCATTATCAAAGAAAATTTGTCACTGAACCACATAAGGAAATATTAGGAAAGCTGTCCAAAAGCATGGTCCAAGAAGGTAGGTTTCTAAGAGTGATTTACACAGGTCAGAGGGGTTTAGGGACTTGGAGCCTCGGCAGCTCCAAGCATGGCTGTCAGTGGTGGAGTGAATAAAATCAAGCCAGCTTTGGAAGAATGCGGAAAACGCAAGGATTGTAGTGATGGAGGGGTTAGAGAAGTGTGGGGGTGGGTGAGGTGAATTCGGATGGTGGTGGGCAGGGAAACACAAGGGTGAGACTATGGAGGAATTTAAACACATGAATGAGAATTTTAAAAGTGAGGTATGGATGGATCAGGAGTCCATGTAGGTCAGCAAACACAGACCAGATGGGTTAACAGGTCTTGAGGTAACAAAGGCATGCGCGGGGGTTTCAGCAGTAAATGAGTTGAGGCAGAGCAGGAGATGAGAAGTGCAACAAAGTTAAAAGTAAATGGCATTGCTGATGGAGTGGATATATGATCAAAAGCTCATCTCAGGATCAAATACAATACCAAGGTTGCTTCAATCTCCGACAGTGTCTGTGGCTATCATTGGCAAGGTCAGCATTTATTGCGCATCTCAATTGTTCTTGTGAAAGTAATGGTAAAACACCTTCTTGAGCCATTGCAGTCCTAAATGATTTGCTTGGCCATTTCAGAGTGCAGGTTTGAGTCAATCCCATTGCTACAGGTTGCGAATCACATGTAGATTAGACCAACTGAAGATGTCTGATCCTTTCCTGAAATGGCATTAGTGACCCAGATGGGTTTTTATGGCATTTGTGTAGTTCCATGGTCATCATTACTGATGACCCAGCCGCCACAGTAGAATTTGAATTCATACCTCTGGACTATTAGTTCCAACCTCTGGATTACTAATAAAAGCAGAGTAGGTCTGGCAACATCTGTGGAGGGAGACGCACAGTAAATTGGCCTAATTTTAACCCATTCAAAATCCACCATCCCTTTTGTCATTTAATCTCTCCTACCTTTCAACAATTGTCAGACCTTTCCTTTGGTCTCCATCTATGGTTTCCCTGGTTCTGTACTTGCGTAAAACCCACTACCTCTCTCATGTTTTGACAGACAGTCATCAAACTGAAATGGTATCTAGATTCTCTCAGTTGTGATGATCAATGCAAGGTCAGGGAGTATGAAAGTTCTACTTGTTCGAGGTTTGGAAATGATAACACATAGAGCTCACTAAAAAGAGCAGTGATTCTATGCCAAATAGCTGGGGTAAACCATTTTATTAGAACTGATGTGGTCTCCAGTGAGATAGGTCTCCAGAAGTAGGCCTTCCATGAAAAAGGAACTGGATATGAAGCATAATAAAACAATTGGCTTTGGAAAGTCAGTGAATCTTTAATTTAACAAATGTTACTACCAGTTCACAGGCGAGGTCCCCAAATTTGGTATGATTCTGGACATGATGCCCACAAATTGTTATGCTCCTGGGTGCGGGTTCTTTATTTGATGATCCTCAGTTGGTTGCAGCAAGGTTAATTTAAAAATGATCTTTTCCCTCATGGATACCTCACACAGTCCAAATGTATTTACGTTTTAAAAGAAGTCAATTTAATCCGGCTTCCTTGTGTTAAAGAAAGAATGGGTTTATTTGTTACTAAAACACAAGAGAAATAATAAAAATACAACACGTATATACAGACTAGAAATGAGAAGTGAGTTCAAAGATAAAAGTTAAAAAATATACATGTATCAGTCTTGTCTGTGAGGAGTAGATGGTGAAACATTGCAGCCGTGAAGTTGGGTGATTCCGGAAGGACTGACATTGGCAGTTGAAGATTCTTGGTTCTGCAAGTTAGCCAAAAAGAGTTGCCCTGTTTCCTTTTAACTGTGGCTTTGCTGACTTGTGACTCGCTTCCAGCAAGCGCATGGATATCTAGTGGATATTCTTCAGTTGTGACCTTCACAGCACACACCAGCACAGAAGAATTAGAACAGTAGACTCGCACAATTGCAGTTGGCTTTTAACCCTTTTCTTGTATATTCCTGGAAGGGGAAAAACACAAACATATCTTTCATTCAGATCTGCTTTTTCGATTCACATCCTGTCCATAGTATGGGATTTGACTGACAAAAGATGGCTTCTGCTGAGATGGTAATCAATTGTCTCTACAGGAGATTTAAGTTCATTTTTTTGCATAGCATCCCTTCCTTTTAAGTAACTCTGTCTGAAGTTCCTTGATATTCATTTTGGTGTGAAATTCCATGGTCTCTGTTGGGACTGAGTATAATAACATAGCAGCTTTCCAAACTGTCACTGAATTCTATTCTCAAAATTTACATTCTCGGCCATCTTTTGCTCGTATGTTGTTTTTTCAAAAACACATTAAATTTTTATGTAAAACGTATGTCCTCCAGTAATTTGGGGCTATGATCTGTTGTTATGACACACATCAGGGCATCACTGTATCCTCTTAACAAGATCTTTGGCCTGGATTTATGCCATGCCAGAGAGCCTCTTTGTCATGGTGCAAATTGTGGAAATGGCTGAAAATTATAAGTTTCACCCTCAAACCCAATATTTCCCATCTTCACAAGGGCAGGACTAGAGCTAGGCTGGGATATGCGCATGCAAGACTTGTGACGGCAACTGTCAAGAAACTGTCTAGCCATTATGGAACTGGACTGAGCTGTGCAGCTGCCAAGGAACTATCGATCTGTTAAGGAAATTTTAAAAAGATGCCCAGCCATCAAAGAAATGTTGAGGAACTGTCCAGCTGTCAAGGCAGTGTAAAGGAGCTGCCCAGCTGTCAAGCAAATGTAAATACGCTGTCGATTAAATGTTGAAAAGCTGTCTAGCCATCAAATGAACTGTCCAGCTGTCAAGGAACCTTTCCTCATAAGACCTACCCTCCAAACCAGGCAGCATCCTGGTAAATCTCCTCTGCACTCTTTCCAGCGCTTCCACATCCTTCTTATGGTGAGGTGACCAGAACTGCACACAATATTCCAAACGTGGTCTCACCAAGGTCCTGTACAGTTGCAGCATAATCCCACGGCTCTTAAACTCCAACCCCCTGTTAATAAAAGCTAACACACTTATAGGCCTTCTTCACAGCTCTATCCACTTGAGTGGCAACCTTAAGAGATCTGTGGATATGGACCCCAAGATCTCTCTGTTCCTCCACAGTCTTCAGAACCCTACCTTTGACCCTGTAATCCACATTTAAATTAGCCCTACCAAAATGAATCACCTCCCATTTATCAGGGTTAAACTCCATTTGCCATTTTTCAGCCCAGCTTTGCATCCTATCTATGTCTCTTTGCAGCCTACAACAGCCCTCCACCTCATCCACTACTCCACCAATCTTGGTGTCATCAGCAAATTTACTGATCCACCCTTCAGCCCCCTCCTCTAAGTCATTAATAAAAATCACAAAGAGCAGAGGACCAAGCACTGATCCCTGTGGCACTCCGCTAGCAACCTGCCTCCAATCCGAAAATTTTCCATCCACCACCACCCTCTGACTTTGATCAGACAGCCAGTTACCTATCCAATCGGCCAGCTTTCCCTCTATCCCACACCTCCTCACTTTCATCATAAGCCAACCATGGGGGACCTTATCAAACGCCTTACTAAAATCCATGTATATGACATCAACTGCCCTACCTTCATCAACACACTTAGTTACCTCCTCAAAAAATTCTATCAAATTTGTGAGGCACGACTTGCCCTTCATGAATCTGTGCTGACTATCCCGGATTAATCCGCATCTTTCTAAATGGTCATAAATCCCATCCCTAAGGACCTTTTCCATCAATTTACCAACCACCGAAGTAAGACTAACCAGTCTATAATTACCAGGGTCATTTCTATTCCCTTTCTTAAACAGAGGAACAACATTCGCCACTCTCCAGTCCTCTGGCACCATCCCCGTGGACAGTGAGGACCCAAAGATCAAAGCCAAAGGCTCTGCAATCTCATCCCTTGCCTCCCAAAGAATCCTAGGATATATTTCGTCAGACCCAGGGGACTTATCGACCTTCAGTTTATTCAAAACTGCCAGGACATCCTCCCTCCGAACATCTATTTCCTCCAACCTATCAGCCTGTAACACCTTCTCTTCCTCAAAAACATGGCCCCTCTCCTTGGTGAACACTGAAGAAAAGTATTCATTCATCACCTCGCCTATCTCTACTGACTCCATACACAAGTTCCCACTTCTGTCCTCGACCGGCCCTAACCTCACCCTGGTCGTTCTTTTATTCCTCACATAAGAGTAAAAAGCCTTGGGGTTTTCCTTGATCCGACCCGCCAAGGACTTCTCATGTCCCCTCCAAGCTCTCCTAAGCCCCTTTTTCAGCTCATTCCTTGCTAACTTGTAACCCTCAATCGAGCCATCTGAACCTTGTTTCCTCATCCCTACATAAGCTTCCCTCTTCCTTTTCATAAGACATTCCACCTCTTTCGTGAACCATGGTTCCCTCACTCGGCCATTTCCTCCCTGCCTGACAGGGACATACCTATCAAGGACACCCAGTATTTGTTCCTTGAAAAAGTTCCACTTTTCATTAGTGCCTTTCCCTGACAGTTTCTGTTCCCAACTTATGCCCCCTAATTCTTGCCTAATCGCACCATAATTACCTCTCCCCCAATTGTAAACCTTGCCCTGCCGTACGGCCCTATCCCTCTCCATTGCAATAACAAAAGACACCGAATTGTGGTCACTATCTCCAAAGTGCTCTCCCACAACCAAATCTAACACTTGGCCCGGTTGGAGGAACTTGGTTTGTTTTCACTGGAACGATGGAGGTTGAGGGGCAACCTGATAGAAGTCTACAAGATTTGAGGAACATAGAATCCCGATAGTGCATAAGGAGGCCATTCAGCCCATCAAGTCTGCACCAACCACAACCCCACCCTGGCCCTATCCCCATGCATTTCCCCTAGCTAATCACTCTGACACAAAGGGGCAATTTAGCATGGCCAATCCAGCTAACCTGCACATCTTTGGACTGTGGGGAGTTTTAGTTCAGACGGGCAGCATGGTTGGTGCAGACTTGGAGGGCCGAAGGGCCTGTTACTGTGCTGTAATTTTCTTCGTTCTTTGTTATTCTGCATTAAAGATGCTGCATAAATGCAAGCTGTTGCTTTTTACATTATTTAATGAAGAGTTTTTTAGACACATCGTGTCGGATTTTTCAGACTTTCCCAGGATTTTTCAGTCCCACTGAAGGTGACGCCCTCCCCCATGGCGGGTTCCTCCGTATTGAGATGGGTGACCTACTCAAAACACCGTACACATTGGCAGGACAGGAAGATCCCACTGTCAGCCAATAGTGACTTGCCACCACCACCGGAAAGCATGCCTGGGGTGGTGGGGGCCTGGAAAATCCCCCCACCCCCCCATTGTCCATTCAATCGATAACACCAAAACCTGTTTATTCATTTCATTGCTCTTGCTAGGTCCTTCTGTGAAAGCATTTTTGCTTTTTCACTACATAGAATGAATTACTTACAGTAGCTGCTCTGAGAGGGAGTGCAATAAAAGTTCACTAGACTGGCTCCTGGGATGAAGGGATTGCACTGGGATATCTCTGACAGACCTGATGAGATGAAATAAATGAGCCTTTCTATCATTCAGAAATCTTGTAGCATTTCCCCAAAGAATAAATGAAGCTGATAGCAAAGAGTAATTCCATGGGAATTCTGATTCCAATTCTTGAAAATCTTTTGATCAATTGATACACCCCTGACTGTAGGCCTGGATAGAGGGAATAAGGCTTCGCTATGGATCAAGCTGTATCAACATGGAAGGAGGATAATTAACGGATGGTGTCAGGGATTAAAACTTGGGCCGTTATTATTGTCAGTATGTGCAAATATTTTGGGTCAGAAAGGAACTGCCCTGGTTTGCATTGGGTGGGTCATGGAAAATGTTGAATTCCACAGACAGGTTCAGGTGATTTTGAATAGATGAGGAAATTGGACTGACAAGTGGTAAATTTGCAGCTGCAGCAACTGTCAGAGGCTGTGGACAAGCTGTCCCCATAAAATCCATGTGTAAACTGAAGGATGTGAAAATTATCTGGAGTAGCAGCCTGTTTTATACTGCTCCAGAATGTCTCTTCCAATGGAATTTTATCCCCTGTGAGCTGTAGAGATGCTGTGAGATCTGACCCAGCAAATTTAGTGAGAGATAGAAAGAGGTGAATTTTATATAATGCCTTTCTTAACAAAGGATGAAAAAAAGTACAGCACAGGAACAGGCCCTTCAGCCCTCCAAGCCTGCGCCGATCATGATGCCTGCCTAAACTAAAACTGTATGCACTTATGGAGTTCGTATCCTCAGGATGGCGCAAAGAGTTTTGCAGTCAGTGGAGTACTTTCTGAAGTGTCGTCACTGTTATAAGGAAGAAACTATGGCAGCCAATTTGTAAGGTGCTACAAACAGTAATATAGGCCAGAATATTATGCTCCCCCAAGGCGGTGGGAGGACATAAAATAGCATAGACTGGATTCCCATCAGATTCCACCCGTCCCAATCCGGACGCAATTTTATTGTGGGGTGGGAACTCTGATGCGAAGCCAGCCCTTGGTCTTATTAAGTGGTAAGCCTGTGGAATTCACTACCATAAAAAGCAGTTGAGGCTAAGGAGGAGTTAGATATCGCTGCTTCAGCTAAAGGGATCAAAGGATATTTGTGTGGGGTGGGGCGGGGTGAGTGGTGGAGGTCAGGATCAGGCTATTGAGTTGGATGATCAGCCATGATCATAATGAATGGTGGAGCATGCTCAAAGGGCCAAATGGCCTGTTTCTGCTCCTATTTTCTGTGTTTCTGTGGTAAGAGTGAGAAGAGACTCCTGGTCAGCCACGTTTGATGTGGAGTGGCACCCATCAAGTTATAAGCCTCTGGTGACAGACTGGTGATTTGTTCCGGGAATTACTAGCCATGGAAGTAGATGATGCCTTAGTGCACCACCAGGTCCAAGGATTGGAATGGAAATAATAATGGGTCGGCACGGTAGCACAGTGGTTAGCACTGCTGCTTCACAGCTCCAGGGACCTGGGTTCGATTCCCGGCTTGGGTCGCTGTCTGTGTGGAGTTTGCACATTCTCTTCGTGTCTGCGTGGGTTTCCTCCGGGTGCTCCGGTTTCCTCCCACAGTCCAAAGATGTGCGGGTTAGGTTGATTTGCCATGCTAAAAGAATTGCCCCTTAGTGTCCTGGGATGCGTAGATTAGAGGGATTAGCGAGTAAAATATGTAGGGATATGGGGGTAGGGCCTGGGTGGGATTGTGGTTGGTGCAGACTCGATGGGCCGAATGGCCTCTTTCTGTACTGTAGGGTTTCTATGATTTCTATGAAATCAGCACCCTGTTTACTATAAAGAGCAGCACAGCAACAAGCCCTTCAGCCCACCAAGTCTGTGCCAACACAGATGCCTCTCTAATCTAATATTTTCTTGTCTCTATGTGGTCCATATCCCTCTATCCCCTGCCTATTCACCTATCTATCCAGATGACTCTTGAACGTTGCTATAGAACCTGCTTTCACCACCGTTCCAGGCATTCACAACCCTCTGTGTGAAAAACTTGCTCCTTAAATCTATTTTAAACTTTCCCCTCTCCTTTCAACCTATGCCCCCAAGTAATTGACCCTTTGACGCTGGGAAAAAGACTCTGACTATCCGCTCTATCCAAGCCTGTCATAATCTTGCAAACCTCTATCAGGTTTCCCCTCATCCTCCGACACTTCAATGAAAACAATCCAAGTTTGTTCAACCTTTGTCATAGTCATATCCTTCAAACCAGGCAACATCCTGATAAATCTCTTCTGCACTCTTTCCAATGCATCAACATTCTTCCGGTAGTGTGGCAACCAGTATTGTACATAATACTCCAAATGCGGTCTAACCAACACGATTTTCCAATTCCTATACTCAATGCCCCAACTGATGAAGGTCAGCATGCCATAAGCCTTCTTGACCACTTTGTCCATCTGAGTTGCCACCTTCAGGGAACTGTGGATCTGCACACCTAGATCCCTTTGTATGCTAATATTTCTAAGGGCTCTACCATTTACTGGATACTTTCCTTCTGCAGTAGACCTTCCAAACTGCATCGCCTTACATTTGTCCAGGTTAAATTCCATCTGCCATCTTTGAGCCCAGGTCTCCAGCCGATTTATATCCTGCTGTATCCTCTGACAATCCTCCTCACTATCTGCTACTCCCCAGTTTTTATATCATCTGCCAATTTACTAATCAGACACCTAGATTTTCCTCCAAATCATTTATACATATTACAAAGGAGGCCCCCGCACTGATCCTTGTGGAACACCGCTTGTCACAGACCTCCAGTTAGAAAAGTACCCTTCCATTGCTACTCTCTGCTTTCTAAGCCCAAGCCAGTTTTGTATTCATCTTACCAGCTCACCTCAGATCCCATATGACTTCACCTTCTGTATCCGCCTGCCATGACGAACCTTATCGAAGGCTTTACTGAAGTCCGCGTATACAACATCCACTGCCCTGCCCTGGTCAATTTTTCTTGTCACTTCCTCAAAGAACTCAATCAAGTTTGTGAAACACAACTTTCCCTTCATAAAACCATGTTGCCTATCGCTAAATTATAAAGTAAAAAAGTAAAAGTTGTCATTTATAACATATTTCACTACTTCAAGATATTTAAAAGTGTTTTACAAACTGGGACACACTTCTGAAGTGTAGTCACTGTTGTAATGTAGGAATTTTCTCATTTTTCCAATATAATAAACATGAGGCAAAGAAGCCTCACCCTATACTTGGGCTGCAGGTGAGGGAATAAGGGGAAAGTAATATCATGCACCCTATTTTCCATTATTTCTAACTCTAGGTAATGTCTCAACTTTATGAGACAGGTTTCAGGGTTCTAAATGGTGTTTTAAAGACTGCAATGAATCCAAAGAGTTTAGCAACTGCTGCTTGAAATGGATCAAATTATGAAGGTGAATAGGAAAAGAGTATTTCTTTTGGTTGAAGATTCATTCATGTGGTCCCATCAATTTAAAACTCTAAAACCCTTTTTCTGAAGGGTTTTGGAACGTGAAATATATTGCGCAAGGAATGGTTGCAAAGACAACCATTGTCTCTGTAAAGAAGGTTGGATAAAGATTTGAAGCAGAGGAAGATATAAGATCATAGGCAGAATGTTAAACAGCAGGATAAATTTTGGATTGCTGTAGCAGAGTCAGCACCGACAAGATGGGCTGAAAAGCCTTTTGCTGTGCAGTGGAACAGAATAAAAGGGTGAGTGATGGTGCATGCTGTGAAATGTTAGCATCACCAGACATTGAGCGACTTGTGTCACCTTCCTGCAGCACATCTAGATAATGATTTCTTCAGGAATATGTTACATCTCCCTTCACAAGAGAGACATAAGTATTTCAAAAGATGGTTTACTGACAACTAATGCAGGGTACAATAGCTAGATAAAGAAGATGGTTTGTTAACTTTATCTGTCACTGATCTCACCCAAAAATTGAGGATTGCCTGTCTCCTTGCAAAAAGAATACCAGAAGTAAGAACAACCTCTTATTCCTATAGCATGCTGTAAAGCCCAAACATCAGTGTGCAACTGTAATCACTCAGGAAGCCTGACTGGAAAGGAACATAGTTTATTATGGAAGTAAATCCAAGTCGTAATGGGCTAGTATATTTGTTGACAGCAATTGTTGTTTGACATTTGCCAAAGGTATTTTCTTGTGGCATTAGCCATGACCATTTCTTATCTTTTTTTGACAGAATATGGAGGAATGCCAGCAGGGTTGCCAAGTTCGAGATAGAACATAGAACATAGAACATAGAACATTACAGCGCAGAACAGGCCCTTCGGCCCACGATGTTGCACCGACCAGTTAAAAAAAAACTGTGACCCTCCAACCTAAACCAATTTCTTTTCGTCCATGAACCTATCTACGGATCTCTTAAACGCCCCCAAACTAGGCGCATTTACTACTGATGCTGGCAGGGCATTCCAATCCCTCACCACCCTCTGGGTAAAGAACCTACCCCTGACATCGGTTCTATAACTACCCCCCCTCAATTTAAAGCCATGCCCCCTCGTGCTGGATTTCTCCATCAGAGGAAAAAGGCTATCACTATCCACCCTATCTAAACCTCTAATCATCTTATATGTTTCAATAAGATCCCCTCTTAGCCGCCGCCTTTCCAGCGAAAACAATCCCAAATCCCTCAGCCTCTCCTCATAGGATCTCCCCTCCATACCAGGCAACATCCTGGTAAACCTCCTCTGCACCCTCTCCAAAGCCTCCACATCCTTCCTGTAATGTGGGGACCAGAACTGCACACAGTACTCCAAGTGCGGCCGCACCAGAGTTGTGTACAGTTGCAACATAACGCTACGACTCCTAAATTCAATCCCCCTACCAATAAACGCCAAGACACCATATGCCTTCTTAACAACCTTATCTACTTGATTCCCAACTTTCAGGGATCTATGCACACATACTTATGACACTAATAAATAAACTTATAATCCTTCGACAGGCCTAATCCATCCTTGTCAACTCTATACCCGAGGTGCATTACCTCATTGACCTGGAACACACATTTTCCCTTTTTTTAATCGGCTGCCAGCACCAGAGAAAAAAAAGACCTTTACCAAACTCTCCAAATGTTTCTCTGAGATTAAAACACCATCCAGATAGACTGCCACTCTGTGAACCCCTTGAAGGATGTTCTTCTTCTTCCTTTGAAAAATGACACTAGCCAGAGGCACCTCAATGGGCAAACGAGTATACAGTCTTTGTGAGTATTTATGGCGATATACCTCCTGGATGACACCTCAAGCTCCAGGTGGAGGTAGGCCTGGCTCATATCTAATTTGGAAAATAAATCACCCCCAGCCAGCTTTGCATACACGTCTTCAATAGAGTATTTGTCTGAGTGGGAGGCTCTGTTGACCACCACCTTAAAAGCCCCACAGAGATTAACCAAACTGGGACTACTGGTGTGGCCTATTCAACAAGTTGTATTGGATGTGTAATGCCAAGTTCCTCTGGATGTTCTAATTAGGCCTCAACTTTGGCATGTAGGCATGAATGGAGTGAGGTGGAGGATGAATGTGTGGCTGAGGGACTGGTGCAGGGGGCAGGGATTCAGGTTCCTGGACCATTGGGACCTCTTTAGGGGCAGGTGTGAACTGTACACAAAAAACGGGTGGCTCTTGAATCCCAGGGGGACCAATATCCTGGCGGGAAGGTTGGCTAAGGCTACTGGGGAGAGTTTAAACTAGATAGGTTGGGGGGAGGGGATCGAGATGAGGTGACTGGGAGCGAGGAAGGTAGCTCGCAAACAGAGAAGGGTTATAGACAGTGCAAGAGGGAGGATGGATGGGGGATAGAGAAGGGGAGAGCTCAGACCAAAGGATTGAGATGTGTTTACTTTAATGCCAGGAGTATAGTGAATAAAGGGGATGAGCTCAGAGCGTGGATCGATGCCTGGAAGTGTGATGTGGTGGCCATTACGGAGACTTGGATGTCTCAGGGACAGGACTGGATACTCCAGGTGCCGGGATTCAGATGTTTCAGGAAGGACAGGGAGGGAGGCAAGAGAGCGGGTGGAGTGGCACTGCTGATCAGGGATAGTGTCACAGCTGTAGAGAAGGTGTATGCTGTGGAGGGATTGTCCACAGAGTCTCTGTGGGTGGATGTTCGGAGTGGGAAGGGGTCGATCACTTTGCTGGGAGTTTTCTATAGGCCGCCCAATAGTAACAGGGAGGTGGAGGAGCAGATAGGGAAACAGATCCTGGAGAGTTGCAATAATAGCAGAGTTGTTGTGATGGGAGACTTTAATTTCCCAAACATAGATTGGAATATCCCTAGGGTAAGGGGATTGGATGGGGAGGAGTTCGTTAGGTGTGTTCAGGAGGGTTTCCTGACACAGCATGTGGACAAGCCTACAAGAGGAGAGGCTGTACTTGATCTGATACTGACCAATGAACCTGGACAGGTGTCAGATCTCTCAGTGGGAGAGCATCTTGGGGATAGCGATCATAACTCTACCTCCTTTATGTTTGCATTGGAAAAAGAGAGGATCAGGCAAGCTAGGAAAGTGTTTATATGGAGTAAGGAGAAATATGAAGACATTAGACAGCAAATTAGAGGAGTAAATTGGAAGGAGGTATTCTCGGGGAAATGTACTGAAGAGAGGTGGCAGTTTTTCAAGGAATGTCTGTCCAGGGTTCTACAGGACAATGTTCCGAGCAGACAGGGAGGAGTTGGTAGGTTAAAGGAACCGTGGTGTACGAAAGCTGTGCGGGACCTAGTCGAGAAGAAAAGGAAAGCGCATAAAAGGTTCAGAGAGCTTGGCCAAGATAGGGATCTAGATGAGTATACAGCTTGTAGGAAGAGACTAAAGAAGGAAATTAGGAGAGCCAGAAGGGGTCACGACAAGGCCTTGGCAAGTAGAATTAAGGAAAACCCTAAGGCGTTCTATAAATATGTGAAGAGTAAAAGAATGAGACGTGAAGGAATAGGGCCTATAAAAGGTGAAGGCGGGAAAATCTGTACGGAACGAGTAGAAATGGCAGAGGTGCTTAATGAGTATTTCGCCTCAGTTTTCACAGAGGAGAAGGACACGGGTGGATGTACTGTGGGCTTGTGGTGGACTGAAAAGATTGAGTATGTGGTCTTTAACAAAGAGGTTGTGCTGGAATCTTTGAATGGCATCAAGATAGATAAGTCGCCGGGTCCGGATGGGATGTACCCCAGGTTACTGTGGGAGGCGAGGGAAGAGATTGCAGAGCCTCTGGCGATGATCTTTGCGTCGTCGATGGAGACGGGAGAGATGCCGGAGGATTGGAGGATTGCGGATGTGGTTCCTATTTTCAAGAAGGGGAATAGGGATAGCCCAGGAAATTACCGCTCAGTGGTTGGTAAGCTGATGGAGAAGATCCTGAGGGACAAGATTTATGAGCATTTAAACAAAGATCAATACAGCACAGGAACAGGCCCTTCAGCCCTCCAAGCCCGTGCCGCTCCCTGGTCCAAACTAGACCATTCTTTTGTATCCCTCCATTCCCACTCCGTTCATATGGTTATCTAGATAAGTCTTAAACGTTCCCAGTGTGTCCGCTTCCACCACCTTGCCTGGCAACGCATTCCAGGCCCTCACCACCCTCTGTGTAAAATATGTCCTTCTGATATCTGTGTTAAACCTCCCCCCCTTCACCTTGAACCTATGACCCCTCGTGAACGTCACCACTGACCTGGGGAAAAGCTTCCCACCGTTCACCCTATCTATGCCTTTCATAATTTTATACACCTCTATTAAGTCTCCCCTCATCCTCCGTCTTTCCAGGGAGAACAACCCCAGTTTACCCAATCTCTCCTCATAACTAAGCCCCTCCATACCAGGCAACATCCTGGTAAACCTCCTCTGTACTCTCTCCAAAGCCTCCACATCCTTCTAGTAGTGTGGCGACCAGAACTGGACGCAGTATTCCAAATTCCAAATGTAGAGAGGTTTAGTATGCTCAAGAATACTCAGCATGGCTTTGTCAAAGGCTGATCGTGCCTTACGAGCCTGGTGGAGTTCTCCGAAAATGTGACTAAACACATTGACGAAGGGAAAGCGGTAGATGTGGTTTATATGGATTTTAGCAAGGCGTTCGATAAGGTCCCCCATGCAGGGCTTCTCGAAAAAGTGAGAGGGCATGGGATCCAAGGGGCTGCTGCCCGGTGGATCCAGAACTGGCTTGCCCAAAGGAGGCAGAGAGTGTGTATAGATGGGTCTTTTTCTAGTTGGAGGTCGGTCACCAGTGGTGTGCCCCAGGGATTTGTTCTGGGACCCTTGCTGTTTGTCATTTTCATAAATGACCTGGATGAGGAAGTGGAGGGATGGGTTGGTAAGTTTGCCGACGACACGAAGGTTGGTGGGGTTGTGGATAGTCTGGAGGGATGTCAGAAGTTACAGAGGTTCATAGATAGGATGCAAGACTGGGCGGAGAAGTGGCAGATGGACTTCAACCCAGATAAATGCGTAGTGGTCCATTTTGGCAGGTCAAATGGGATGAAGGAGTACAATATAAAGGGAAAGACTCTTAGTACGGTAGAGGATCAGAAGGACCTTGGGGTCCGGGTCCATAGGACTCTAAAATCGGCCCCGCAGGTGGAGGAGGTGGTTAAGAAGGCGTATGGTGTGCTGGCCTTTATCAATCGAGGGATTGAGTTTAGGAGTCCGGGGATAATGATGCAGCTATATAAGACCCTCGTCAGACCCCACTTGGAGTACTGTGCTCAGTTCTGGTTGCCTCATTACAGGAAGGATGTGGAAAAGATTGAAAGGGTGCAGAGGAGATTTACAAGGATGTTGCCTGGATTGAGTGGCGTGCTTTCTGAGGATAGGCTGAGGGAGCTCGGCCTTTTCTCCTTGGTGAGACGTAGGATGAGAGGAGACCTAATAGAGGTATATAAGATGTTGAGAGGCATAGATCGGGTGGACTCTCAGATGCTTTTTCCCAAGGTGGAAATGGCTACTGCAAGAGGACACAAGTTTAAGGTGCTGGGGTGTAGGTACAGGGGAAATGTTAGGGGTAAGTTTTTCACACAGAGGGTGGTGGGTGAGTGGAATCGGCTGCCGTCAGTGGTGGTGGAGGCGAACTCAATAGGGTCTTTTAAGAGACTCCTGGATGAGTACATGGGACTTAATAGGATGGAAGGTTATCGGTAGGCCTAAAAGGTAGGGATATGTTCGGCACAACTTGTGTGGCCGAAGGGCCTGTTTTGTGCTGTAGTTTTCTATGTTTCTATGTAGGGCATAGGAGACCGGTCATGCCTTGAAGTATTAAGGGTCCACGTAGATCTTGGCCCTCACACCTCTAATCTTCCTGAGGCCTCCTTGGAATACTTTGGGATACTTCCCAATGACTTTGTATAAATTGTCAGTACCTATTTTAAAGATGTGTTGCTAATCAAGGCGGATTTTCTGAAGTCAGTCCCTTCCCAGAACGCTGGGCCCTTGTCCTTGCACCATTATTAAGGGGAGTCGGACTGTTCATTGCCTATGTGTAACTGGGATTACAGTGGTCCCAACAATATGTAAGGGCTCGCTCGTGTATGTGGCCAATCTAGCCTTGGTGTCTTGCAGGCTAAAGGTTTGCTCCCCAATAATAGATACAGCAGCTTCTGCGTCTATCTCCATGTCATAAAGTCAAAGAGGTTTACAGCATGGAAACAGACCCTTCGACCCAACTTGTCCATGCCGCCCAGTTTTTACCACTTAGCTAGTCCCAATTGCCCGCATTTGGCCCATATCCCTCTATATACCCATCTTACCAATGTAACTGTCTAAATGCTTTTTAAAAGACAAAATTGTACCCGCCTCTACTACTGCCTCTGGCAGCTCTTTCCAGAGACTCACCACCCTCTGAGTGAAAGAATTGCCCCTCTGGACCCTTTTGTATCTCTCCCTTCTCACTTTAAACCTATGCTCTCTAGTTTTAGACTCCCCGACCCTTGGGGAAAAGATGTTGATGATCTAACTTATCTATGCTCCTCATTATTTTATAGACCTCTATAAGATCACCCCTCAGCTCCAGGGAAAAAAGGTCCCAGCCCATCCAGCCTCTCCTTATAACTCAAACCACCAAGTCCCAGTAGCATCCTAGTAAATCTTTTCTGCATACTTTCTAGTTTGATAATATCCTTAATGCCTACCTGGAGTTTAATCTTGAGTAGAGCCACTTTGGGTGCAGTGATGCAATTTAACTGCACCAATTCCTCTTTCTCAGGCTGGTTTATTTGTAAAGCCCTGTCCTGAGGTGGTTTTCCCCTTCGGCTTGGGCATTTTACCTGTTTCGGTAGCCTTGTCTGGGGTGGACCCCAGGACGACAAGTGCAGCACGGATGTGCACAGATATTAGAGGGATGTTTTTTACACAGAGGGTGGTGGGGGCCTGGAATGCGCTGCCAAGTAGGGTGGTGGAGGCAGGCACGCTGACATCGTTTAAGACTTACCTGAATAGTCACATGAGCAGCCTGGGAATGGAGGGATACAAACGATTGGTCTAGTTGGACCAAGGAGCGGCACAGGTTTGGAGGGCCGAAGGGCCTGTTTCCTGTGCTGTACTGTTCTTTGTTCTTTGTTCCACCCTGTATTGTGGAAACATTTCTCGTCCAGTTCGGGGATCTCACAGCCTCTGACTCCAATTGCCGTTTCTGGGCAACAAATTGGAGATGTGAGCATTATTCACTGGGAACTCGGTTCTTCGGTATGGAGGTCGCCCGGGCTGAGGACGGTACTGTCTGTCGACCCCTGAAGCTCCTGGGGCCCTTTTTCTGCATTCTTGCAGGAAAGGGCCATTTCTATGGCTTTCTTTAGGTGCAGAGTTGGTTCAGTCAGTAACTTCCTTTCGGCTGCAATATTAATTACACATACTAAATGATCCCTTAACATTTCCGGAAGTTCTGACCTGCACTCCATATTCTGCCAATTTCCGCAGTCTCATCAAGAATTCAGTGACTGGTTCCCCAGGGAGCCTAGTTGCCCTTTTAAACCTGTAACATTACAATATAACAGATGATTTGGGTTTGCAGTGAGCTGATACCATAGCTACCAATTTATCAAAAGATTTTGAATCCAGGGCTGCCAGGTAGATAAAACCTTTTTATGATGCTGAATGTCAGGGCTCCACAAATGATCAGAAGGATGATTTCTGCTGCTCATCCTCTTGTATCCCGTTTTTCCAGAAGAAATATCGGCGTATTGGAGTCAGTCCTCCACAATTGCATCATAAGTTTGCAGTTTTTCAAGTAGAGTTCCAGCTGGGCTGCCTGTTATCAGGTGAACTCTACTCAACAAACCCCACAGGGAAATCCATCAATGATTCCCCATTTCCTCATGGGGGTCATCACAGCAACCGAGAATAAGTGATAGTGGCAAGTAGAAGCAGTAGCCAATTACATTCCATGCAGTGGTTTTGAGGGGCGAAGGCATCTAAGAATGTGAGTGAATTGACAGATGAAGGCTAGAAATGTATGTGGTGTAAGTAAGCCCAGAACCAGTTGGGAGAGAGTTCATGGATTTGGACCCAGTGATAGTAAAACAACAATAATATTGTTCCCAGTCAGGATGATAAGTTGCTTGAAAGATAATTTGCATGTGGTGGTATTCCCAATAATATGCTATCCTTTGTCCTTCTCAGTGGTAGAGAAAGGTGATGTTGAAGAAGCCTTGCTGATGGTACACACTGCTGCTACTGTACATCAGTGGGGGAGAGAGTGAATGTTTAAGGTGGTAGATGGGTTGCCAATTTAATGGGCTGCTTTATCCTGGATGATGTCAATCTTCTTGAATGTTGTTGGAGCTGCACTCATCCAATAAATGGAAAGTATTCCAGCACACTCCTAACTTGTACTGTGTAGATGGTGGACAGGCTTTGGGTATCAGGAGGTGAGTTACTTGCCTCAGAATTACTAGCGTCTGACCAGCTCTTTGTAGCCACAGTATAAATATGGCTAATCCAGTTCAGTTTCTAATCAATTGGGACCCCCAGGCTGTTGATAGTGGGGGACTGTAATGGTAATACCATTGAATGTCAAGGGGAGATGCATAGGCTGGAATGTTACAACTGTTCACACCGGCGGGATTTTCCCATTCCACTGCAGGGAACAGAGATTTGGCTGGGTGCCAAATTCTTCCACTTCGCTGCAGTGGTAGTAGCATGGCATGAATAACTGGTAAGATCGTGTTCTTAGCATTTCTCTTGTTGGAGATGGTCATTGCCTGGCACTTGTGTGGCGCAAGTGTTACTTGCCACTTGTCAGCCCAAGCATGAAGGTTGTCCAGGTCTTGCTGCATATGGACATGTACTGCTTCAGGATCTGAGGAATCATGAATGGTACTCAATATTCTGTGTTCATCATAAAACATCACTTCTTCGAACTCGCTTCTAAAGATGTGCGGGTTAGGTTGATTGGCCATGCTAAAATTGCCCCTTAGTGTCCTGAGATGCGTAGGTTAGAGGGATTAGCGGGTAAATGTGTAGGGATAAGGGGTAGGGCCTGGGTGGGATTGTGGTCGGTGCAGACTCGATGGGTCAGATGGCCTCTTTCTGCACTGTAGGATTTCTATGATTTCTATGATTCTTCTGACCTTCTGATGTAGGAACGGTCATTAAATCATAGAAATCATAGAAACCCTACAGTGCAGAAGGAGGCCATTCGGCCCATCGAGTCTGCACCGACCACAATCCCACCCAGGCCCTACCCCCACATATTTTACCCGCTAATCCCTCTAACCTACACATCCCAGGACTCTAAGGGGCAATTTTTTAACCTGGCCAATCAACCTAACCCGCACATCTTTGGACTGTGGGAGGAAACCGGAGCACCCGGAGGAAACCCACGCAGACACGAGGAGAATGTGCAAACTCCACACAGACAGTGACCCGAGCCGGGAATCGAACCCGGGACCCTGGAGCTGTGAAGCAGCAGTGCTAACCACTGTGCTACCGTGTCGCCCACTAATGGAGAAGTTGAAGATGCTTGGGCTTAGGGCGCTACCCTGAGGAACTCCTGTTGTGACAAGAGCATAGGAAATAGGAACAGGAGTAAACCACAGAGCATATCAGTCTGCTCTACCATTGCTCTTGGCCTTCAACTCCATTTTCCTTCCATTCCAAGCCTCCATATCTCTTAATTCCCTGAGAGACCATTTTGTGTATCCCAGCTTTAAATATATTCAATGATGGAGTATCCCCAACCCTCTGGGTTATAGAATTCCAAAGATTCACAACCATTTGAATAAATTTCTCCTTATTTCAGTTCTAAATTATCAGCTCCCTCTCCTGAGACTGTCGTCTTGTGCTTTAGATTCCCTGACTAATGGAAATGATCTCTCAGCCTGTATTGCTTCCAATGCAACTGTAACCTTTCTTAAATGTGCAGAGCAAAACTGCGCACAATATTCCAGATGCAAAACTCCTGTAACAAAACTTTGTTTTTCTTGCACTCTAGACCCCTTCAATAAAGATCAATATGCTATTTGCTTGCTGCACCTGCACACTCACTTTCTGTGTCCCTTGTACCAGCACATCCAAGTCTCTTTGAACATCAATGCTTACAAGTTTCTCACCTTTTAAAGAATGTTCTGCTTTTTTATTCTTATGACCAAAGTAAATGACTACACATTTTGCTACATTATACTCCATTTGTAATTGTGTTGCCCATTTACTTAACCTCTTTATATCTCTTTGCAGCCTCTGTGTCCTCAACAGAGCTTACCTTTACACCTATTTTGATTTCTGCAATCCTAGATAGATTACTGTCTGTCTCGCCATCTAAGTCATTCATGTCCTCACGGAGAAGGGGACACCCATTCCCGTGACTGTGAAGGTTACGTAAAGTCTGAACTTCTACGCCACCAGATCATTCCAGGGCTGAAGAGGAGACTTGACGGCCACCTCACAACATCCAGCCCACAAGTGCATGTGGATGGTCATAGATGTCCTGCATGCACGAGCATCCCACTACCTTGACCTTAACCAGACCCACCGGTCTGCAGGCTTCGCTGGTATACATCAGGTCCAGGGGACTATAGAAGGCACACATGTTGCATTGCAAGCCCCTTAGCATCAAGAAGTGCCTTTCATCAGCTACAAGCGGTTCCACTCACTCAATTTCTAAATTGTGTGCGACCAGCTGTTCAACATCATGCAGGTATGTTCACACTATCCTGGAGCGTGCCTGACAGCTACATCCTGGGCAGTTGGAGATCCCCAGAGTCTCCGAGGACAATCACAGGCAGCCAGGATGTCTGGTGGGGGACAAGGATTATCTGCTGAGGTCATGGCTGATGACGCCAGTGTGGAGGCCTGAGACCGAGGTGGAGACCTGCTATAATGGGTCTCACACTGCCAGCTGACTGTCATTGAGTGGTACGTTGGCCTGCTGAAGATGCGTTTCCATAGCCAGGACAGCTCTGGTAGAGCTCTTCAATACAGCCCCATAGGGTCTCCACAATGTGGTGGTCTGCTGTACCTTCCGCAGCAGCGGCACAACATTCTGGAGGAGGAGGAGGAATGTGCAACTTCCTCTGAGGATGAACCAAAAGATGACTTGGAGAATGGAGGACAGGTGGCAGCAAGAGTCCGATATGCCAGGAGGACCTGGGAGGCACTCGGTGCCTCCAAGTTCACCAATTAGGAGACTTGGTATCCAGCAGCTCCAGCCCGCCCCCACCATAAACCTTCAACACATCCTTCCCAGGCCCCTTGTTAACCTCCCAAACGCTTGAATACCCTATTCCTCCTTCCAAGAATAGTGCTCCCAGTTCCCTCTCTCCGAGAGTCTCATTGACATCACACTAGGGTGATAGAACATTACAGCGCAGTACAGGCCCTTCGGCCCTCGATGCTGCGCCGACCAGCGAAACCAATCTAAAGCCCATCTAACCTACACTATTCCAATATCATCCATATGTTTATCCAATGACCATTTAAATGCCCTTAATGTTGGCGAGTCCACTACTGTTGCAGGCAGGGCATTCCACACCCTTACTACTCTGAGTGAAGAACCTACCTCTGACATCTGTCCTATATCTATCACCCTTCAATTTAAAGCTATGTCCCCTCATGCTAGCCATCACCATCCGAGGAAAAAGGCTCTCACTGTCCACCCTATCTAATCCTCTGATCATCTTGTATGCCTCTATTAAGTCACCTCTTAACCTTCTTCTCTCTAATGAAAACAGCCTCAAGTCCCTCAGCCTTTCCTCATACGACCTTCCCACCATACCAGGCACCATCCTGGTAAATCTCCTCTGCACCCTTTCCAATGCTTCCACATCCTTCCTATAATGCGGCGACTAGAACTGTACGCAATACTCCAAGTGCGGTCGCACCAGAGTTTTGTACAGCTGCAACATGACCTCATGGCTCTGAAACTCAATCCCTCTACCAATAAAAGCTAACACACTGGGCCTGGGTTGGCTGGGATGGGCCTGGGATGGCTGACCCAGCGAGTGACAATTCACAAGATGATGACTCGCCATGAGGCTGCCTTGGCGCTGCTGAATTCTCACTCCTGCCTGTCCTCTGACTGCACACAGACAGCCGGATCTGAGTGAGGATCAGGGGCACTGGGGGGAGGGGGTAGAGGAGCAAAGTCTTGGATTCAGTGATTGATGAGGCTTTCATTCCAGGATGTCTGTCACTGTAGGTCTCCATCACCTCACTGTTGGGGTTGTTTGGAGAGCCTGTAGGAGGATCTGTGTCCAGATGTGAGAGTTGCTGAGGCCGAATTTGTTCACTACTTTTGAGGCTCATGTCTAAAACATATAACATACAACTGGAATTTTATTCCCAAATACAATTCCATTCAAATGATTTCTGTTGAATAATAATAATGACTAGAGGAGAAAGTGTAAAAACGCTTGCAAGGTTCGCAGCAGAACTGAAAGGTTATCTATCAGGAAATATTGAATAGGCTAAAGCTCTTTTGCCAAGAAAATAGAAGAATAGTGGTGACCTGATCATGATTTTTAAAATTACAAAAGGGTTTTATAGGGGGTGTCAAATACTTGGACTCATGATATCCAATATTCCCTAGAACGAATTCAGGAAATCTCTTTACCAAAAGAGTGGTGTGAGTGTGAAACTCATGACTACAAGGATTGATTGAGGCAATGAACACATTAAAGGAAAAGGTCGATGAGTACTTGAAGGAGAAAGGAATAGACAGATATGCTAATAGGATTGGAAGAGCTCGGGTGAGAGGAGGCCTGTATGGAGCACAAAAGCTCCATTTGGATAGATTGACTTGCTTTTATGCCTTAATATTGTTTGTAATTCAATGTATATTTATCCAGAGAACTATGAATGGCCAAGGGACAAATTAGAAATGAAAAAATGAAGCTGTCAAACCATTATTTCAGAACATAAGAAATAGGAGCAGAAGCAGGCCATTTGGCCTTTTGAGGCTGCAGTGCAGTGTCATCTACCTCATAAATCATCAGTGCAATATTCCTACAATAATCTTGAGACATAAAATGTAATGGCCAAAGAGTCCCAAGAACCACCAACGTTGCGGTCCCTGTATTTGAGTTTGGATATAGTTCATATTTCAGCATACAACACAACTCTCCACTACCTTTCACTGATGAGTATTCAGAGCCTACCCACAGAGACATTGGACAAGTCCCATTAGGCCCCTTATTTATGGTGGGGAGAGAGATGGTGGATGGGCACAGTCCTCTTGCCTTATACTCTCCTCCACTTTAAAACATAGAAATTGTCAAATTGTTACAGCACAGCCTACATTTCTACAACTGTTGAAGATGTGACTCGGTCAGAAAACATCGCACAAAAACAGCAACACAAGTGGTTTTCAAAAAGATGAAACATGTGCCTTGGTAATCCATTAGCTCTTTGAATTTTAAAAAACCTCCTTCAGCCACTAGTAAGAGCTCCAGAATTCCCATCATGAGAAAATAATGTTGAAAAGACATAAATAGCTTAAAATTATCAGGATAGCCAATTAATATCTTATTGAAATAAGGAAGAAATATCCTGTAAAATTAAAATGTCTGCTGACAATGTATGTCCTCTGTGAAACAGTCTGAACTTTGGCACCACTGTCTTTTAATTTTGCTGCTCCAGTACACTCCATGCACACTTGCTTATGAGTATAAAAGAAATACAAAATCAGAGCTGTAGAGTCTACATGATGTACTAAATGCAATTAAAAAAATGTCAGCCTGACTGGCGCTTAATGATATGGGTGAATGCCTTTAAACAAGAATGTCCAACTATCAGACAGTCCAGTGATTCTGCTGCTTAAGGAACGGATGACTTAATGTACAATATTATTTAAAAACAGAGTCCTATGGCAATGAGACTGATTTGTCCATTAACCCGAACATGGTACACACCATTATAACTCTTCGATATTATAGTTATATAGTGCCTTTCCCTTCTTCAATGTGTCCAAAGACACATTACAGTTGATTAATTGCTTTGATTTATAGCTACTTGCTATGAAGGCAAACATGGCAACAAATTCATTCAGAGCAGCTCCTCACAAACAACATTGGTGTGAATGACCACTTAATCTGTATTTTCTTATGTTACATTCGAAGGAAAGAGGCATAGCTGAATTCCTTTATTTTCTAGCTGTCTCTCCACAGCATAAGCAGAAGTACTTCAATTTTTGAAATAGGCTATGGTGCCTTTCCCCAAATTCTGTTTGTGAGGTGAATTTTTAAAGTGACGCACAACAAACTCTCTTTAGAGTCAAATCAGAAGTTTAGTTTATTCATGCATTCAAATATAGGGAATGGTTGCAACTGCGTACACACAAAAAAACACACGAGAAGGGCATAGAAAAGAAGAGTTTTACAGCTAGGAATAACTTAAAGCAAAAGGAATCGTGTGGAGGACGGAGAAGATCTGCAGAGAGATTTGGACAGGCTGAGTGAGTGGGCGAGGATATGGCAAATGGAGTATAACGTTGAGAAATGCGAGGTTATACACTTTGGAGGAAATAATAACAAATGGGATTACTATCTCAATGGAAACAAATTAAAACATGCTACCGTGCAAAGGGACCTGGGGGTCCTTGTGCATGAGACGCAAAAGCCCAGTCTGCAGGTACAACAGGTGATCAAGAAGGCAAATGGGATGTTGGCCTATATTGCGAAGGGGATAGAATATAAAAGCAGGGATGTCTTGATGCACCTGTACAGGGCATTGGTGAGGCCGCAGCTGGAATACTGTGTGCAGTATTGGTCCCCTTATATGAGGAAGGATATATTGGCATTGGAGGGAGTGCAGAGAAGGTTCACCAGGTTGATACCGGAGATGAGAGGTTTGGATTATGAGGAGAGGCTGAGGAGATTGGGTTTGTACTCGTTGGAGTTTAGAAGGATGAGGGGGGATCTTATGGAGACTTATAAGATAATGCGGGGGCTGGATAGGGTGGAGGCGGAGAGATTCTTTCCACTTAGTAAGGAAGATAAAACTAGAGGACACAGCCTCAAAATAAAGGGGGGTCGGTTTAAGACAGAGTTGAGGAGGAACTTCTTCTCCCAGAGGGTGGTGAATCTCTGGAATTCTCTGCCCACTGAGGTGGTGGAGGCTACCTCGCTGAATATGTTTAAAGCGCGGATGGATGGATTCCTGATCGGTAAGGGAATTAAGGGTTATGGGGATCAGGCGGGTAAGTGGTACTGATCCACGTCAGATCAGCCATGATCTTATTGAATGGCGGGGCAGGCGCGAGGGGCTAGATGGCCTACTCCTGCTCCTATTTCTTATGTTCTTATGTTCTTATTATGAATCAAAAATGTTAATATCAGTTCACATGATTGCCAGAGTCCAGAAAGTCAGAGTCCAATGAGAGTTCTTTCATGGAGATGTCACAGTTCAGGTGGGTTCAGCTACCTGAAACAGGAGTTGCAGAACCCATTTAAAGTTAATGGTGACACAGTAAAAGGAGAGTGGTCTGTTCAGCAGGAATATTCCAGAGAAACAGGCTTGAATGGGCTGAGTCTTGATGCACATTGTTGTTCAACCTAGAGTCTGCTGGGAGTCTGTGGGGTGACAGCAGCTGGATGTTAAACAACAGATCTAGTTGCAAGCCTAGAAATGTAATATTAAACTTTCCATAAGCCAGAAGCTTGGGTCGTCATGTTATAATGAATTAGTTGAGGGCTAAGAACCAGTTTCTCTGGCTCTGGTCAAAAGGTATAATGAGTTGGAATGGCTCTCTCTTTGTTATAGGACCCAGCTGGGGAGACAGATCATTTGCAAGTCCTGATTTCATTGATTGTAATGTGTCATCTCAATGATAAATATAAGATCCCACAAGGATGAGGGTTGAACTTTTGCCTTTATGCCCCTGTTAGAAATTTCCAAAAAGTGCAGCCAATTTGTGGACCATGTGACCTGTAGCAGCCATCTTTTAGTTCAACAAGAACCACTTTTCATATGAACAAAAAGTAAGGTTTGATTGAAACAGTTTATGACCTCTTTCATGTCTTAGGGACATGACATTTGTGTTGATTCACGGAATAAAAATTGACCAGAAAAACAGGTAAACACCACTACTTCTCTTCAAATAGTGCCGCAATATAATTTGTATCCACTTGAGAGTGAAGACAGTACTTCAGTTTCAAATCTTATGTGAAAGACAGCACTTCCAGCAATGTAACTCCAAAGGAGGCAGAGAGTGGGTATAGATGGGTCTTTTTCTAAATGGAGGTCGGTCACCAGTGGTGTGCCCTAGGGATCTGTTCTGGGACCCTTGCTGTTTGTCATTTTCATAAATGACCTGGATGAGGAAGTGGAGGGATGGGTTGTTAAGTTTGCCGACGACACGAAGGTTGGTGGGTTGTGGATAGTCTGGAGGGATGTCAGAAGTTACAGAGGGACATAGATAGGATGCAAGACTGGGCGGAGAAGTGGCAGATGGACTTCAACCCAGATAAATGCGTAGTGGTGCATTTTGGCAGGTCAAATGGGATGAAGGAATACAATATAAAGGGAAAGACTCTTAGTACTGTAGAGGAACAGAAGGACCTTGGGGTCCGGGTCCATAGCACTCTAAAATCGGCCCCGCAGGTGGAGGAGGTGGTTAAGAAGGCGTATGGTGTGCTGGCCTTTATCAATCGAGGGATTGAGTTTAGGAGTCCGGGGATAATGATGCAGCTATATAAGACCCTCGTCAGACCCCACTTGGAGTACTGTGCTCAGTTCTGGTTGCCTCATTACAGGAAGGATGTGGAAAAGATTGAAAGGGTGCAGAGGAGATTTACAAGGATGTTGCCTGGATTGAGTGGCATGCCTTATGAGGATAGGCTGAGGGAGCTCGGTCTTTTCTCCTTGGAGAGACGTAGGATGAGAGGAGACCTAATAGAGGTATATAAGATGTTGAGAGGCATAGATCAGGTGGACTCTCAGATGCTTTTTCCCAGGGTGGAAATGGCTACTACAAGAGGACACAGGTTTAGGGTGCTGGGGTGTAGGTACAGGGGAAATGTTAGGGGTAAGTTTTTCACACAGAGGGTGGTGGGCGAGTGGAATCGGCTGCCGTCAGTGGTGGTGGAGGCAAACTCAATAGGGTCTTTTAAGAGACTCCCGGATGATTACATGGGACTTAATAGGATGGAAGGTTATCGGTAGGCCTAAAAGGTAGGGATATGTTCGGCACAACTTGTGTGGCTGAAGGGCCTGTTTGTGCTGTAGTGTTTCTATGTAACACTGGAGTGCTGGCCTAGACTATCTGCTCAAGTGCTGCAGTTGGACTTGAGCCCATGACTCAACTCCAATTGCATTGTCATTCAGAGTTAAGACTGCTAGCACTGAGCCTAGATTGACAGCCAATAAAGGAATTGTTGCTGAGTTACAAGATTATTCAGATTCCTTTAATCTTATCAAATCATCTCATCAGATGAGCATTAAGGTTTCTAAAGGCCCAAAGCAAGCATGTTTTTGTAACAAAAGGGAAAGCAACATTTCTAGTAAATCAGATTACTGTTGTTAAATCGTCTGTTAAGTTTTATTATTGATGTGGAGATGCCGGCGTTGGAATGGGGTAAACACAGTAAGAAGTTTAACAACACCAGGTTAAAGTCCAACAGGTTTATTTGGTAGCAAAAGCCACACAAGCTTTTGGAGCTCCAAGCCCCTTCTTCAGGAAAGTGGGAATTCTGTTCACACGGCACAGAGTCACTGAGCAGAAACTGATAGCCAAGTTCCGCACACACGAGGACGGCCTCAACCGGGACATTGGGTTCATGTCACACTATCTGTAACCCCCACAGCCTGCCTGGACCTGCAGAGTTTCACTGGCTGTCTTGTCTGGAGACAATACACATCTCTTTAGCCTGTCTTGATGCTCTCTCCACTCACATTGTTTGTATCTTAAAGACTTGATTAGCTGTAAGGATTCGCATTCCAACCATTATTCATGTAAATTGAGTCTGTGTCTTTATATGCCCTGTATGTGAACAGAATTCCCACTCACCTGAAGAAGGGGCTTGGAGCTCTGAAAGCTTGTGTGGCTTTTGCTACCAAATAAACCTGTTGGACTTTAACCTGGTGTTGTTAAACTTCTTACCAAGTTTTATTATTCCCAAAGCTCCCCTTCAGTTCTTTTGCCACTGCCCTCAACTTTTCAGTCTCATCCTTAAATTTCTAAACCACCAATTGCTATTCAATTTATATTAACTTCTGTTTCTTTATTTCAATAGAAATAACAGTGAGTATTCAGTCTGATGTGCATGGTGAACAAAGGAAAACACTATAGGGTATAATTGCAATCACTAAAGTAGCACTGGCGCAATCTTAGTACACAGCAGTGTTAACTTTCCACACACTGACTTGTTGAGATCATAAAAATAAGATTGATGTGCTGAGATTTTTCTATTTATCCATGGGAATGGGCATGATTAATAAAGCCAGCAATGATTGTCCATCCCTAATTGTCCTTGAACACGGTGTCATGTAATTGAGTCATCTGCTAGACCATTTCAGAGTGCAGTTAAAAGTTAACCGTATGTGCTTCTGGAGTCGCATATAGGCTATATCTTGTCAGGAGGGCAAATTTATTTTCCTAAGGGAAATCAGTGAACCAGATGGGCTTCTATGACAATCTGGTACTTTCATGGTTATCATTGCTGAAACTAACTTTTTATTCCCAGGTTCAATTAATTAATTGACATTAAATTTTCCATCTACCATGGTGGGTATTCAAACTCATGTCTCCGGTTCATTAGCCCCCACTCCATGGATTAGCAGCCCAGTAACATTACCATAACATATGGATAACATACGTGTTGGAACACAGAGTTTCTTTTCTTTGTCTTTTCTTGCTGCCTTCTGGCCTTGTCATTGGCCTCCTTAAACAAAGTTTATTTATTTATTAGTCACAAGTGGGCTTACATTAACACTGCAATAAAGTTATTGCGAAAATCCCCTCATCGCCACACTCCAGCACCTGTTCGGGTACACTGAGGGAGAATTTAGCATGGACAGTGCACCTAACCAGCATATCTTTCAGACTGTGGGAGGAAACTAGGGCATCCGGAGAAAACCCATGCAGAAACGGGGAGAACGTGCAGACTCCATACAGACAGCGACCCAAGCCAGGAATTGAACCCAGGTCCCTGGCGCTGTGAGGCAGCAGTGCTGAGCAAAACTTCATGCTTACTTCTCTATATCTTGCATACCACAGATGCTTCTCCCTCTTGCAACATAGATGATTGCTACTGAAGAGATATGGATGCTTGTGGAACAATATTCCATACATTACATGTAAAGGCTCACCATATCACTGAATAAAATACATATGGGTGAAGGCAATCCTTGGGCAAGAGCCAATGCAACAGTATTAGGTATTCTAGGTGTCATGTTTTCTCCATGCTGCTCACTAAATTAATGTGTTCCTACACCACTCACTAGACCACAACACCCTGTTCAGCATGAAAACAAACAGGAGCTTTCTATTTGGTTGAAAATGTGGAACTTTTAGGTAACATGAGCAGAGAGCGGGAAGGGGAGGCAGGAGGGGAACTGTGATGGACAGGATCAGTGAGCATGTGCAGGAAAGGACATGGAAATGGAATGCTACGATTGGATGATCAGCTAACGTGGAAAGAAATGGGAGCTGTGATTGGAGAATCGGTGGACACATGGAGGGTGTGGGGTGGCAGGGAAAGGGGAAGCTGTCATTGTTGGATAACTGAGTTTGAAAAAGAAGGGGAGGTTTTCATTGGTGGATCAGCCAGAATGGAAGGGATGGAGTTGCTGGAGGTTGGTGGTTTAATAAGCATCCATGGGAAGTGGACAGGGTTGGGTAAGAGCTGCGTCAGAGAATTCTAGCATCATCTGCGGAAACCTTGGGCACCCACGGAAATTTGCTCATATCATTTTAAAGCTCTATGTCGTTTCAGTTCAATTTTCCCCCCATTCTAAATGTTGCCACCCTATGCGACTTCCTGTTTGCCTAGTGATTGCATTGGGCCTGTTTATGGATTTCTATAAGGAAGGGCTTTGTCCGATTTTCTGCGGCACGACCCTGGTTGCCTAGGTAATTATAAAAATATAAGAATTGATGGCATATGAGATAAATTACAAACATTATATTCAATTGTAAGATGGTTATTCGTACAGTGGTTAGCACTGCTGCCTCACAGCACCAGGGACCCCGTGTTCGATTCCTGGCTTGGGTCACTATGTGTGGAGTTTGCACATTCCACCCATGGCTGGGACTTCAATCAGGCCAACCTCGAGCATACTACCAAGTTACCACCAACACTTCTCCTCTACCAGAGGCCCAAACATCCTAAACCACTGCTACACAAATATCAAACATGCCTACCGCTCTATCGTCTGCCCACACTTTGGCAAATCAGACCACAAGGCTGTGCTCCTGCTCCCGGCTTACAAGCAAAAACTGAAGCGGGAGAATCCATCAAAGAAAGTCGTACAATGTTGGTCGAAGGAATCGGATGATCTCCTACGGGGCTGCTTGGAGTCAGTGGACTGGTCAGTATTTAAAAACTCTGCGACCAGCCTGAACGAGTACGTCACTACAGTAACTGACTTCATGAGTAAGTGTGTAGAAGACTGTGTGCCAAAGAAGCAAATCCGTGTGTTCCCCAACCGGAAATCGTGGATGAACGGGGATATCCACTGCTTGCTGAAGTCCAGGTCTGAGGCGTTCAAGTCAGGCGATACTGACCTATACAAGATAGCTAGATACGATCTAAGGAGATCCATCAAAGATGCCAAAAGACAGTACCGGACCAAGCTAGAGTCCCAGGCTAGCCACACCGATGTCTGCCTACTATGGCAAGGTCTGCAAGACATAACAGGCTACAAGATGAAGGCATGTAAAATCACCGGCTCCAACGCACCCCTCCCTGATGAGCTCAATGCATTCGACGCCCGTTGAGCAAGAGGTCAGTGAGAGCATGCCCTCCACCCTGGAAGCATTGGATGAACCTGTATCTGGGGTCACCATTGCAGATGTCAGAGCAGCCTTCTCGAAGGTCAACCCATGGAAAGCGACTGGCCCGGATGGGGTACCCGGACTCCGATCCTGCGCGGATCAGTTGGCAGGTGTATTTACACACATCTTCAACCTCTCTTTATAACAATCTGAGGTCCCTATCTGCTTTAAGAAGATGATCATCATCCCGGTACCTAAGAAAACCCAAGTATGATGCCTTCATGACTATTGGCCGGTGGCTCTGACATCCATCATCATGAAGTGCTTAGTCATGGCACGAATCAATTCCAGCCTCCCGGACTACCTGGATCCACTACAGCTTGCCTATTGCTGCAACAGGTCCACAGCAGACACCATCTCCCTGGCCCTGCACTCAACCCTGGAACACCTAGATAACAAGGACACCTATGTCAGATTCCTATTTATTGACTACAGCTCAGCCTTCAACACTATTATTCCCACGAAATTCATCTCCAAACTCCGTGGCCTGGGCCTCGGCACCTCCCCCTGTGACTGGATCCTGAACTTCCTAACTCACAGACTACAATCAGTAAAGATAGGCAACAACACCTCCTCCACGATCATCCTCAACACCGGTGCCCCACAAGGCTGTGTTCTCAGTCCCCTATTATATTCCTACGACTGTGTCGCCAAATTCCCTTCCAATTCAATTTTCAAGTTTGCTGAGGACACCACCATGGTGGGGTCGGATCACAAACAATGATGAGACAGAATACAGGAACGAGCTAGAGAATCTGGTGAACTGATGCGGCAACAATAATCTCTCCCTCAATGTCAACAAAACGAAGGAGATTGTCATCGACTTCAGGAAGCATAAAGGAGAACTTGCCCCTGTCTACATCAATGGGGACGAAGTAGAAAGGGTCGAGAGCTTCAAGTTTTTAGGTATCCAGATCACCAACAACATGTCCTGGTCCCCCCATGCCGACACTTTAGTTAAGAAAGCCCACCAACTTTCTCAGAAGACTGAGGAAATTTGGCATGTCAGCTACGACTCTCACCAACTTTTACAGATGCACCATAGAAAGCATTCTTTCTGGTAGTATCACAGCTTGGTATGGCTCCAGCTCTGCCCAAGACCGCAAGGAACTACAAAAGGTCATGAATGTAGTCCAATCCATCACGCAACCAGCCTCCCATCCATTGACTCTGTCTACACTTCCCGCTGCCTCGGCAAAGCAGCCAGCATAATTAAGGATCCCACGCACCCCGGACATTCTCTTTTCCACCTTCTTTCTTCGGGAAAAAGATACAAAAGTCTGAGATCACGTACCAACTGACTCAAGAATAACTTCTGCCCTGCTGCTGTCACACTTTTGAATGGACCTATCTTGCATTAAGTTGATCTTTCTCTACACCCTAGTTATGATTGTAACACTATATTCTGCACTCTCTCGTTTCCTTCTCTATGAACGGTATGTTTTGTCTGTATGGTGCGCAAGAAACAATACTTTTCACTGTATGCTAATACATGTGACAATAATGAATCAAATCAAATCAAATGTCTGGAGGTGGTGAGAAAATTGAACTGAAACGACAGAGAGCTTTAAAATGATATGAGCAAATTTTCATAAGTGCCCAAAGTTTCCGCAGATGAATCCAAAACTCAATTTTCTGAAGCAGCTCTTTCACAACCCTGCCCACTTCCCATGGATGCTTATTAAATCTCCAACCTCCAGCAACTCCATCCCTTCCATTCTGGCTGATCCAGCAATGAAAACCAACAATGACAGCTTCTTCTTTCCCTGCCCCCGACGCACTCCAGGTGCCCATTGATTCTCCAATCACAGCTCTCATTTCCTTCCACATGACAGCTGACCATCCAATCATAGCATTCCATTTTCTTATCCTTTCCTGCACATGCTCACTGATCCTGTCCATCACGTTGTCCTCCGAGTGCTCCGGTTTCCTCCCACGATCCTAAAGATGTGCAGGTTAGGTGCTTTGGCCATGCTAAATTCTCCATCAGTGTACCCGAACAGGCGTCGGAGTGTGGTGACTCATGGATTTTCACAGTAACTTCATTGCAGTGTTAATATAAGCCTATTTGTGGCATTAATAAAAAACTTTTACTTTATTTCTGTGTAATGAAGGGGATTGTTTTGTTACAGACATATACCAATCTCCTAGCTGCTGACAAAATGTGAGTTGTAATATTTTAATCACCTCATTGTATTCCACTTCAAGTGATGCAATATTATTAGCAATGTCTCCAGTTACACAATCATCAGAGGAGAGAGCTATTTTAATGCCATATACTGCCAATTTTGTTGATGTCACGTGTCAAGAGACAGCTATGCTAGGAATCAGTGGGAGGAAATCACCAGCTTGACTGAAAATGACTGAGACAAGTGAAACAAGGAAAATTATAATGTAATATCATCACTAAGAAGCTTTCACAATCGATGGGAAACTTCATGTCACAGACATATTGAGGTTTTGACACTTCAATCTTCATTTGAGAAACATTCTTCCTGTTCTATGCCTGGAATTTACAGAAAAAGAGATTTGGGTGTGAAGATTAGATATGCCAAATGTGTCCAGAGTCATGGGAATAGCACTAATATCCTAGCAGAAATTGGTGTATCTTTACGATGTACTGGAGGTTTCAAATGTCTGAAGAATTTTTATTTTTTTTTCCATATGGGGTCCAACACTAAACCTAAAATTAATCACTTCATCTCATGAATTCAAAGCACAAAGGTGATTATAATATTTACAGTGGTTACAGCCATTGCCTTGGGTTCCTGCCATGAACTCTACTCAACGCAAGATCGTTCCCTGGCTACTCTCTGAGACTGAATCAGACTGTTTGCAACTTCACTGCCATATCTGACATTGAATGGATCTTCCAAACCCATATCCTCTCCATTATCAAGATGACATGTTTTCCATCTCTGTCATATTGCTTGACTCTGCCTTGCCTCAGTTCATCTGCTGCTGTAACCCTTATCTATGCCTTTGTTACCTCCAGATTTAACCCACCTAAAACTCTCTTGGCCAACCTCCATCTTTTACCCTCTGTAAACTTGAGCTTATCCTAACTCACATCAAGTCCTGTTGACACCAACACTGTGCTCAGCAGTCTTCATTGATTTTCAGTCCTTCAATGTCTTAGTTTTAAAATTCACATCCTTCTGTTCAAACCTCTCTGTGATTTTGCCGCCCCCCCCCCCCCCTTCCCCTCCCCCATCTCTGTAGCCTCCTCCAACCTAACAACCTCTGAGATCTCTGCACTCCTCCTTTCTGGTTCTTGCCCATTCAGCTAGCTAGGCGTTAATCTCGGAACTTCCTCTTTAAATCTCTCTGTCCTTTAGATCATTCCTTTAAACCTACCTCTTTCTCAAGCTTTTGGTCACCTGCCCTAATATCTCTTTATGTGGCATTGTCTGTTAACATATCTATGAAGTATCTTGGGGCATTTTCTTTATGTTAAAGGTACTGTATAAATGCATTTGCATTTCCAGAGGTCTGATTGGATTTAAGCTTCTAAACGAGGTAAAGGACTCTCCTCCTTCATCTTCCCAGCTCCCTACCGCATGGCCATTAACCCTGCTCTAATGTGATTGGTTCTCAGTTTTATCACTGGGATGATTTAGTTGCAGATTTAGTTTCCTTTTTTTCCCCTCCTCTTCAAGTAGTTCTGATTATCTGATGCAGACTCATGAGGCAGTCAAATTTTAAAAATTAATTTACAGGATGTGGGTGTCACTGGCTAGGTCAGCCTATATTGCTCATTCCTAGATGCCCTTCAGAAGGTGGTGGTGAGCTGCTGCCTTGAGCTGCTGCAGCCGCTGAGGTGTAGTTACACCCGCAATATTGTTAGGGAGGGAATTCCAGGATTTTGACCAGTGACAGTGAAGGAACAGGAATATATTTCAAAATCAGGATGGTGAGTGACTTGGAGGGGAACCTCCAGATGGTGGTGTTCCCAGTTATCAGCTGTCCTGTCCTTCTAGATGGTATTGGTCTTGGGTTTGGTAGGTGCTGTCCAAGGAGCCTCGGTGAGTTCCTGCAGTGCAGCTTGTAGATGGTCAGCCGACTAATTATCTGAGAACATTCAGCAGGTCTGTGAAGAGAATAACAGAGTTAACGTTTCAGATAGATAAACTTTCTGAGTTCTGTTGAAAAGCACTGACCTGAAAGGATACATTTCTAAAGGAGTTGCAGGAGCAGAGGGACCTAAAGGCATATGTAGCAAGGCAGGTTGAGAAAGCAGTTAATTATATATATGGGATCCATAGGGCGGCACGGTGGCACAGTGGGTAGCATTACTGCCTCACAATGCCAGGAAGCCGGGTTCAATTCCAGCCTAGGTGACTGTCTGTGTGGAGTTTGCACATTCTCCCTGTGTCTGCGTGGGTTTCCTCTGGGTGCTCCCGTTTCCTCCCACAGTCCAAAGATGTGCAGTTTAGGTGGATTGGCCGTGCTAAATTGCCCCTTTGTGTGTGTTAGGGGGATTAGAGGGGTAAGTACGTGGGGTTACAGAGATAGGGCTTGGGTAAGATGTTCTGTTGGAGAGTCGGTGCAGACTCGATGGGCTGAAAGGCCTCCTTCTGCACTGTAGAGATTCTATGATTCTATCTTGGCCTTAATAGATATGGACATAGAATACAAAAGCAAGGATGTTATGGTGAACCGTTATAAAACCTGGTGCAATTGAGTTTGGGCACCATTCTTTGGGAAGCAATGAAGTAATTAGAGTGGGTGCAGAAAAGGTTCATGAGAATGGTTTTAAGAATGCAGTGCTCCCATTACATGGATAATTTGGAGAAGCGGGGCCTGTTCTCCTTGAAGAAGAGAGGATTAAGTGGAGATTTAATAATCATGAGGGAACTGGACAAAATAGAAGCTGTTCCAGCAGGCAGAAGGGTAGAGAGCCAGAGGACATCAATTTAAGGTGATTAGGAATAAAAGCAATAAATGGCAAGTGGAGAAACCTTTTTACATAGCCTGTGGCAAGAACGTGGAATGCTTTGTCTGAGAATGTGGTGGATGTATACTCAATTGAGACCTACAGACGAGAACTGGATAATTATCTGAAGTGAAAAAATTACAGAGCTAAGGGAAAAAGATGAGGGAGTGGTGTTGATGCACGATTAATTCACTCGGGAGGCTACGATGTACCCGGGAATAAAGGCTTTTATTCACAACAAGAATAGAGCATACTGCTTAACAATACTATCCCAGACTAAGGGCCACTAGGAAGTAGCAGTGACCTTTATACTCCTGTAAGAAGGCGGAGCCAAACGGAGTGTACCACAGAACAATGCTAACAGGTGGAACACCCCAACCCTAACCCCACCAGTAACAAGAGTAACATATGTACAAGTACCCATAGTGGTAACCATCTATGGTTCACCACATTCACCCCTCCTTTAAAAACAAAGGCCGGTGGGGTATAAAGACAATACGAACTGTCCATATGTTCACAAGTTCAGCCGTATCGGAGGTCCGCACCGTCTCTGCGACCTCCGCAGCACTGGCGCCAGTGCCGGTTCTGGTGACCGTGGTGACGACCCTCTCTCCGAGGTGGTGTCCAGTGACTCCTCCAGTTCCTCACACACCTGTGGACCTCGAGGTGGCGAAAATCTCCTGGACTCAGGCAAGCTGTACACGGGAGTAAGAGGATTAAGTTGAGGTCCCGATACTGCCCGCGCCATGTCAGGAGGGGAGAGAATGGGCAAAGGAATCCTAACCAGGGGTGCGGGAGTGACGGGGGTTTCCAGGTCCCCTGCAGGCGCCAGATCTCTGATAGAGACCGTGTCCTCTCGCCCGTCAGGATATGCCACATAGGCATATTGAGGGTTGGCGTGGAGGAGATGGACCTATTCAACCAAAGGGTCGGACTTGTGGGCCCTAACATGCCGCCGCAGGAGGACAGGTCCTGAGTACGTCAACCAAGACAGCAGTGAGGTCCCAGAGGAAGACTTCCTAGGGAAGGTAAACATCCGCTCATGTGGGGTAGCGTTGGTTGCCGTACACAGGAGGGACCGGATTGAATGGAGCGCATCAGAAAGTACCTCTTGCTAACGGGAGACTGGAAGACCCCTAGACCTCAACGCCAGTAAGACAGCCTTCCAGACTGTAGCGTTTTCTCTCTCGACCTGTCCGTTACCCCTGGGGTTGTAACTCGTAGTTCTACTTGAGGCAATTCCCTTAGAGAGCAGGTATTGCCTCAAGTCGTCGCTCATAAACGATGAACCCCTATCACTGTGGATATAACTGGGGTAGCCGAACAGGGTAAAAAGACTCCGCAGGGCTTTGATGACCGTGGCAGAGGACATGTCAGAACAGGGGATGGCAAAGGGGAATCGGGAGTATTCGTCAACCACGTTGAGGAAATACCCATTCCGATCTGTCTCAGGTAGGGGGCCCTTGAAGTCGACACTCAGTCGTTCAAAAGGGCGAGTGGCCTTAATGAGGTGTGCCCTGTCAGGCCGGTAGAAGTGCGGCTTGCACTCTGCACAAACCTGGCAGCTTCGAGTTATCGACCTGACATCCTCTATGGAGTAGGGCAGATTCCGAGCCTTTACAAAATGGAAGAGCCGAGTGATCCCCAGATGGCAGAGATCATTGTGGAGGGCCTGTAGCCAGTCCTCCTGCACACTGGCACATGTTCCACGCGACAGGGCATCTGAGGGCTCATTGAGCTTCCCCGGACGGTACATGATATCATAGTTGTAGGTGGAGAGTTCGATTCTCCACCTCAAGATTTTATCATTCTTAATTTTTCCCCTTAACGTGTTGTTGAACATGAAGGCCACGGACCGCTGGTCCGTGAGCAGGGTAAACCGTTTGCCAGCCAAATAATGGCGCCAATGCCGTACGGCCTCCACAATGGCCTGAGCCTCTTTTTCCACAGAGGAGTGCCGAATTTCAGGGCCTTGGAGGGTGCGAGAGAAAAAGGCGACGGGCCTGCCCGCCTGGTTAAGTGTGGCGGCCAGGGCGAAATCAGATGCATCACTCTCCACCTGAAAGGGGATGGACTCAATGACAGCGTGCACCGTGGCTTTCGCGATGTCAGCTTTTATCCCTTCAAAGGCTAGGCGAGCCTCTGCTGTCAGGGGAAAAGAGGTAGATTTTATGAGCGGACGGGCTTTGTCCGCGTAATTGGGGACCCACTGTGCATAGTACGAGAAGAAGCCTAAACATCTTCTCAGTGCTTTGATGCTAGTGGGTAGGGAAAGTTCAAGGAGGGGACGCATATGGTCTGGATCGGGGCCGATGACCCCGTTTTCCACCACGTATCTGAGGATTGCTAAGCGGTGCTTGCTGAATATGCACTTCTCCTTGTTATAAGTCAGGTTCAGGAGAGTCGCAGTACGTAAAAACCTCTGGAGGTTGGCGTCGTGGTCCTGCTGGTCATGGCCGCAGATAGTGACGTTGTCCAGGTACGGGAAGGTAGCCCGTCTGTTTTGGTCCATCTCACACTGGAAGACCGAGACCCCATTTGTGATGCCGAAAGGGACTCTTAAAAAGTGGTAGAGACGGCCATCCGCCTCAAAGGCCGTGTATTTGTGGTCCTCTGGGCGAATGGGGAGCAGGTGGTAGGCTGACTTCAAGTCGATGGTGGAGAACACCCAGTACTGCGCAATCTGGTTGACCATGTCAGATATGCGCGGGAGAGGGTACGCGTCCAGCTGCGTGTACCTATTAATGGTCTGACTATAGTCTATGACCATCCGGGGCTTGTCTCCAGTCTTGACTACCACAACTTGTGCTCTCCATGGGCTAGTGCTAGGTTGAATGATCCCTTCCCTGAGGAGCCGCTGAACCTCAGATCGAATAAAGATCCGATCCTCAGCCTTCTCTTAGTCGTGATGGGCTTGCAGCCTGGCACGAGATTTTCAAATAAGGAAGGCGGGGTAATTTTGAGTGTCGAGAGACTGCATGTGGAGCACGCTGGACAATTTGGAGGCTGGTGTTCTCCCACTGAAAGTAGAGGGAGTGGCCCATGGTACTGCAGGGTCACACTCGTCAGGTGGACCATAAAGTCTAGCCCCAGGAGTACCGGAGTGCAAAGGTGCGGTAAGACGAGGAGCCTGAAGTTCTCGTAAACTGTGCCCCGCACCGTTAAGGTTACCACACAGCTCCCGAGAACGATTACAGATCGGGACCTCGACGCCATGGAGATTGTCTGCCTGACAGTTTGCACACGGAGAGCGCACCGTTTCACTGTATCCGGATGGATGAAGCTCTCCGTGCTCCCGCTGTCAAACAGGCAATGAACCAGGCGCCCGTTTACCTCTATGTCCATCATGGACTTGTCAAGTCTGTGAGGTTTGGCCTGGTCCAGGATGATTGACGCCACTGTTGGATCCTGAGTGTAACTGCAGGCAACTGAGATAGCCGACGACGAGGACCCCTGCTGGTCTTCTGCGGCCGGTGTCAACGAAAATGGCTGTGACTACGAATCGCACGTGGTCGATGATGTTGAAAGCGGCGGCACCCGCAGATCGCACGTGGCTTGCATCGTCGTCATAGGAAATGGCGGCGCCCGTGAATCGCACATGGCTGAAGACATCGACGAGGCCGGAGACGAGGAGATGGATCCTGGGAAGTCACACGCAGCACTGCTGGGCTTGGAAGATGTCTTTGCTCGGCACACTTTTGCATAGTGCCCTTTCTTCCCACAGGCGGAGCAAAACACCGTCCTGGCCGGACATCTCTGACAAGGGTGCTTCGCCAATCTGCAGAAATAGCACCGTGGGCCTCCAGGAGCTGCCGCAGCCGTCAGGTCTGAAGTTGAGAGCATTATCGCGCAGTTCCGAGGAGCCGCCAGGTACAGTTGAGGCGGTGGCTGTACTTGCCACGATGTTCCCACGTGGTCGGTGGGGTAGGTTTCAAGACTTCTGGAGGCCGTTTCCATTGCATCGGCCAATTCTACCGTCTTAGCCAGGTCCAAGCTACCCTGCTCTCGCAGCTGCAGGCGAATATAGGATGAGCCGATTCCCGCCACGAACGCATCTCGGATCAGATCGTTGATGTATTGAGTAGCCGACACCTCCTTGCAATTGCAGGCTCTGGCTAGCTGTTGAAGTTTGTGCAGGTACTGTCCTGTAGTTTTGCCGGGCTGCCGCCGTCGAGTGGCTAATAGGTGACGAGCATGAATTTCGTTCGGCCGTTTATGGTACAGCTTCTTGAGTAATTCGATGGCCTCTTTGTAATTTTGGGAATCACGATTGTTGCATACACAGTGTTGCTCACCCTTGCGTGGAGGACCCGCAATCTGTCGGCGTCGGACTGGACTGCTGTCGAGGCTTCGATGTCATCCTCGAAACACTTCAACCAATGGTCAAAAGCATTCGACACTCCAGCGGCACGCGGATCCAAGGTTAGCCGATCGGGTTTCAGCATCTGCTCCATTTTTCTTCGAACAAAATTTTCGGTATTTTGTTGTGAATAAAATTGATGCGCGATTAATTCACTCGGGAGGCTAGGACGTACCCGGGAATAAAGGTTTTTATTCACAACAAGAATAGAGCATACTGCTTAACAATACTATCCCAGACTAAGGGCCACTAGGAAGTAGCAGCGACCTTTATACTCCTGTAAGAAGGCGGAGCCAAACGCAGTGTGCCACAGAACAATGCTAACAGGTGGAACACCCCAACCCTAACCCCAACAGTAACAAGAGTAACATATGTACAAGTACCCATAGTGGTAACCATCTATGGTTCACCACAGGTGTTACATTTGTAGTAATTGTTGCAGGACCAAAAGAATAGAAAGCAATAGCACCTGGACTTGGGTAACAGCAGAACAGATAGCTGTTTACTCCATAGTGCCTGGATCTAAACTGAATAAAGCCTGCAAAGTAACCATTGACGTCAGGGACTGACACCTGACCAAACCCTTAAAGGGACCATTCCACACACAATAACTCTAATATATAACAAGTGGGATAAACTAAGTTGCTCTTCTACGGGCTTTATTAAGTGTTAGAATTATTTTATTTATTCATGGGATGTGGGTATCACTGGCAGCGTCACTGGCAGCATTTATTGCCCATCCCTTAAACTGAGTGGCCATTTTGGAAAGCATTTAAGAGTCAACCACATTGCTGTGGTTTGAAGTTATATGTAGGTACGGCAAGGTCATTTGTGAACCAGATGGGTTTATGACAGTCAACTAATTATACTTTTAATTCCAGCCTTTAATTAGATTCAAATTTCACCATCTGTCATGGTGGGACTTGAACTCAGTCCCCAGAGCAGTACCCTGGGTATCTAGATTATCAGTCCAGTGACAATACCACTAGGCCACTGCCTCCATAGAGAGCCAGAATGGACACAAAGGGTGGAATTTAATGATGGCCGGGAGCAGGTGGCAAACTCGGAAGTCCATGAAATAGCGCATGATGATGTTGGGTGTGCATCCCAATTAGGATTTTAAGCTCATCACACAGGCAATATGGGCAGGCGGGGCGACTCAGATTTAATCATTCATTTGTGTGCGGGATCTAACGCCCCTGCTGCAAATGCTGGCTGAGGAGTTAGGCATTTGTCAGCTGAGGTAAGTTAGTGTTCTGCATGTTGATGGAGTGTTTTCTCTATTGGGTATGTTACGAACCCTACTGATGTTACATGCAAGAATATCCCAACTTGAAACCCTGATTGGTAGTGGTGTATATTTGTTTGGATTTATGTGGGGATCCCCATAGAACCCAGTGAGAAAACAGTTCAGTCTTTAGGTAAACAGTATTTATTTAAGTAAAAGAAAAAATACATGACAAGAAAGACTATAATACAATGTGACATTTAACATAGAAACATAGAAAAACTACAGCACAAACAGGTCCTTCGGCCCACAAGTTGTGCCGAACACATCCCTACCTTCTAGACCTACCTATAACCCTCCATCCTATTACGCTCCATGTACTCATCCAGGAGTCTCTTAAAAGATCCTATTGAGTTCGCCTCCACCACCACTGACGGCAGCCGATTCCACTCGCCCACCACCCTCTGTGTGAAAAACTTACCCCTAACATCTCCCCTGTACCTACACCCCAGCACCCTAAACCTGTGTCCTCTTGTAGCAGCCATTTCCACCCTGGGAAAAAGCCTCTGAGAGTCCACCTGATCTATGCCTCTCAACATTTTATACACCTCTATTAGGTCTCCTCTCATCCTTCGTCTCTCCGAGGAGAAAAGACCGAGCTCCCTCAGCCTATCCTCATAAGGCATGCCACTCAATCCAGGCAACATCCTTGTAAATCTCCTCTGCACCCTTTCAATCTTTTCCACATCCTTCCTGTAATGAGGCAACCAGTACTGAGCACAGTACTCCAAGTGGGGTCTGACAAGGGTCTTATATAGCTGCATCATTATCCCCGGACTCCTAAACTCAATCCCTCGATTGATAAAGGCCAGCACACCATACGCCTTCTTAACCACCTCCTCCACCTGCGGGGCCGATTTTAGAGTCCTATGGACCCGGACCCCAAGGCCCTTCTGATCCTCTACAGTACTAAGAGTCTTTCCCTTTATATTGTACTCCTTCATCCCATTTGACCTACCAAAATGGACCACGATGCATTTATCTGGGTTGAAGTCCATCTGCCACTTGTTCGCCCAGTCTTGCATCCTATCTATGAACCTCTGTAACTTCTGACATCCCTCCAGACTATCCACAACCCCACCAACCTTCGTGTCGTCGGCAAACTTACCAACCCATCCCTCCGCTTCCTCATCCAGGTCATTTATGAAAATGACAAACAGCAAGGGTCCCAGAACAGATCCCTGGGGCACGCCACTGGTGACCAACCTCCATTTAGAAAAAGACCCAACTATACCCACTCTCTGCCTCCTTTGGGCAAGCCAGTTCTGGATCCACAGGGCAGCAGCCCCTTGGATCCCATGCCCTCTCACTTTTTCTGGAAGCCTTGCATGGGGGACCTTATCGAACGCCTTGCTAAAATCCATATGAACCACATCTACCGCCTTCCCATTGTCAATGTGTTTAGTCACATTTTCGGAGAACTCCACCAGGCTCGTAAGGCACAATCTGCCCTTGCCAAAGCCATGCTGAGTATTCTTGAGCGTACTAAACCTCTCCAAATGCTCATATATCCTGTCCCTCAGGATCTTCTCCATCAGTTTACCAACGACTGAGGTTAGACTCACCGGTCGGTAATTACCTGGGCTATCCCTATTCCCCTTCTTGAAAATAGGAACCACATCCGCAATCCTCCAATCCTCCGGCAACTCTCCTGTATATGTTAAGTATATGAATGATTAAATACACACCCTTTCTCTGAGATTACCTCTCATTCCCAAACTATACCCTCTTCCCAAACTATATCCACATTGCCGGAACTCACTGAGACACCCCTTTTCCCAAACACCATCCAATTTTGTAACTCTATAAGTCAAATCCAGTTCATAGTTACCACACAATACAGCTCAGATAACCAGGTCCTTAGAAAACGTATTTTGTTGGTTCAGCAAATTTATGTAACTATGTCTTGTAGAGGAGAATATCTACAATCTGCTGTGCCTTTAAATGTTAGATGGAACAGGTCTCTTTGAAGATTTTGGCCTGTCTGGATGTTAGATGGATACTAGCCTCTCAGCCTGTTTGATGTAATTAGCTGCTTAGAATGTCAGATATACTACTAGCCAACCTTTCTCCTGGCTATTATACCAGTTAGCCCCTTTGATTTTTCATTCTGTGGATTTGGCTGTCTGCATCTCAAATTTCTTGACTCTAGAAATTAGCATGTGTATACCTCCACTGATCTTTCAGACATCAAGGGAAGCTGCTTCTACCAATTTAAGCCTGATTCTGTCGAGCCGCCTGCTAATCTAGAAGGGCCTGTTTCCATGCTGAAAACCTCTATGACTCTACGACTTGTTGTGCCTGCTGCACAGTCTGTTTTAATCCTTATACGGTGGACAAATAACCGCGAATAGATGTCTTGTTAGTACAATCAATATTTATTTAAGACACACAATCAATAATCACCCACCCAACCAACAATAAGTTATATTTACAGAAAATACTAGAGTTCAAGTCCAATTCAAGACCTTGACTTAACTTTGCGTGACTGGCAAGTACCCAAGCAGATATTGGCCTTTATCTGTGCGCTGGTCTCGGTCGTCCTCCGCGTAGTCTGGTCCTTTGGTCTGGTCTGGCACACTGGCTCTGGTCTTCCTTCCTTCTCGGGTGTGGTGGCTCTCCTCATGCTGTTCTTTGCTGGCGATGATCACCGTTGTTGTAGCTTGTTCATGGGGTCAGAGAGAGAGCTTCTTCTGTTGTGCAGCACCCTTTATACCCCGTTGGGTTTCGCGCCCCTTTTAGCCATTGCCAATCAATCGATCAGGACTTGATCACCCTGATCGATAAAGTCCAATCGGATGCTGCCACACCAATCTCTGGGTGTGTCCCCAACGGCCATGTCTGTAGGTGCTGGGGGCATGTAGGGTTCGCACCTCCCTCCCAAATAAGGGGTTATGGCGCCCTATGTCTGGTAAACAACCCAGTTTGACCAGAAAGTCTCTTTTGTCCTGGAGATGACCCATATCCTGTGTATTCACTCGTCTGGGTTGCGGCCTGTTTATCTCTGTCTTTTAGGCTGCAGCCTGTCATTTTAGTTCATGCCGAATTGTCCCAGAGTGCTTTACAAATCGCCATTTTAGATGGCCTGTTCGGCCACAGTCCCCCCTTTGATCCTGAAAGCGAAGCGTGATGGATCACAAACTCAGGAACAGTATCTGTCAGGAATTCCCCAGTCACTCAACAGTCAAGTAAGGCCCAGGCACTGGCATGTACAGTAATAATACATTCCTACAACATATTCCAGAAGCTACAGACAACAACCCTCTACAAATACAAACAACCACATATTCTAAACACCATTATTACAATAAGCTAATTATAAACCAACATTCAAACAAACATTAGAATAAAATATTTGCAGATCTGAGGCACATTTTGGTAGTAGAATTTCCAATGACTCATTAGAACAAATCGCAAACTGCTAGGCTTCCTGTAAACATTGCTCTACTGAATTAGAGGGGACTGTGGTTCAAGGGCGAACCCGACGTCCTGCCTCTGGGTGATCCTCCTTTTCCATCGGCTGAATTGGACTGTGAGGATGATTAGATACACCAGGGTGAACAAAATCAGTATTACTGCCAGGTGTGACATTATGTGAACAAATGGGTGGATTTGGATATTTGAGCCCCAGTTCCAAAGGTCATCCCACCAAGAGGTGACTTTAATTTCTTTAATCCTCCTTTTCACCTCTTGGGTCTACTGTATTACTTTGGTGAAGGTTCCATGGGCTGCAGCCAATTTTGCCCGAATCAGGTTCAATTCCTCTAGCAGGAGTTTTAGGCTTGTGTCATATTTCTCATGGAACTCCCCTAGAGTCTGTCGGAGTCTGTCGGAGTTCATCAGTGGCGTTCAAATCTACCCGCTCCCTCTTATGGATGTCTATTAGTTGAATGAGGCCCACCCTGGCTGTATGTCGGGTTTGATGCAGAATGTAGTGTTAGTAATGTCACAGTGTGTCGTGCCATACTGATATTGTTTCAGGGAGGTGGTGAGACAGTTTCTCCCTGCTGCCTTGTAAGTTACCCGAGTTATGTCTGTGTCCAGGCTACGAGCTTCTACTGAGCAATTTAGGCTAGTGTTTGTTCTGAAGCCACACAGTGCATGCTCATTTAAATAAACTGGGTACGGGCATGTGATTATTTCATCAGTTTGCTGACATCTGTCCAGAGTAGTGCCTATGAGCCTCCCTTCTTTCTCCACTGCGTAAGGTAAAGTGCCGTGGTACCCTATTCAGAAATCCTCATGGATAGTCTCTATATTCTCTACTTCAAAGACCCTCAGACCGACCCAGTCGTCAGTGATTATGGGGAGCCCTAATATCATTCCCAGGGTTTTCTCTGGAGTCCCTTTGCAGTTGTCATTGAACCAGACTTTGGTCAACTGTCGCGTCGGGCAGTCAGATAACTCGGGGTGTTTCTTACCCGTAAATAGGTGTTCCATCTGTTCGTCACTAATCCAAGATGGAACCTGTCCACTGCGTACCTGCTGTAGGTTTTCCCTTGGCTGTTCTATCATCCACTGTCCACATGCACTACATAATGTCTGGTTCTGTTGTCGGTCATCATCCTCTAATTTTTCCCTGATAATTTGATTGATTGTCTTGGCGTGTCCTTCTAACACAGCGACCATGTGGCTGCTGGCTATGTTCCCAGTCAGTTCCCCTTCAGCATCTTGCTGATTGTCCTCATTGATGGAACTTAGTGTCTGTTTAACCTGTTGGGTCAGAGCCCTAAGTTTATTGTCCAGGTCAGCAAAATCAAGGGTGTTGATGGTTGCTACCCCTGCCCTGTATGCTGTGGCCATGTCATTGACTAACTCCCTCCTGGATCTTTCCTGTCTTTCATCCATTCCTACCTTCCGCCCTAACAGTCTGCGGGTTAAGTGGAGGTATAATCTCTTAAATTGGGGAGAGCACCACTCTGGCAGTTGGGTCCCAGCTATATCCACCACCACAGTACCAATGTTGTCATACAGGGTTTTCCCTGTGTGTTTTAGTATCAATCCATTCTGTGGTCCGGGATGGTTTGAGGACAAATCAAGTGGGATGGGTCTGGGGTTGGCTTCGGCCCAGTTCTTATTTCATACAATGCAAAGTTCCCAAAAACAAAGAACAATACAGCACAGGGACAGGCTCGTCGGCCCTCCAAGCCCGCTCCGCTCCCTGGTCCAAACTAGACCATTCTTTTGTATCCCTCCATTCCCACTCCGTTCATATGGCTGTCGAGATGAGTCTTAAATGTTCCCAATGTGTCCGCCTCCGCCACCTTGCCTGGCAGCGCATTCCAGGCTCCCACCCCCTCTGTGTAAAATACGTCCTTCTGATGTCTGTGTTAAACCTCCCACCCCCCCCCCCCCCCCCCCCCCCCCCCCGCCCCTCACCTTGAACCTATGACCCGTCGTGAACGTCACCACCGACCTGGGAAAAACCTTCCCACCGTTCACCCTATCCTATGCCTTTCATAATGTTATACACCTCTATTAGGTCACCCCTCATCCTCCATCTTTCCAGTGAGAACAACCCCAGTTTACCCAATCTCTCCTCATAACTAAGCCCTTCCATACCAGGCAACATCCTGGTAAACCTCCTCTGCACTCTCTCCAAAGCCTCCACATCCTTCTGGTAGTGTGGCGACCAGAACTGGGCGCAATATTCTAAAAGCGGCCAAACCAACGTTCTATACAACTGCAACATCAGACCCCAACTTTTATACTCTAAATACTCCTATAAAGGCAGCATGCCATATGCCTTATTCACTATCTTCTCCACCTGTGACGTCACCTTCAAGGATCTGTGGACTTGCACACCCAGGTCCCTCTGCGTATCTACACCCTTTATGGTTCTGCCATTTATCGTATAGCTCCCCCCTACGTTAGTTCTACCAAAATGCATCACTTTGCATTTATTTGGGTTGAACTCCATCTGCCATTTCTTTGCCCAAATTTCCAGCCTATCTATATCCGTCTGTAGCCTCTGACAATGTTCCTCACTATCTGCAAGTCCAGCCATTTTCGTGTCGTCTGCAAACTTACTGATCACCCCAGTTACACCTTCTTCCAGATCGTTTATATAAACCACAAACAACAGAGGTCCCAATACAGAGCCCTGCGGAACACCACTATGAGCGTCCCGGGGCACCGCTGCCCGATTTCTAATCCTTTTTCTGGGCTGTTGGCCAGGCATCCAATTTCAGGGCACCCATTATTTGAAAATTCCCACCAATCCCCTTCTATGGTGACACTCAGATAACATTCAGTTGAACTGCCATTTGTTTTTTTGTATACCGGCCGCCGGTCGTTACACCCAAACATTCTTGGGGCGCACCCATAACACATCCTCCTCACATTCCCCCGCGTCAGGTGGGGCAAACCATAGATAACCTGGATACCACAAATTCATCTTGTTTGGAATGTCCTGTGTACTTATCCCGATGATGAGTCCGATGAGTCAGATCGTAGGTTGCATCTCCATCGTTGTCCGTCACTGTCCTGAGGAGATCAATGTAATTTCTGCTGTTGCCGCATCTAATATTTGATGTATATACATATATTTAAAGTGTCCATGCCCCCTGCTTTTTTTTTGAACACTTATTTGAGAGTGGTGTGGTCAGGAGGACCCGGGTATCTCCAGCATCGCTTGCATGTTGTAATTTTTTATTCTAATTGTAAAGCACTACGGAGCAATTTTTTGTTCAGATCGATGAGTCGACAAGTCGTGGGGTTGTCAGAAAAGAGCTTATTTTAACTGGCCAGCAAAATCAAGGTGTGGTGAACCATCGTTGGTTCCCACCAGGTAGTGCTGAGCCAGGGTCTGGCCAGTACTATGAGTCTGTATATATGTTACTGTTGAGGTTAGGGTTGGGCTGTTCTACATGTTACTGTTGGGGTTAGGGTTGGGCTGTTCTACCTGTAATATAGTTCTTATGGTACATCCCAGTCGGGCTCCGCCTCCTGGGAGAGGTATAAAGACAGTAAGAAGTTTAACAACACCAGGTTAAAGTCCAACAGGTTTATTTGGTAGCAAAAGCCACACAAGCTTTCGGAGCTCCACATCATGACTACCATCGAGGTATAAAGGTCACTGCTCTGTCTGGGACCCTTTAGTCTGGGATCGTGTATTATATATGGTAGCTCTATTGTTGTAGTCAATAAAAGCCTTTATTTCCCCGAGTACCTCTAGCCTCGTGAGTTATATCGCGCATCAATTTTATTGACAACAATTGAAATCTCTTCGTTGGAAAAAAAAACGACACAGAGAACATGGAGAAAATGCTTAAACCCGAACGGCTTACGTTGGACCCACGTGCGGCGGGCGCCTCGAACACCTTCGACCACTGGTTGAAATGCTTTCAGGATTACCTCGAAGCCTCCGCAGCGGTCACCACCGACGCCGACAGACTCCGGGTCCTCCACGCGAGGGTAAGCGACGCTGTATATTTAGCGATCCGTGGGGCCACCGACTACAAAGGGGCCCTCGAGCTTCTTAAGAAGCGCTACATTAAACCGCCGAACGAGATGCATGCTCGATATCTCTTAGCCACTCGACGGCGGCAGCCCGGCGAAACGACGGAACAGTACGCGTGCGAGCTCCTACAGCTAGCCAGGGGCTGTAACTGCAAAGCAGTGTCGGCAGACCAGAACATGAACGACCTCGCTCGAGATGCGTTTGTGGCGGGAATCGGCTCGTCTTACATCCGCCTTCGGCTGTTGGAGCAAGGTAATCTCGATCTCACTAAGTCTATAGAGCTAGCGGATGCGCTAGAAACGGCCTCCAAAAGTCTGGCGATGTACCCCGACAACCACGTGGAGACAGCGTGGCAGGGGCAGTCACAGACCCCACTTCATTCAGCGGGACCGAAAAACTGCGTGATTGCGTACCCACCCTCGGGCCTGACGACGGCAGCAGCTCCAGGCGGCCCACAGTGTTACTTCTGTGGGGGAGTGAAGCACAATCGGCAGCGATGTCCCGCTAAAGCGGTGTTGTGCTCCGCCTGCGGCAAGAAGGGGCATTATTCGAAGGTATGCCGATCCAAACTTCCATCTAGGAACAGCAGTGCGGCGTGCGACTCCCCGGAGCCGGTTTCCTCGTCGTCGGCATCGTCAAGGGCTTCTTCCACGTGCGAGGCCAGGACGTCGCCATTCCAGACGACGGAGTCGCAAGAGACGCGCGACCACCAGGGGCCGCTGGTTTTGGCGCCATCGCCCACGTGCGACCTATGGGGGCAGCCATTTTGGTCAGCACCGACTGCGAATGACCAGCAGGGGTTGTCATCATCCATCTCAGCTGCCTGCAGTTGTGCCCATGAACCAACGGTGGCGTCGATCATCCTGGACCAGGCAAAGCCTCACAGACTCGACAAGTCCATGATGGACATACAGGTAAACGAACGCATGATTTATTGTCTGTTTGACAGCGGGAGCACGGAGAGCTTCATCCACCCAGACGCTGTGAAGTGGTGTGGCCTCCGGATTCAGCCTGTCAAGCAGACAATTTCGATGGCGTCAAGGTCCCGGTCTGTCACCGTGCTAGGGAGTTGCGTGGTAAATCTGACAGTGCAGGGCACGGATTACGAGAGCTTCAAGCTCCTGGTGTTACCGCACCTTTGCACGCCAATACTCCTAGGACTAAATTTCATGGTCCACTTGAAGAGTGTAACCCTGCAGTACGGTGGGCCACTCCCTCCGCTTTCAGTGGGAGACTCGCAGCCTCTAAATTGCCCAACGCGCTCCATCTGTAGCCTCTCGACGCTTAAGATTACCACACCCTCTTTATTCCAGAATCTCGTGCCAGGCTGCAAGCCCATCGCGACTAAGAGCAGGCGTTACAGCGCTGAGGATCGGATCTTCATAGAAATCATAGAAATCATAGAAACCCTACAGTGCAGAAGGAGGCCATTCGGCCCATCGAGTCTGCACCGATCACAATCCCACCCAGGCCCTACCCCCACATATTTACCCGCTAATCCCGCTAACCTACGCATCTCAGAACTCTAAGGGGCAATTTTTTAAACCTGGCCAATCAACCTAACCCGCACATCTTTGGACTGTGGGAGGAAACCGGAGCACCCGGAGGAAACCCACGCAGACACGAGGAGAATGTGCAAACTCCACACAGACAGTGACCCGAGCCGGGAATCGAACCCGGGACTCTGGAGCTGTGAAGCAGCAGTGCTAACCACTGTGCTACCGTGCCGCCCCATCATTCGATCTGAGGTTCAGCGGCTCCTCAAGGAAGGGTTCATACAACCAAGCGCTAGTCCTTGGAGAGCGCAGGTCGTGGTGGTCAAGAGTGGGAACAAACCCTGGATGGTCATAGACTATAGTCAGACCATTAACAGATACACGCAGCTGGATGCGTATCCCCTCCTGTGCATATCTGACATGGTCAACCAGATTGCGCAGTACCGGGTGTTCTCCACCATCGACCTAAAGTCTGCTTACCACCAGCTCCCCATTCGCCCAGAGGACCGACAATACACAGCCTTTGAGGCGGATGGTCGCTTGTACCATTTTCTAAGGGTTCATTTTGGTGTCACGAATGGGGTCTCAGTCTTCCAGCGTGCTATGGACCGAATGGTGGACCAGAACGGGCTGTGGGCTACCTTCCCGTACCTGGATAACGTCACCATCTGTGGCCATGACCAGCAGGATCACGATACCAACCTTCTTAGATTCCTATGCACTGCATCTCGCCTGAATCTGACCTACAACAGGGAGAAGTGTGTATTTCGCAAGCGCCGCCTAGCTATCCTCGGATACATGGTGGAAAACGGGGTCATTGGCCCTGATCCAGACTGTCTGCATCCCCTCCTCGAACTTCCCCTGCCCACTAGCGTCAAAGCACTGAGAAGATGCTTAGGCTTCTTCTCTTACTATGCACAGTGGGTTCCCAATTACGCGGACAAAGCCCGTCCGCTCATCAAGTCTACCTCTTTTCCCCTAGCACCAGAGGCTCATTTGGCCTTTGAAAAACTAAAAGCTGACACCGCGAAAGCCATGATGCATGCTATCGATGAGTCCATCCCCTTCCAGGTGGAGAGTGATGCATCGGATTTCGCCCTGGCCGCCACACTTAACCAGGCGAGCAGGCCCGTCGCCTTTTTCTCTCGCACCCTCCAAGGCCACTCGTCCCTTCAAAAGACTGAGTGTGGATTTTAAGGGCCCCCTTCCCTCGACAGATCGGAACGTGTACTTCCTCAATGTGGTTGATGAGTACTCACGATTCCCCTTTGTCATTCCTTGTTCCGATATGACCGCTGCCATGGTTATCAAGGCATTTCGTGATCTTTTCACCCTGTTCGGGTACCCCTGTTACATCCACATAGGGGCTCGTCGTTTATGAGCGATGACTTGAGGCAATACCTGCTCTCATACGGGATTGCCTCTAGTAGAACCACGAGCTACAACCCTAGGGGTAACGGACAGGTTGAACGTGAGAATGCTACAGTCTGGAAGGCTGTCTTACTGGCGTTGAAGTCTAAAGGCCTTCCAGTCTCCCGTTGGCAAGAGGTGCTCCCTGATGCGCTCCACTCCATACGCTCACTGCTGTGTACGGCAACCAACGCTACTCCCCATGAGAGACTGTTTTCATTCCCTCGGAAGTCTTCCTCTGGGACCTCATTACCGTCTTGGTTGACGTACTCAGGACCTGTCCTCCTGCGGCGGCATGTAAGGGCCCGCAAGTCCGACCCTTTGGTTGAACAGGTCCATCTCCTCCACTCCAACCCTCAGTATGCCTATGTGGCATACCCTGACGGGCGAGAGGACACGGTCTCGATTCGAGACCTGGCGCCAGCAGGGGGCCTGGAAACCCCTGTCGCTCCCATACCTCCTGTTAGAGACCCCCCAACTATTGTTTCCCCTCCTGACACGGCGCGGGCAGCATCGGGACCATCACTTAACCCTTTTACTCCCGTGTACAGCTTGCCTGAGTCCAGGAGATGGTCGCCACTTCAAGGTGTGCCCGAGTTCAGCGGATTGTCACCACCTCGGGGTCTACCGGCCCGTGAGACATTGGAGGAGCCGTTGGACACCGCCTTGGGGAGAACGCCACCGCGAGTGCCTACACCGGTGTCATCGCCGGTGTTGAGGAGGTCACAACGACGGTGCGGTCCCCCAGACCGTCTGAACTTATAGACTGATGAACAATTGTTCTGTGTTTTGTACCCCGCCGGCCTTTGTTTTCAAAGGAGGGGTGAATGTGGTGAACCATTGTTGGTTTCCACCAGGTAGTGCTGAGCCAGGGTCTGGCCAGTACTATGAGTCTGTATATATGTTGCTGTTGAGGTTAGGGTTGGGCTGTTCTACATGTTACTGTTGGGGTTAGGGTTGGGCTGTTCTACCTGTAATATAGTTCTTATGGTACATCCCAGTCGGGCTCCGCCCCCTGGGAGAGGTATAAAGGTCACTGCTCTGTCTGGGACCCTTTAGTCTGGGATCGTGTATTATATATGGTAGCTCTATTGTTGTAGTCAATAAAAGCCTTTATTTCCCCGAGTACCTCTAGCCTCGTGAGTTATATCGCGCATCACAAGGCGGCCGGTTTTAGTCTAGCAGCAGTCACCATTAACTAAAGGGATTCGAACAGCACTGGAGTCGGTCTGTAATTACCTGAAGAGGTGTCTGTTCTATAAGTGTGTTGGAGTTTGAAGGCATGTAAAATTTAGCACAAGTGTCTCTAAGAGTTGAAAATGTGTCCCTTTAACATTCGGGGTAAAGAGATGACCTTTCTATCATTAGAACACTGGAAATAAAATTCTCAGTGTCACTTGGAACGCAGAGCAGCTGCATATGGTACCAGGCTTCTGCACTGTAAGAGTTTTGTTTATTTCATTTCCTGTTGAGAATGTAGCTCAGTCGCCTTGAAGATTTAAAAAATTTAGCATAGCTGCCTCAAAGATTTTAAAATGTAGCATAGCTGCCTCAAAGATGTGTATAAATTGGCTTAATGTTGTCTTAACTAGAGAAAACTGGCGAAAGAGCTGGCGTCGGATTATATAAGTAACCTGGTTAATCGTACTAGCAGTATACAACTGCTTGTAAGTGGGTGCTTCCATCAGAGATTCTTGTACCTTGCATTGGTCTGTACTGTAGGCTGAATTTCATCATTTGGAGCACCTTAGATTCCTTCATTCAGCATTTTCATTCACCAATTGCCCAACAAAGACTCATCTTCTGAATCATTTGGCTCATGGGGCTCCATCATTATCTCCTCACCTGGTTTCCACACCCGTGTCTGTTCGTTGGACTGCACTGTGGGATCTGCGTTTGAATCAGGGTTCAGGGGTCCTTCATCCTCGTGTCCCAGCATTGGGTGTCCCCATCAAAATAACCCATTGTCGTTTAGTCAGGGCCTCACTGTTGGGTCTGGGGCTGTTGAGGCTTATGTTTATGGGAGAATCCATAATGCTGCGAGGGCCAATATTTGGTGAGTCGCGCCAGTCCTCTCGGGTGCGCAAGTCTCCTGTTATGTCTGGGTCGATCAGTACCCCTCGGGACACTTCAGGTGTGGACGAGGCTCTGGGCTGTAGTGTGGGAGGGGTAAGGGTCTGGTCTGAACCTGAAAGTGGATGAGAAGGTGTCCAAGGAAATACATTCCCTGGGTGAGGCCATTCTGGTCGCCTCGTGTCATCCTCCCCGATCTCTAATGACAGATGGTGGAAGTGATTATTCTGAGTCCCGTAAGCTTTCAGTTGATTGACATGGAACCAACCAGTTTTCCTGTTGGCGATCAGGACCTTATACACTGAGGGGCTTATTTTGTCGGTGATGGTGTGCAGATCTGCATATCTCAGGGACAAGAAAGAACTGGGGTTGTAGAGGGAAATCATCACCTGCTGGCCAACTACATATTCTACCGGGTGTACCCTTTTATCGAAATATGCCTTGCTCTGTTTCTTTTTAACTCCTAATGGGACAGCCACGGCTAACTGGGCTGCTTTAATTATTTTCGGTTGTCTGCTGGACAGCTTTCACGTGGGTGAGCTCTGAGATAGCAGGCTCAGTTAAGTCAAACCCCAATAAATATTCAGCTCCCCTCATAGGTCGGCCAGTCATTAATGTGTGGGGGGTGAACCCAGTAGAACTGGAAACAGTGTTACGTACCATCATGAGGGCAAAGGGAAGTACTGTATCCCAAGTTGTGTTGTTTTGCTGCACTGTCTTTCTAATGATCCCTTTAGCGTTCGGTTCATGCGCTCTACGATTCCACTGGATTGTGGATGGTAGGCGATATGGAATTTCTGCTGGATGCTGAACATAGCCGTAACGTTCTGCATCACCCGCCTGGTGAAATGTGTCCCTTGGTCGGACTCTATGCTGCGGGGAAGACCCCATCGTGTAAACACCTGCTGGGCTAATATCTTTGCGGTGGCCTTAGCTGTGTTGGATCTAGTGGGGCATGCCTTGACCCATTTGGTGAAAGTGTCTATTATTACCAGGATGTATTTAAATCCATTCCTACATGGCGGTAGTGGGCCGATATAATCAATTTGGAGATTTGTCCAGGGGCCTTCTACTGGGCGTGTGTGTCTTAGCTCTGCTTTTCTGGCAGACCTATCGGGGTTGTTCTGGGCGCAAATTAAACAATGGTCGATATAATGGGCAACGTCATCATGCAGTTCGGGCCGCCAACATAATTCTTTTAATCGCTTGATTGTTGTCTCTATGCCCTGATGGCCATGTCCATCATGGTACTGGTAGATGAGCTGATTTCTGTCCTGGGTAGGGACTACGTATGTGCCTACCTTTAATATCAAACCATCCTGAATCTGTATTTTGTCTTTCCATTCCTCATATGGGGGTTGGGTAGACTCTGTCTAAAATTTGTTTTAGGGAACTGTCAGTGCGCTGCGCCTGGACCAGGTCAGCTTTATTAGTTTGGCAAATGGTCGCAGCGTTTACTCGCTCTCCCACAGGTGGCTTCCAAAACTGTCCCGTTCGAGCACTGGCTTTGGCTAGTGCATCAGCCTTACAGTTACCAGGTGGGGAGGTCCTATGGTGGCTTCTAACCTGAATGATCCTATAGGTGCGCCCTTCGGTGGCCTGCAGAACATATTTTAATAAGGGGGCTGACGGTCGGGGCTTTCCGTCCGCAGAGACGAAGCCTCTGGCTTCCCATAATGGTAGGAACTCAGTCAGGCTGTTGCACACGTACATACTATCGGACTGTATGTTGGCGGGGGTTGGAAATGGGTCTGGGTGGCTCACTACGTATGCGACTGCTGCTAGTTCGGCAGCTTGAGCACTCAAATGGCTGGGTAGTTTGAGGGAGAGTTCTATTAGTGGCTGTCCCTGTTGATTTTCTACATAAATGCCACATCCTGTGATTCTGGTCCCATTCTCTGTGGTGGATGAACCGTCTACATAAATTCCCATGGCTGAGTCTGTCCATTGGGTGGCTGTTTGTTTTGTTCCTGATCGTCTCTCCTGTTTCGGAATAAACGGACCTATGGCATCCTTTGTGGCTATAACCTGACACTCATGCGGATCTCCCCCATAATTTAAATTATCTGCCAGGAACGTGGGCACTTTAGTTTGCTTTACAGTGATGTCCCTACCCTGCAGTAGTAGTGTCCAACGGGCAGCGCGGACCCGGCTTACTGAGCCGCCTTTAAGACGGCCATCCAGCAGAAGCTGGGTTGGGGTGTGTTCAGTGAGGATGGTTATTGGGTTCAGTCCGGTGATATCGGCGAAATGCTGCACAACCCAAAATACCACGAGCAGGTGTCGTTCACACCCGGAGAAGCCCTGTTCAACTGGGTCCAATACTCGTGAGGCATAGGCTACTGGGCCTGGTCTACCATGTCTTTCTTGTAATAATACTGCTGAAAGTGTGTGGTCAGTGGCTGCAACTTCTAAGGCGTACGGTAGATCTGGGTCAGGGACTAGTAAGGCTGGCGCTGTGGCGAGAGCACGCTTTAAATCGGTTACTGCAGCTGTGTGCTGCGCAGCCCACTTCCAGATCGCGTTTTTCTTTAGCAATTCGGAAAGTGGGGCTGCCTTGGTGGCGATCCGTCTATATGGTTCTGACAGTACCCTACTAGACCGAGGAAAGATCTGAGGGCACTCACATCCCGGGGCAGTGGAAGGTGCACTATGGAGTCTATCCTTTCCTGTTCAATCTCCCTCTTCCCATGGGTAATCACTGTACCACGGTATATAACCTTGGGTTGCAAAACTTGTGTCTTTTTCGGATTGACTTTGCAGCCTAATGAGTGGAGCAGTGCGAGTAATTCATCCAGCAATGTTATATGTTCCTCTTTGGTGTTCGTCTGTAACAATAAATCATCTACATTTTGGACCAAGCCCTCGGGTCGGGAAAACCTTTCTAGTCCGGTAGCTAGTCGCCTGTGAAAGATGGATGGGGAATTATGGAAACCCTGTGGTAGGCAAGTCCAAGTGTATTGCTGTCCTTGGAAGGTAAAGGCAAACTTGTACTGGCAAGACCGATTTAAAGGGATGTACCAGAAGCCGTTACTAATATCGAGTACCATGAAAAACTTTGCCTGGGTTCCCTGTCTCATCATGGTGACGGGGCTTGTGGCTACTGTGGGGGCCGTGAGTGGGGTAACCTTATTTATTTCCCGATAATCGACCGTTAATCTCCACGATCCATCGACCTTCTTCACGGGCCATATCAGCACATTACTTGTGAATGTCACTCATCTCAACACCCCCTGCTGTAATAGACTATCAATTACTTTGGCCACCTCCCCCTCTGCCTGTCTGGGGAAACCGTATTGTCTCTGTGGTTTCGGATCCGGCCCTTCAATTAACACCTCCCCAGGTGTCTGGCCACAATCATGTTTATGCCGCCCAAACACCCCATTGTTTCTTTGAAGCACCTCCCTGATGGCTGGATCACTGCTAATCGTTAAGGGATCAAACCAGAATTCCCCTATTGTGCTAACCCTATTAGCATATGTCCCGACTGGAATGATTGATGGCGCTCTGCTAATCATAGCCATCTGCCAAATGCATCGATTAGCTGGATCGAAGAAAGATTACATTTATTCATATAATCGGACCCCAGGATGTGTTCAGCGCTCGGGGGAAGGTCAACTAACACCACCGGATGGTCACACACCATGTTCCCTAGGCGGACCTGTACAGGGCTTGTAATGCGTCCCTCCTGCATGTGTCCTGTGAATCCACTGAGTGTAATTATGCCCGTAGTTGGCCAAGAGATGTCTGTTTTTAATTTTGATACATTCAGGGTAGTTCGGGAGCCTCTGGTATCCCAAAGGAATTCTACGAGGTGGCCTCTTACCTCGCCGTTAACTAGGGGTCTCCCTACACTATCCCACCTGGTGCTACAGATCCAGCTTGGGGAAGCCGGGCACCGTCAATCTAGGGTTCCATAGGCGGGGACAGTTGGATACAGTGATGGGCTTATATACTTTTGTCAGCTTTTATCTAGTAATTGTATATTTCCTGATAGCGCTTTCTCGTACTGTGATTTTTCCCTTTTCTTTCAAGTCATCCTTTGCTGGTTTCTAAAACCACTAATTTTTGCAGCAATTTTCTTTAACTTTGATACCACACTTAATTTCTGAGAGCCATGGATGGTGAATCTTAGAACATAGAACAGTACAGCACAGAACAGGCCCTTCGGCCCACGATGTTGTGCCGAGCTTTGTCTGAAACCCAAATCAAGCTATTTCCTCCCTATCATCCCGAAGTACTCCATGTGCCTATCCAATAGCTTCTTAAATGTTACTAAAGTTTCTGACTCCACTATCCCCGCAGGCAGTCCATTCCACACCCCAACCACTCTCTGAGTAAAAAACCTACCTCGGACATCCTTCCTATATCTCCCACCATGAACCCTATAGTTATGCCCCCTAGTTACCACTCCATTCACCCGAGGAAATAGTCTTTGAACATTCACTCTATCTATCCCCCTCATCATCTTATAAACCTCTATCAAGTCTCCTCTCAACCTCCTCCACTCCAAAGAGAAAAGCTCAAGTTCCCTCAACTTTTCCTCATAAGACCTACCCTCCAAACCAGGCAGCATCCTGGTAAATCTCCTTTGCACTCTTTCCAGTGTCTCCACATCGTTCTTGTAGTGAGGTGACCAGAACTGCACACAATATTCCAAATGTGGTCTCACCAAGGTCCTGTACAGTTGCAGCATAACCCCACAGCTCTTAAACTCAAACCCCCTGTTAATGAACGCCAACACACTATAGGCCGCCTTCACGGCTCTATCCACTTGAGTGGCAACCTTCGGAGATCTATGGATATGAACCCCAAGATCTCTCTGTTCCTCCACATTCTTCAGAACCCTACCTTTGACCCTGTAATCCACATTTAAATTTGTCCTACCAAAATGAATCACCTCGCATTTGTCAGGGTTAAACTCCATTTGCCATTTTTCAGCCCAGCTCTGCATCCTATCTATATCTCTTTGCAGCCTACAACAGCCCTCCACCTCATCTACTACTCCACCAATCTTGGTGTCATCAGCAAATTTACTGATCCACCCTTCAGCCCCCTCCTCCAAGTCATTTATAAAAATGACAAATAGCAGAGGACCAAGCACTGATCCCTGTGGCACTCCGCTGGTAACCGGTTTCCAGTCCAAAAATTTTCCATCCACCACCACCCTCTGTCTTCTGTTAGATAGCCAGTTACCTATCCAATTGGCCAAACATCCCTCTATCCCACACATCCTTACTTTCTTCATAAGCCGACCATGGGGGACTTTATCAAACGCCTTACTAAAATCCATGTATATGACCTCAACTGCACTACCTTCATCTACATACTTAGTTACCTCCTCAAAAAATTCTATCAAATTTGTGAGGCAAGACTTGCCCTTCACAAATCCGTGCTGACTATCCCGGATTAAGCTGCATCTTTCTAAATGGTCGCAAATCCTATCCCTGAGGACCTTTTCCATCAAATCTTCTGATAGATTCATTCTTCCTATTAGAAATGGTGGAGAGAGGCAAACGGGATTCCTTTATTTCTGTGTCTGTTCATAAGCAGTGATATTTTATTGTTTTGAAATGGGCTGTGTTATGTTTCCCCAAACCATTTGTTTGTGAAGTCAATTTTTAAGTGGCTCGCAGCAAATTCTGGTTTAAATCAGAAGTATTATTTATCCATACATTCATATCTGGGGATGGCCGTTGCAACTATACACACACATTCACACACACACAAGAAGGGAATAGGAAAGAGTACAACTAGGAATAATTGATAAGAAAGAAAACAAAATATTAATATTAATTCATGTGAATGTTAGAGTCCACAAGGTCAGAGACCAGCGAGGGTTCTTTCATATCGCAGTTCAAATTCAGGCATGTTCAGCCTACTGAAAGCAGGAGTTGCCAAATTCCTTCATAGTTGCTGCTAATACAGCAAGATGAGGTTGGTATATAAAGACTTGGTCTCACTCTACAGGTGATGAGAGGAATATTCCAATGAGCCAGTCATCCAGAAAGTTGAAACTTAATACATTTTGCTGTCAACCCGGAGTCCTGTTTTGGTGTTGATGGGCTGATGTTAACAGAAGACTGCCCTCGGAGTCCGGGAATGTAACATTAAAACTTTCCAAAGGCTAGACGAGTTCAGGCCATGTGGTGTTTCCCATTGATGAGTCAGTTTAAAGTTAAGAATCGATTTCTTAATCGAAGCACAGTGTTTAGCACTGCTGCTTCACAGTGCCAGGGATCTGAGTCTGCCGCCTCACAGCACCAGGGACCTGCCTTCTTGAACCTCTATAGTCCATGTGGTGTAGATACACACACAGTGCTGTTAGGGAGGCTGTTCATGGATCTTGACCCAGTGACAGTGGAGGAATGGTGATATATTGGCTGTAGAGATTTGCATTCTAATTAGTATTCTGTAACTTGATTTCTGTGTCTCTGTGCACTGTTGGAGAACAGATATCCACTCCATCTGACGAAGGGGCAGCGCTCCGAAAGCTTATGGTATTTGCTACCAAATAAACCTGTTGGACTTTAACCTGGTGTCGTGAGACTTCTTAATATATTTCCAAGCCAGGATGGTGAGGGCTTGAAGGGGAAATTCCAGATGGTGGTATTCAAAAGTATCTGCTGCCCTTGTCCTTCTAGATGGTAGAGGCAGATCTGCAGCCTCAGAACAGGACAAGGATGGCACTATTGATAAAATCTGTGAAATTGACTAAAGCAATGTTTTGTATCAGGATCCTTCCAGACTAGAGCAGGCAACATCTGTAACATCTCATCGGTTCCTGTCCACTGTTGTATTTGGGAGTTAATGGTGTTTTGCCTGTCAGGAGAGGGGTGGACATTACCCTTCTCTCTGACCATAAAGGAGCAAACAGAGTGTGCATGTACACCTGCTAACATAGCCGGATTCCCAATGGTGCAGATTGCCATTGACTGCACCCAAGTAGTTTTTCAGGTCCAACATCTAAATTGCCAAATGCTGAAGTGTTCGCTTCCTGAATGCACAGTTGGTGTGCAAACATGCTCAGCACATTATACAGCCCGTTATCCTAGCAAGTCACAATGCCTTTTTTCTAAACCAGTCCACAGGACCATGCATTTTTGAGCCATTACATCAAACCACCATAGAGTCATAGTCATAGAATCTTACAGTACAGCAAAGGCCCTTTGATCCATCGAAAAGGCCCTTTGGTTATGGGGGTAACAAGGGCTCCCTATTGACCAGCTGGTTGATGATTTTTTTTATTCATGAGTGGGACATGGACATCGCTGGCTGGCCAGCATTTATTGCCCATCCCTAGTTGCCCTTGAGAAGGTGGTGGTGAGCCACCTTCTTGAATCGCTGCAGTCCACGTGCTGTGCGTTGACCCACAATGTCATTAGGGAGGGAATTCCAGGATTTTGGCCCAGCAAAGTGAAGGAACAGTGATATATTTCCAAGTCAGGACAGCGAGTGGCTAGAGAGGAACTTGCAGGTGGTGGTGTTCCCATCTTCATTAGTTTATGAGATATAGGAGCACAACTAAGCCATTCGGCCCATTGAGTCCGCTCCGCCAGTTGATCATAGCTGATATGCTCCTCATCCCCATTTTCTTGCCTTCTCCCCATAACCCTTCAACCTATTACCAATTAAAAATCTGTCTAACTGCTCCTTAATTTTACTCACTGTCCCAGCATCCACTGCACTTTCAGGTAGCAGTGAATTCCACAGATTCAACCCTTTGGGAGAAGTAGTTTCTCCTCAAATCTATTTTAAATTTGTTGCCCCTTATCCTAATATTATGATCTCTCGTCCTGGAATGCCCCACAAGAGGAAGCATCTGCTCCATGTCTACTTTATCCATACCTTTTATCATCTTGTATACCTCATGTATCTGCTGCCCTTGTCCTTCTAGACGGAAGTGGTTGTGGGTTTGGAAGGTGCTATTTAAGGATCTTTGGTGAATTGCTGCAGTGCATCTTGTAGATAGTTCACACTGCTGCTATGAGTGTCAGTGGTGGAGGGAGTGGATGTGGTGCCAGTCAAGCAGGCTGCTTTGTCCTGGATGATGTCAAGCTTCTTCAGTGTTGTTGGTGCTGCACCCATCCAAGCAAGTGGGGAATATTAGATTACACACCTGACTTGTGCCTTGTAGATGGTGGATAGACTTTGGGGAGTCAGGAGGTGAGTTACTCACCGCAGTATTCCTAGCCTCTGACCTGCTCTTGTAGCCACTGTGTTTATGTGGCAAATCCAGTTCAGTTTCTGGTCAATAGTAACCCAAGGATGTTGACGGTAGGGGATTCAGTGATGGTAACACCATTGAATGCCAAGGGGCGGTGGTTAGATTGTCTCTTATTGGTGATTGTCATTGCCTGGCATTTGTGTGGTGTGAATGTTACTTGCCACTTGTAGACCCGGATATTGTCCAGACCTTGTTGCATTTGAACATGGACTGCTTCAGTATCTGAGGAGTCGCAAATAGTGCTGAACATTGTGCAATTATCAGCAAACATCCCCACTTCAGACCTTATGAGGGAGGGAAGATCATTGATGAAGCAGCTGAAGATGGTTGGACCTAGGACACTACCCTGAGGAAGTCCTGCAGAGATGTCCTGGAGCTGAGAAGACTGACACTCCACAACCACAACCATCTTCTTATGTATCAGGTATGACTCCAACCAGCGGAGAGTTTGCCCCCTGATACTCACTGATTCCAGTTTTACTCCAGTGCAGCACCCAGGTCCCATGTGGGCAGCATGCTTATAATGCTGTCATATAAAATGTCATTGAGCAGACCACTGCTCCCACTGACTGGACTCCACTGTAGAATCCCTGCAATGCTCTCCAATGCACGCAGCTTGATTCGTCATGCACTGTTGCATCCCTCACAACTTCACTTTTTTGAGGCCACAGCCTTTGTGACAGATATTCAACAAACAGCTGAGAAAGATGAAGAGGATGAAGTGAAGGAGGAGCAAAACGATTGGAGGAGCTAACAAAAACATTCCTTCTTCAGTCAGGTTGTCCATGATCAATTCATCCGACTTTGATAACAGTTAACACAACTGCAATTCTCTATTCCACAATGGTCCCGCATCTTGTTTTCCCTCAGTTATGGACTGTCATGGCTTCTTCTTAGTCACTACGTTGAAATGAAAACCACTGCAGAATAATAATTTCAAGTGATATGCATGGAACATACCATCCAAAATTCCACATAAAAGTCAACTAATTAGCATTGGCCATGCCTTCGTGTGTGGCTTCAATGTGCCTTTCTCTGTCCTAGTGATTCTTTGCAGTGCTACACCAGTGACTGAGAAATTGTTGGTGGTATTAACTCGATACTAATTGTATTTAATTGTATGCAGGTGGTGGACATTAGCCAGGTTTCACTTGTGCCACTATAAATGGACACAAACTGCAACTGTTATTGGGGCCCAATTGATCCTTACTGCCTGTGCGTTAACCAATCCTCCATCCATGCTAATATATTACCCCCAACACCATTTGTGTGGTACATTATGCCTTATGGAAATCTAAGTATATTACATCCACTGGTTCCCCCTTATCAACCCTACCCGATACATCCTCAAAGAACACTAATCATTTTGTTAAACATGATTGCTCTATTATGTCTGATCGTATTATGATTTTCTAAGTGCATTGTTAAAACTTCCTTAAGAATAGATTTCAGAATTTCCTAATGACTGGTGTTACTATAAGCCTCCTTTCTTGAATAATGTTGTTCCATTTGCTAACTTCCAAACAGCCGAAACCTTTCTAGAATCTAGAGAATTTTGAAAAAATGTAATTAGTGCTTCCACTATCTCTGTAGCTACCTCATTTAGAACCCAAGGATGTGGGCCATGAGGCCATGGGGATTTGTCAGCTTTTGTCCCCTATGTTTCTCCAGTACTTCTTCTCTGCTGATAATTACTTGAAGATTCTCATTCTGATTAGCCCCTTGGCTACCCTCTATTTCTGGTCTGTAATTTGTGTTTTATACTGTGAACACAGATACAAGATATTCATCTGTCTATGTCATTTCCTCACTTCCTGTAATAATTTCTCCCATCTCTACTTCTAAGAGATTAATGTCTCCTTTAGCTATTTTCCTTTTTATATACTTGCAGAAGCTCTTAAAATCTGTTTTTATAATATTCCTGACCTTGTTATATTCTTTTGCTCACCCTTTGCTACTTTATAAATCACTTCCAACTCTCAGGCTTCCCATTATTCTTTGCAGCATTATAAAGCCTTTCTTTTGATATAATTATCCTTAACTTCCTTAGTAATTCATGGATGGATCGTTCTTGCTGAGGTTTTGTTTTTTAATGTACAGTATTTTTGTTGAAAACTTCAAATGACTTCTTCAAATTTAATTTGATTTATTATTGTCCCATGAATTAGTATATAGTCATAAGGATTGATCCTTGTGCGCTATACAGACAAAGCATACTGTTTATAGAGAAGGAAAGGAGAGAGTGCAGAATGTAGTGCTACAGTCATAGCGAGGGTGTAGAGAAAGATCAACTCAATGCAAGGTAGGTCCATTCATAAGTCTGATGGCAGAAGGGAAGAAAGTGTTCTTGAGTCGGTTGGTACATGTCCTCAGACTTTTGTATCTTTTTCCTGAAGGAAGAAGGTGGAAGAGAGCATGTCCGAGGTGCGTGGGATCCTTAATCACGCTGGCTGCTTTTCCAAGGCAGCGGAAAGTGTGGACAGTGTCAATGGGTGGGAGGCTGGTTTGAGTGATGTACCAGGCTTTGTTCATGAACCTTTGCAGTTTCTTGCAGTCTTGGACAGAGCAGGAGCTATACTGGGCTGTGATACAACCAGAAAGAATGCTTTCTATGGTGCATCTGTAAAAGTTGGTGAGAGTCGTAGCGGACATGCCAAATTTCCTTAGTCTTCTAAGAAGCATTGAGAAGCTTTGTTGGGCTTTCTTAACTATAGTGTCAGCATGGGGGGATCAGGACAAGTTATTGGTGATCTCGACACCTAAAAACTTGAAGCTCTCAACAATTTCTACTTCGTCCCCATTGATGTAGACAGGGGTATGTCCTCCACTAAGCTTCCTGAAGTCGATGACAATCTCCTTCATTTTGTTGACATTAAGGGAGAGATTATTGTCGTCGCACCAATTCATCTGATTCTCTCTCTCTTTCCTGTACTCCGTCTCGTCATTGTTTGAGATCCGACCCACTACTGTGGTGTTGTCAGCAACCTTGAAAATCGAGTTGGAGGAGAATTTGGCCGCACAGTCTTAGGTGTACAAGGAGTATAGTAAGGGGCAGAGGACACAGCCTTGTGGGGCACCGGTGTTGAGGATGATCATGGAGGAGGTGTTGTTGCCTATCCTTACTGATTGTGGTCTGTGGGTTAGAAAGTTGAGGATCCAGTCGCAGGTGGAGCAGCAGAGCTCCAGGCCATGGAGTTTGGAGATGAGTTTCGTAGGAATAATGGTGTTGAACGCTGAGCTCTAGTCGATAAATAGGGGCCTGACATAGGCGTGTTTGTTATCTAGGTGTTCCACGGTTGAGTGCAGGACCAGGGAGATAGCGTCTGCTATGGACCAGATGCAGCGGTTGGCAAACTGTGGTGGATCCAGGCAGTCTGGGAGGCCGGAATTGATTTATGGCATTTTAATCACATTTTGGTTTAATGTTGTAAGTTTGCTTAACGCTTTGCTTTTGTTTGTTTTGGGTGTCCACACACACACACACACACCCCCCCCCCCCCACCACCACCACCACCCCTTGAGTGGCTGCCCTCCTTGTTTTGTCCCTGAAAATATTTATTTTAGTTTAAAAGCAAATTACTGCGGATGCTGGAATCTGAAACCAAAGGAGAAAGTGCTGGAAAATCTCAGCAGGTCTGGCAGCATCTGTAAGGAGAGAAAAGAGCTGACGTTTCGAGTCCAGATGACCCTTTGTATAGAACTCTGGTGAGGCCACAGCTAGAGTACTGTGTGCAGTTCTGGTCGTCACATTATAGGAAGGATGTGATTGCACTGGAGGGGGTGCAAAGGAGATTCATAGAGTCAGAGGTTTACAGCATGGAAACAGGCCCTTCGGCCCAACTTGTCCAGGCTGCCTTTTTTTTAAAACCCCGAAGCTAGTCCCAATTGCCCGCATTTGGCCCATATCCCTCTATACCCATCTTACCCATATAACTATCTAAATGCTTTTTAAAAGACAACAATGTACCTGCCTCTACTACTACCTTTGGCAGCTTGTTCCAGACACTCACCACCCTTTGTGTGAAAAAATTGTTCCTCTGGACCCATTTGTATCTCTCCCCTCTAGTGTTAGACTCCCCTACCTTTTGGGAAAAGATATTGACTATCTCGCTGATCTATGCCCCTCATTATTTTGTAGACCTCTATAAGATCAGCCCTCAGCCTTCTATGCTCCAGAGAAAAAAGCCCCAGTCTATCCAGCCTCTCCTTATAACTCAAACCATCAAGTCCTGGAAGGATCCTAGTAAATCTTTTCTGCACTCTTTCCAGTTTAATGATTTCTTTTCTGTAATGTGAACAGAACTGTACACAGTATTCCAAGTGCGGCCTTACCAATGTCTTGTACAACTTCAACAAGATGTCCCAACTCCTGTATTCAAGGTTCTGACCAATTAAACCAAGCATGCTGAATGCCTTCTTCACCACTCTGTCCACCTAAGACTCAATTTTCAAGGAACTATGACCATGTACTCCTCGACCTCTTTGTTCTGTAGCTCTCCCCAATGCCCTACCATTAACTGAGTAAGTCTTGCCCTGGTTCAATCTACTTAAATGCATTGCCTTGCATTTATCTAAATTAAACTACATCTGCCATTCTTCAGTCCACTGGCCCAATTGATCAACATCCCGTTGCAATCCTAGATAACCTTCTTCACTGTCCACTATGCCACCAATCTTGGTGTCATCTGCAAACTTACTAACCATGCCTCCTATATTCTCATCCAAATCATTGATATAAATGACAAATAACTGTGGACCCTACACTGATCCCTGAGGCACACCGCTGGTCACAGGCCTCCGGTTTGACAAACAACCCTCTACAACCACGCTCTGGCTTCTGTCATCAACACCAGGTTAAAGTCCAACAGGTTTATTTGGTAGCAAAAGCCACACAAGCTTTCGGAGCTCTAAGCCCCTTCTTCAGGTTGATCCCACTCACCTGAAGAAGGGGCTTAGAGCTCCGAAAGCTTGTGTGGCTTTTGCTACCAAATAAACCTGTTGGACTTTAACCGGGTGTTGTTAAACTTCTTACTGTGTTTACCCCAGTCCAACGCCGGCATCTCCACATTCTGTCATCAAGCCAGTTTTGTTTGGCTACCTCACCCTGGATTCCGTGAGATTTAACTTTATGCAACAAGCTACCAAATGGTACCTTGTCAAAGGCCTTGCTAAAGTCCATGTAGACAATATCAACTGCACTGCCCTCATCTACCTTCTTGGTTGCCCTTTCAAAAAACTCAATCAAATTCGTGAGACATGATTTTTCACTCACAAAGTCATGTTGACTATTCCTAATCAGTCCTTGCGTCTCTAAATGCCTGTAGATCCTGTCTCTCAAAATACCTTTGAACAACTTACCCATCACAGATATGCGGCTCACTGCCTGTAGTTCCCAGGCTTTTCCCTGCAGCCCTTTTTAAACAAAGGCACAACATTTGCCACCTTCCAATCTTCAGGCACCTCACCTGTGACTATCGATGATTCAAATATCTTTGCTAGAGGACCTGCAATTTCCTTCCTAGCCTCCCACAATGTCCTGGGATACACTTCATTAGGTTCCGGGGATTTATCTACCTTGATGCGCTTTAAGACTTCCAGCACCTCCTTCTCTGTTATATGTACACTCCTCAAGACATCACTATTTATTTCCCCAAGTTCCCCAGCATTCACTCCTTTATCAACAGTAAATACTGATGAGAAATATTCATTTAGGATCTCACCCATCTCTTGTGGATCTGCACATAGATGACCTCGTTGATCCTTAAGAGGCCCTACTCTCTCCCTTGTTACTCTTTTAGCCTTTATGTATTTGGAGAAACTCTTTGGATTCTCCTTTGCCTTATCTGCCAAAACAATCTTGTGTCCCCTTTTTGCCCTCCTGATTTCTCTCTTTACTCTCTACTCCTACAACCCCTATACTCTTCAAGGGATTCACTTGATCCCAGCTGCCTATGCATGTCATGTGCCTCCTCTTCCTTCTTGATGAGGGTTTCGATATCCCAAGTCATCCAGGGTTCCCTACTTCTACCAGCCTTGCCCTTCACTCTGAGAGGAATGTGCTTACCCTGAACCCTGGTTAACACACTTTGAAAGCTTCCCACTTACCAGACATCCCTTTGCCTTCCCACAGACTCCCCCAATTAACTTTTGAAAGTTCCTACCTTATACAATCAAAATTGGCCTTGCCCTATTTCAGAATTTTAACTTTTAGGCCAGACCTATCATTCTCCATAGCTATCTTAAAACTAATAGAATTATGGTCACTGGTCCCAAAGTGATCCCTCACTAACACTTCTGTCACCTGCCCTTCCTTATTTCCCAAGAGGAGATCAAATTTTGCCCCCTCTCTCGTTGGGCCATCCACATACTGAATGAGAAATTCCTCTTGAATACATGCAACAAATTTCTCTCCATCCAACCCTCCAGTACTATGGCTGTTCCAGTTAATGTTGGGAAAGTTAAAATCCCCCACTATTACTACCCTATTCTTCTTGAAGCTATCTGTAATCTCCTTTGCTCCTCAATTTCCTGCTGACTATTTGGGGGCCTATAGTACAACCCTATCAAATTCTTATTTGTTCTTCTTTCTCAGTTCTACCCATATAGACTCAGTGTCCATACCCTGGGATATATCCCCCCTCAGTACTGCCGGGATGTTTTCCCTAATCAAAAGTGCAACTCCCCCTCCTCTTTTACCTCCTGTTCTATCTTTCCCATAGCATCTGTACCCTGCAACATTGAGCTGCCAGTCCTATCCCTCCCTTAGCCATGTGTCAGTAATTGCTATAATATCCCAGTTCCATGTACTGTCCATGCCCTGAGTTCACCTGCCTTGCCCGTCAGGCCTCTTGCATTGAAATAAATGCAGTTTAATCTGGACTTCCCTTGCTCTCTTGTCTTGCTTTTGCCTGATCTGTCTGGTACTAGGATTACTCATGATGTGGAGATGCCGGCGTTGGACTGGGGTAAGCACAGTAAGAAGTCTCACAACACCAGGTTAAAGTCCAACAGGTTTATTTGGTAGCTTTCGGAGCACCCAAAAGTGCTCCGAAAGCTGTTGGACTTTAACCTAGTGTTGTGAGACTTCTTACTAGGATTACTGACACTGCCTTTACTACTTAATGTGCTGTCTTTAACTTCTGTGCTGTCCTCAACCTTCTCTTCTGTCTCCCCACTGCTTTCGGTCCCACCCCCCGCCAAACTAGTTTAAACCCTCCCGAGTGGTTCCAGCAAATCTCCTCGCCAGGATGTCAGTCCCCCTCCAGTTCAGGTGTAACCCCTTCCCCAGAAGAGATCCCAATGATCCAAAAATCTAAATCCCTGCTTCCTGCACCAGCTCTCAAGCCACGCATTCATCTGCCTAATCTTCTTATTTCTACTTTCACTCGCACGTGGCATCGGTAGTAGTCCAGAAATTACTACCTTCGAAGTCCTGCACTTTGGCCTTTTGCCTAACTCTCTATATTCACACTTCAGGACCTCATCACTTTTCCTACCTATGTTGTTGGTACCAATATGTACAACAACCTCTGGCTGCTCACCCTCCCCCTTAAGACTGTCCTGCAACCGCTCAGAGACCAGGATGCTGTCTGGGATGGAACATGTAAGTTATGAAGAGAGGTTGGGTAGGCTTGGGTCTTTTCATTGGTGCAGGGAAGACTGCAGGGCTACGTGATTGGGGTGTACAAGATTATGAGGGACATGGACAAAGTGGATAAGGAGCAGCTCTTCCCCTTAGTTGAAGGGTCAGTCATGAGGGGATATCAGTTCAAGATGAGGGTAGGAGGTTTAGGAGGGATGTGAGGAAAAACTTTTTTAACCAGAGGGTGGTGACGTCTGGAATGCGCTGCCTGGGAGGGTGGTGGAGGGAGGTTGCCTCACATCCTTTAAAAAGTACCTGGATGAGCACTTGGCACATCATAACATTCAGGATTATGTGCCAAGTGCTGGCAGATGGGATTAGGTGGGAGTTCAGCTGTTTATAATGTGTTGGTGTTGACTTGATGGGCCAAAGGGCCTCTTCTGCGCTATATGATTCTATGATTCTTTCCTTCATCTAGTAATCTATATCAGTAAGGACAGGCAACAACACCACCTCCATGATCATCCTCAACACCGATGCTCCACAAGGCTGTGTTCGTAACCCCCTATTATACTCCTTATACACCTGTGTGGCCAAATTCCCCTCCAATTCGATTTTCAAGTTTGCTGATGACATCACCGTAGTGGGTCGGATCTCAAACAATGACGAGACAGAGTACAGGAATGAGATAGAGAATCTAGTGAACTGGTGCGGCGACACTAATCTCTCCCTCAATGTCAATAAAACAAAGGAGATTGTCGTCGACTTCAGGAAGCGTAAAGGAGAACATGCCCCTGTCTATATCAAAAGGGACAAAGTAGAAAGGGTCAAGAGCTTCAAGTTTTTAGGTGTCCAGATCACCAACAATCTGTCCTGGCCGTCCCATTCTGACACTATAGTTAAGAAAGCCCACCCAACGCCTCCACTTTCTCAGAAGACTAAGGAAATTTGGCATGTTAGCTACGATTTCACCAACTTTTACAAATGCACCATAGAAAGCATTCTTTCTGGTTGTATCACAGCTTGGTGTGGCTCCTGCTCTGCCCAAGACCACAAGCAATTACAAAAGGTCGTGAATGTAGCCCAATCCATCACGCAAACCAGCCTCCTATCCATTGACTCTGCTGCCTCGGCAAAGCAGCCAGCATAATTAAGGACCCCACACAGCCCGGATATTCTCTCTTCCACCTTCTTCTGTCGGGAAAAAGATACAGAAGTCTGAGGTAACGTACCAATTGATTCAAGAACAGCTTCTTTCCTGCAGCCGTCCGACCTTGCATTAAGTTGATCTTTCTCTACACCCTAGCTATGATGTAACACTACATTCTGCACTCTCATTTCCTTCTCTATGAATGGTATGCTCTGTCTGTATAATGTGCAAGAAACAATACTTTTCACTGTATGCTAATACATGTGACAATAATAAATCAAATCAATTGGCATGTGGCTGCAGTAACGACCCAGAGATTAACATCTTTGAGGTTCTTAATTTTAAGTTGATCTCAAACTCCTCAAACTCACACAGCAACACATCATTTCTAGTTCTACCTGTCATTGACTCCTGTGTGGACTACAACACGTGGATCCTGCTCCACCCACTCCAAGAGTAGTATTTAATGGAGGTGACAGGGGTCTAGTCAGCTGGCTGGAGAGTCAGCAAGAGTTCCGTGTTACCTCTTATTGGGAAGGCCCACCATGTTAAGTGTCACTTAGGCACTTAATTGGACAGAACACCTTCCTTGAGATCTAGGAACATGGGGTCAGGAGTCCCACCCACCAAGAGCAGCGAGTCAATCCAAGGCTCCATTAAACAGCAGCATCACTGGGGAGGCAGTGACTGTTGCTGGTACTTCATGCACCCAATGTCTTCCCAATGTTGAATGCCTCCATCAGGCACTGGAGAGCTTTGCAAAGGGAATCCCCCAAACTTGCCCCACCGCCCTGGGAGTCAGCAAGCAACTCCTCTCGGGTTTGCTTGTTGTGTTGCTCTTAAGTCGAACCCCCACCCGCCGATGGGTTAAAATGAGTGGGAGCAGGTTGAGGCCCTTAAGTGGGGCCTTAACGGCCAGTGAGGTGGGAAGGCCTGTACGGACCTTCCTGTCATGGACATAATTAGGGTGAAGGCAGTAGAACATTGGAGCATAGGACTTAGAAGCAAAAGTAGGTCATTTAGCCCTTGGAGTCTGCTTCGTCTTTCAATATGATCATGGCCTGTTGTGGTCTCAGCTCCATTTCCTGTCTGCCCCCATACGATGAGATTGGCTTTGAGAACATTTAGAAAACACTTTAGAATTGGAGCTTTTTATTTATTTAAAGTATTTATTTCTTTAAATTATCACTGCTATTTTGTAGTCAAAACAATCATTCGTTTTTAAGCCAATTATAAGAAAAGGATGAGTCAGATTTTAGATATAAACATTCAAAGTCTAAATCTTCTGAAATCTGAATAAAAACATTGACATGCTTGGAAGGCAGGTTTTATTGGAGCGACGCAAAGGTCAAAAATCATGCTGCTGGAAAGCTATCACAAACACACACACACACACACACACAGATCAATTAGATTAATTTTTCTATTGACCTAATTATCAACAGTAGCAGTTGGTTTGTATTCAGGATGTTTTAAAATGACAATGCTTTGTGCCCCTTTCTGGAGAAAAATGTTAGCATTCTGGCAGGAATTACAGCTAAACAGACATGCTGACCAGGTTAATTTTTAATACAGGATTTGAAAGAGAAATTCATGCAGCTACAACCTCTGGAGGAGAGTTTGCATTGCAATGGACTAGCCTGTTTCATATATTAACCAAAGACCACTGCAAAGTAAGTATTTCTAAGGTAATGATCATTATTTCTGCTATTTACAAAACTTCCCTATAAATCATGAAACTCCTTTATTTCATTAATGGACATCAAATTTGGTTTCTTGATGTCTTTCTGCTTAATTGCAACAGTCAAATGGAAAACAAATAGTCTTAATTTCAGAGTTGAATAAAACTCACAGTCTTCATATTTGAAGATGACAACCTTCATTGGAAAGAACAGCAGACTGTTGGGTCAGCTAAGCCAATATAGGTGGGGCAAACTCTGTCTTGTACGTACAAACAGCTTATCTGCTCCTGTTTAAGTTTCAGCTGTTAGCACTTCGAATTTAGAAGATCAACACAGTGGTGTTTGTCTCCATGTCCCTGCTCATCAGTTTGAGATCAAAGGTAAGATGTTGCCAGCTGTTGGCTTTAAAGTATATTTAATGCTCAAAGTTGTATTTTCACATTTCATCTTGCTAACGTTGTGGCTGTATTTGGTGACACCACTACTTAGCCAGAATGGGATTGTTCGCTAATTTTCCCATCAATCACACTTGTATCACCGTGACTGGGATTGATTTTATGATGTGGAGATGCCGGCGTTGGACTGGGGTAAACACAGTAAGAGTTTTAACAACACCAGGTTAAAGTCCAACAGGTTTATTTGGTAGCAAATGCCATTAGCTTTCGGAGCGCTGCCCCTTCGTCAGATGGAGCAGATATCCACTCCATCTGACGAAGGGGCAGCGCTCCGAAAGCTAATGGCATTTACCACCAAATAAACCTGTTGGACTTTAACCTGGTGTTGTTTAAACTTTTACTATTGATTTTATGCACATCACTGGTATTAGGTAACTCTTTCAATTGCTGTATTTTGCTAGACAAATAATCAATTTGTGAAATGTAACTAGGACGTCTTGTGGTGTCCCTGCCTCTGAGCTGGAAGCTCCAGGTCGATTCCCAGTACAGGACATGTTGGCCAAGGAGTGTGTTCATAACAGAGCCAAACATATTGAGTATCAACCTGCAAATCCTTCCAATATGTGCCAGCAGGGGGTAGGAGCAGGAGAAGTTTCTGGCCAGCCATGAGATGGAAAGAAAATTGGAACTTCTCCTATCAGAATTTATAGCTCTGGATAGCTACATGCACATAAAACAGCAACTCAGACTCCTTAGTGTTTGGTTGGCTGTAATGGCCAGTTTCGATCAAATTGGTCTTTGTTCCCTGTTCCAGCTGGGTTGGATTTGGGTCCTTCCTCCTTGCCCTACTTGTGGAAGAAGTTGTGGGGGTGGTCAGAGCTGCCTTAAGGCAGAGGTCTGAAGTAGAAGGGGAAGATTCAAAATGCATCCGGGCAGAGGGATGGGTATCTATATTCATGAATCACAGAAAGTTGGTATGCAGGTGCAGCATGTAATAAAGAAAGCAAATGGGATGTTGGCATTTATTGCAAAAGGACTGGAGTATGAAAGTAGCCAAGTGTTGTTGCAATTGTATGGGGTGTTGGTGGGACCAAATTTGAAGTATTGTGTCCTGCTCTGGTCTCCTTACTTCAGAAGGATGTGGTGGCATTGGAGGCAGTTCAGAGGAGGTTCACTGGATTGATTCTGGGGATGAAGGTGTTGACATATGAGGAAAGGTTAAACAGTTTGGTCTTGTACTCACTGGAGTTTAGAAGGATGAGAGGGGATCTGATCGAGGTACATAAAATTTTAAAAGGGATTGATAAAGTAAATGTAGACCAAATGTTTCCACTTATGGGGAAATCTCAAACAAGAGGTCACAGGTATAGGTTGAGAGGTGGTAGATTTAAAACTGAGATGAGGAGGAACTACGTTTCGCAGAGGGTGGTGAATTTGTGGAACTCGCTGCCCCATAGCGGTGGAGACTGAATCATTGAATGGTTTCAAGAGAGAGATAGACATATTTCCAATTTTAAAAAGGGAAAGAGCGATATGGGGAACAGGTGGGAAGGTGGATTTGAGACCAGGGAGAGATCAGCCATGATCTGATTGAATGGCGGAGGAGGCTCAAAGGGCCTACTTATGCTTCTAATTCCTATGTTCCGAAGATTGTGTAACTATTCTCCACTCACTGCATTTTGCAAGAGAAGTCACTTTGCTTTTATCAGGTGATCTACTGAAATTTTGGTTTTGAATTCTGTTTGCTGTTGATTGAAGTCTCTTTTTAAATCATTCTTTAAATAGACTTTGTTTGTGTTGCTGTTTGTTGAATACATTTTGTGTTTACTTTGTCATTTGCTGAGTAGATCTAGATTTGCGAGGATGTTTTTTTATCTCCACGCTTACCCAAAATGGCACTGAAAACCAGATCCAGAAGATCTGCACTCATTTCCAACAGGTCTTATTCTTGGTGGTGTGGTGAGCTGGAAAACTTGCCGAAAACTTGTGCATCTGCTTGAGGAGTGAAAATCTGAGCCACCGTTTGTTCTTGATCCTGCTGCATATTCTGTTCTGCCTCCAACTCATTGGTTGGGTCTATAAACACTACAGGGTGGCACAGTGGTTGGCACTGCTGCCTCACAGTGCCAGAGACCCGGGTTCAATTCCAGCCTTGGGTCCCTGTCTGTGCGGAGTTTGCACATTCTCCCCGTGTCTGCATGGGTTTCCTCCGGGTGCTCCGGTTTCCACCCACACTCCAAAGATGCGCAGGTGAGGTGGATTGGCCATGCTAAATTGCCCATTAGCATCCTAAGATGTCTCAGACCCTCTCAACATTTAACTTTTCTGCTGTTCTGACACTTGTATAAAGACAACTTATCCTGACCTTAATCTCTGAGTGTGGTGTGCTTGAGGATCTTACAGTTGAGAAGCCTGGCCTGCCATTTGATCCACTTTGATTTGATTTGATTTACTATTGTCGCGTGTATTAGTATACAGTGAAAAGTATTGTTTCTTGTGCGCTATACAGACAAAGCATACTGTTCATAGGGAAGGAAAGGAGAGGGTGCAGAATGCAGTGTTACAGCCATAGCTAGGGTGTAGAGAAAGATCAACTTAGTGCGAGGTGGGTCCATTTAAAAGTCTGATGGCAGCAGGTTTCGAGACCCCTGATTTCTTCATTTGGCCGTAGTTGTTTGTTGCTGTAGCAAACCAACTGTTATTGAGCTGCGTATCCTTCTGGCTGTATGCCATTTGCAGAGAAAATTTCCTGTAGGCCATCTCTCTGATTTTTATCGAGGCTTGACCTTATGGTCAATAGTTTCCCACGTGAGAACCATGTATGCCAATAAAAAAAACATACTCGCTTCTTAAAACAAAAGGAAGGAATGCCCAGAGAGGCTATTTAACAATTTAACAACACACTCATGTTTGGCTTCATTGCCGTTAGCAAAAAATACTCAGTTGGTGCTCCTGAACCCTGAGATCTCATGGAAGTTCTTCCAGTATATAGCTATAACTTCAGTGGCTCATCAATAGAGCCTAACTAACCAATTTTAGTCTGTATTTTATTCCTTTGGTCCACCACAAAGTTACAACATTTGCTGTTTTGCACAATCTAGGCAAACCTCTTACAACTTACTTGCAGTTATTGTCAGTTTAGTTTTTAAGAGGCTGACAGTATTCAGGCTGCCTTTTCTACACCCATCCTCGTGTTTATGTGATCACCACGTAACTTTACTAGATCACCTCACTCACTGCCAGGCAGTACTGCAGCCTCAGCCATACAACAGTGAGAGTATGGATCGCCAATCTCCAATTCAGCAGCCAAGATAGCCTGTGACACCAGTCAGTTTTCCCATCAGCTTCAATGCTCTTGTCTGCTGCAAGGCCAGGGGTAAATTAAGTGAAGCTCGTTTTGATTCTTGGCTAACAAGGGAGTGAAAGGTGTTCGAGAATAGGAAGAATGTGGAGTTGAGGCCAAAATCAGATCAGCCATGATCTTCTTGAATAGTGAAGCAGGCTTGAGGGGCCAAATGTTTTGCCAAGACATTTTAATCTTCTTGCCCTCAGCCCCAGCTCCAAAGATATGGGTGTACTTCTATGGCAGGAAGGACTCTTGCAAATTGTGAATGGAATCCATGAACATTAATGGAGAATCTCTGAGCACACCTCACCTATGATGAATACTGTCATATCTGGAATCCAGAAGTTCAGTGTTTCTGTAGCTCTAAATTAGAATCCATTGCAGGATAGTTAAATTTTACTTGGCTGATAACCAGGTCAAGTGTGATTGCTATCTACTTATCTTCCCAGCACCAATGGTAGTGAGGATCTCTGCTAAAGCACAGTATGTCATTGAACCATTCATCCCCCTTTGCTACATAGTGAACAATTTCAACAAAGGCAGAGAAATGATTCCCAATTAATTCTATCACATTATTGCTTTGCAAATCATCCAACATATCAAATGAATATATTTGATTGTCTCATGAAATTTGTGATATTTCTCTCATAGAAATCATAGAAACCCTACAGTACAGAAAGAGGCCATTCGGCCCATCGAGTCTGCACCGACCACAATCTCACCCAGACCCTATTCCCATATCCCTACATATTTTACTCACTAATCCCTCTAACCTACGCATCTCAGGATACTAAGGGGCAATTTTAGCACGGCCAATCAACCTAACCCGCACATCTTTGGACTGTGGGAGGAAACCGGAGCACCCGGAGGAAACCCACGCAGACACAAGGAGAATGTGTAAACTCCACACAGACAGTGACCCAAGGTGGGAATTGAACCCAGGTCCCTGGAGCTGTGAAGCAGCAGTGCTAACCACTGTGCTACCGTGCCGTCTCTGTCCAGAGGCATGATATTCCTTTGTTCTTTTTACATCATATAAAAAAAATTATTGGAATTTTGTCAAAACCATTTTTGAAATGGGGACTAGTGCAAAGAACATATTTAATACAGAGGCAGGCATTTTGTTTAATCTACGGGCAATTTTCAACAACAACCAGACCAATTGTAGCTTTGTATTTGTTCATTATTTCTCACTATATGCTCCCTTGGTGGGCAAGTTGCTGGATCAAAGCAGCAGTTGCTAAATTGATGGACAATCAGCTAGCACTGTTGGGCAAGCTCCTATCACATGTGTTGCTGTGACTACAGGCTGGATGCATTCTGCAAAATATTTCAATGCATACCTTGAGCATGTAATCTAATCATTAGTTATGAAGGAGGGACGTCAACTCTCGTATAGAAAACTAACTGGATGAATGGTGCAGCACCAATGAGCCCGAGCAAAATTGAAGTTAATGTGAATTGGGGGAAAGCTCTCAAGGCAATAACATTCAAAGCTATGGGCCGAGTGCTGCTAAAATTAGGTAGGTAGGTTAGGTGGTTCTCACTTTCTCAGACTGTTCTCAGACTCAGTGGGTCAAAGAGTATCTTCTGCACTATGATTCTGTGATTCGCTGCACTGTTTGGAGTTATACAGAACTCATCTCAGCCCCAAGACATCATGGAAGGAGTTCCTCAGGGTAATGTCCTGGTCTCAACCACCTTCAGCAGCTTCCTTAGTGACCTTCCCTCCATCATGTGGTCAGAAGTGGGGATGTTTGCTGGTGACTACACAGTGTTCAGTATGATTGCCAACTTTGTGGACACTTGACAAGGCCTGGACAACATATAAGCTTGGACTGATTCATTCAAGCAATGAACTTATGTACCACACAAGTGTCAGGCAATTATCAAGTCCAACAAAAGAAATTTGATCCAACATCCCTTTGACATTCAATGGCATTACCATCTCTGAGACCCTCACCATCAACGTCCTGGGGTTTACCACTGAGAAGACACTTAACTGGACCAGCTATACAAATGTTGTTACTACAAGAGTAGGTCAGGGGCTCGGAAATCTGCAGTGAGTAACTCACCTTCTGACTCTCCAAATGCTGTCTTCAATCTAAAAGGCACAAGTCAGGAGTGTGATGGAATACTCTCCACTTTCCTGGATGAGTGAAGGTCCATCAACACTTGAGAAGCACAACACCGTCCAAGACAAATCACCATATTTGATTGGCACCCCATCTGCTACCTTAAATATTTACTTCCTCTACCCACGCAGTGCCAGCAGTGTGTACCATCTACAGCATGCACTGCAACAACTCCCAAAGCTTCTTCAACAGCAGCTTCCAAACCTGTGATCTGTACCGTCTAGAAGAACAAGGGAAGCAAACATAATGAATCGAGGGCAACGCGATGAGGCTAAAGAACAAAAGGCTTTATCACCAATGAACAAATAATTATAGTTACAACAAGGTGAGACAGAATAACTATATGACTATACACTACTCCTTCCTGGCTCCAACTGCTGATCCTTTCCTGACCCGGGATATGCACCCTCACACTCGATTGGTTCAGCTTCCTACCTCAACACTCCGGCCTGACCATATGAGCCTTAGAGAATGTCCCCTTAAAGGGGCATCACGACCACACTCTCCCCTGCCCCTAACTCCTGAAGTCACCTAAGGAGGAAACAAAAATAATTAACTTGAGCAACAATTTTCAAAAAGAGCATCGAGGAAACTCCCAAAGCAACTTGTCGTAAGTTTAGTCGATCTGGCAACTTCCAAACTCTAGTAGAATGTCACAACTCTGAACTAGGTTTGACTGGAAATGAAAAATCAGGTTGGGTCGAGGCAAAAGGCAAACTTATCAAATTATGATGCAGTTCTTCCTCATAGCTGCTGTCTCCTGATTGCTCCAGTTCCATATTTACACCCCAGATCCCTGCAACCAATCCTGATGGATCTATAGTTTCTGCTGGAGTCTCCTGTTGATCCTCTGTATCAGGGCTACTTTCCTCCTCAGGTGGTCTATGTGTTTCTTGATGTGACATCCTTGTATCTCTATGATATAGGAAGCCGGTCCTGAACTTTCCACCATCTTACCAGCCATCCATGCTAGTCCTGCTGCAAAATTTCTACCATGACTAAATCCTCAACTCGGAAAACTCTGTCTTTCTTCCTTAAATTGTGATTTTCTTTCTGAGAGGCTTGTTTAGCCTCCACTCTCCCTTCCAAATCTGGAACTATCATATCCAAACGTGTCATTAAATGGAGTCCCATTAGCAACTCGGCTGATGTGACACCCATGGTCACTTTGGTGTTATGTTGTAAGACAGCAAAAAGCTGGCAATACGTAAGGGTAGAGGTCTATTGACTTGTTTCTTCATTAAAGCCTTGAAGGTTTGTAAGTACATTTTGTACTTTGCTTTGAGACTGGGTAGTAAGATGCTGGGTAGTAAGAGGAGGGGGCTGAAGGGTGGATCAGTAAATTTGCTGATGACACCAAGATTGGTGGAGTAGTGGATGAGGTGGAGGGCTGTTGTAGGCTGCAAAGAGACATAGATAGGATGCAAAGCTGGGCTGAAAAATGGCAAATGGAGTTTAACCCTGATAAATGTGAGGTGATTCATTTTGGTAGGACTAATTTAAATGTGGATTACAGGGTCAAAGGTAGGGTTCTGAAGACTGTGGAGGAACAGAGAGATCTTGGGGTCCATATCCACAAATCTCTAAAGGTTGCCACTCAAGTGGGATAGAGCTGTGAAGAAGGCCTATAGTGTGTTAGCTTTTATTAACAGGGGGTTGGAGTTTAAGAGCCGTGGGGTTATGCTGCAACAGTACAGGACCTTGGTGAGACCACATTTGGAATATTGTGTGCAGTTCTGGTCACCTCACTATGAGAAGGATGTGGAAGCGCTGGAAAGAGTGCAGAGGAGATTTACCAAGATGCTGCCTGGTTTGGAGGGTAGGTCTTATGAGGAAAGGTTGAGGGAGCTAGTGCTGTTCTCTCTGGAGCGGCGGAGGCTGAGGGGAGACTTAATAGAGGTTTATAAAATGATGAAGGGGATAGATAGAGTGAACGTTCAAAGACTATTTCCTCGGGTGGATGGAGCTATTACAAGGGGGCATAACTATAGGGTTCGTGGTGGGAGATATAGGAAGGATATCAGAGGTAGGTTCTTTACGCAGAGAGTGGTTGGGGTGTGGAATGGACTGCCTGCAGTGATAGTGGAGTCAGACACTTTAGGAACATTTAAGCGGTTATTGGATAGGCACATGGAGCACACCAGGATGATAGGGAGTGGGATAGCTTGATCTTGGTTTCAGATAAAGCTCGGCACAACATTGTGGGCCGAAGGGCCTGTTCTGTGCTGTACTGTTCTATGTTCTAACATGGTGAATGTCATTTGATTTTACAAATTTCTGAAACTCCTCCGCTGTGGAGGATGTACCATTATCTGGGACTAAGACCTCTGGAATACCATGAATGGCAAAGATTTGTCTCACTTTATCAATGGAGCCTGCTGCTGTCATGGACTTGTTGTGCCTGCCGCACAGTCTGTTTTAACCCTTATACGGTGGACAAAGAATTGCGAGTAGACTTCTTGTTCGTACAACAATATGTATTTAAATACACAATCAATCATCACCCACCCCACCAACAATAAGTTATCTTACAGAAATACTAAAGTTCAAGTCCAATACTAGACCTCGACTTAACTTTGCGTGACTGGCAAGTACCCAAGCAGATATTGGCTTTTATCTGTGCGCTGGTCTTGGTCGTCCTCTGCGTAGTCTGGTCCTTTGGTCTGGTCTGACACTCTGGCTCTGGTCTTCCTTCCTTCTCGGGTGTGGTGGCTCTCCTCTTGCTGGTCGTCGCTGGTGATGATCACCGTTGTTATAGCTCGTTTGTGGGGTCAGAGAAGAGAGAGATTCTTTGTCGCGCAGCACCCTTTATACCCCGTTGGCTTTTGCGCCCCTTTTGGCCATTGCCAATCAATCGATCAGGACTTGATCACCCTGATCGATAAGTCCAATCGGGTGCTGCCACACCAATCTCTGGGTGTGTCCCCAACGGCCATGTCTGCAGGTGCTGGGGACACGTAGGACACACACCTCCCTCCCAAATAAAGGGTTAAGGCACCCCTATCTCTGGTAAACAACCCAGTTTGAACAGAAAGTCCCCTTTGTCCTGGAGATGGCCATCATATCTTTTGTATTCAGTTGTCTGAGTTGCAGCCTGTTTATCTCTGTCTTTTAGGCTGCAGCCTGCAGTTTTAGTTCTTGCCCAAATGTCCCAGAGTGCTTTATAAATCGCCATTTTAGGTGGCCCTTTTGGCCAGTCTCCCCTTTGATCCTGAACGCGAAGCTTGATGGATCACAAACTCAAGACCCAGTATCTGTCAGGAATTCTCCAGTTACTCAACAGTCAAGCAAGGTCCAGGCATTGGCATGCACAGTAATAATACATCCCTACAACATATTTACATTCCAGAAGTTACAAATACAAACAATCACATATTCTAAACACCATTATTACAATAAGCTCATTACAAACCAACATTCAAACAAATGTTACAATAAAGTATTCGCAAATCTGAGGCACATTTCAATAGTAGGATTTCCAACTGTTCATTAGTACTAATTGCAAAATGGCAGGTTTCCTGTCAACATTGCTCTACTGAATTAGAGGGGATTGTGGTTTAAGGGCGAACCCTACGTTCTGCCTCTGGGTGATCCTCCTTTTCCATCGGCTGATTTGGACTGTGAGGATGATTAGATACACCAGGGTGAACAAAATCAGTATTACTGCCAGGTGTGACATTATGTGAACAAATGGATGGATTTGGATGTTTGAGCCCCAGTTCCAAAGGTCATCCCACCAAGAGGTGACTTTAATTTCTTTAATTCTCCTTTTCACCTCTTGGGTCTGCTGTAATACTTTGGTGAAGGTTCTGTGGGCTGTAGCCAATTTTACCCAAATCAGGTTCAATTCCTCTAGCAGGGGTTTTAGGCTTGTGTCATATTTCTCATGGTACTTCCCTAGAGTCTGTCGGAGCTCGTCAGTGGCGTTGAAATCCAACCTCTCCCTTTTATAAATGTCTATTAGTTGAATGAGGCCCACCCTGGCTGGTATGTCGGGTTTGATGCAGAATGTAGTGTTAGTAATGTTACAGTGTGTCGCGCCATACTGATATTGTTTCAGGCAGGTGGTGAGACAGTATCTCCCTGCTCCCTTGTAAGCCACCCGAGTTATGTCTGTGTCCAGGCTACGAGCTTCTACTGAGCAATTTAGGCTAGTGTTTGTTCTGAAGCCACACAGTGCATGCTCATTTAAATAAACTGGGTACGGGCATGTGATTATTTTGTCAGTTTGCTGACATCTGTTAAGAGTAGTGCCGAGGAGCCTCCCTTCTTTCTCCACTGTGTATGGTAAAGTGCCGTCAAACCCTATCCAGATATCCTCATGGATAGACCCTTTATTCTCCACTTCAAAGACAGTCAGTCCAACCCGGTCGTCAGTGATTATGGGGAGCCCTAATATCATTCCCAGGGCTTTCCCTGCAGTCATCATTGAACCTGACTTTGGTCAACTGTTGCGTCGGGCAGCCAGATAACTTGGGGTGTTTCTTACCCGTAAATAGGTGTTCCATCTGTTCGTCACTAATCCAAGATGGAACCTGTCCACTGCGTACCTGCTGTAGGTTTTCCCTTAGCTGTTCTATCATCCACTGTCCATATGCACTACATAAAGTCCGGTTCTGTTGTCGGTCATCATCCTCTAATTTTTCCCTGATAATTTGATTGATTGTCTTGGCGTGTCCTTCTAACACAGCTACCATGTGGCTGCTGGCTGTGTTCCCAGTCAGTTCCCCTTCAGCATCTTGCTGATTGTCCTCATTGATGGAACTTAGTGTCTGTTTAACCTGTTGGGTCAGAATCCTAAGTTTATTGTCCAGGTCGGCTAAATCAAGGGTGTTGATGGTTGATACCCTTGCCCCGTATGCTGTGGCCATGTCATTGACTAACTCCCTCTTGGACCTTTCCTGTCTTTCGTCCATTCCTATCTTCCATCCTAACAGTCTGCGAGTTAAGTGGAGGTATAATCTCTTAAATTGGGGACAGCACCACTCTGACAGTTGGGTCCCAGCTATATCCACCACCACAGGTACCAATTTGTGGTGAATGTTGTCATACAGGGTTTTCCCTGTGTGTTTTAGTATCAATCCATTCTGTGGTCCGGGATGGTTTCACGACAAATCGAGTGGGGTGGTTTTGGGGTTGGCTTCGGCCCATTTCTTATTTCGTACAATGCAAAGTTCCCCTCTGAGAGTCCCGGGGCACCGCTGCCCGAGCTCCAATCCTTTCTCTGGGCTGTTGGCCAGACATCCAATTTCGGGGCACCCATTATTTGAAAATCCCCACCAATCCCCTGCTACGGTGACACTCAGATAACATTCAGTTGAACTGCCATTTGGTTTTTTGTATATCAGCCGCTGGTTGTTACACCCAAGCATTATACTCTTATCGGGATACACCCATAACACACCCTCCTCACATTCCCCCGCATCAGGTGGGGCAAACCATAAATAATCGGGATACCAAAAGTTCATCTTGCTTGGGGTGTCCTGCGCGCTTATCCCAATGATGAGGCAGATCCTAGGTTGCATCTTTGTCGTCATCCTGAGGAGATCAATGTAATTTCTGCTGTTATCGCATCCAATATTTGAGATATATACATGTATTTAAACTGTCCATGCCCCCCTTTTTTTTTTTGAACACTATCGACAGTGGTGTGGTCAGGAGAACCTGAACATATCGATTGTCGCTTGCATGTCGTAGTTTTTTATTCTAATTGTTAACCACTGCTGAGCAAATATTTGTTCAGATCAATAAATGGATGAGTTGTGGAGTGGTCAGAAAAGAGCTTGTTTAACTGGCCAGCAAAGTCAAGGCGGCCTGTTTTATTCTAGCAGCAGTCACCATTAGCCCTAGGGATTTGAACAGCACTGGAGTCGGTCTGTAATGACCTGAAGAGGTGTCCATTCCATGAGTGTCTTCGAGTTTGAAGGCAGAATGCATTTAAAATTTAGCACAAGTACCTCTAAGAATTGAAAATGTAGCCCAGTTGCCTTGACAATTTTAAAATTTAGCATAGTTGCCTTAATGATCACTCTTAACTGGAGAAAGGTGGCCAAAGAGCATGGCTTCGGATTGTGTAAATAACCCAGTTAATCGTACTAGCAGTATACAAATGGTATGGGAATGAGTTGGTTGTACTTAATCATGGTCGGTCACGGTGGACCTGCAGTTGAGGGGTTTTAAGTGGGTGCTTCCATCAGAGATTCTTGTACCTTGCATTGGTCTGCGTTGTAGGCTGAATTTCATCATTTGGAGCACCTTAGATTACTTCATTTAGCATTTCTGTTAACAAATTGCCCAACAGAGACTCATCTTCTGAATCATTTGTCTCATGAGGCTCCATCATTACCTCCTCACCTGGCCTCCATACCCGTGTCTGTTCGTTGGACTGCACTGTGGGATCTGCGTTTGGATCTGGGTTCAGGGGTCCCTTATCCTTGTCTTCCATTCTAATTAATCTGTGTGTCTGATCCCTTACCCAGATGGGGGATGCAGCATTGGGTGTCCCCATCAAAATAACCTGGTGTCGTTTAGTCAGGGCCTCACTGTTGGGTCTGGGGCTGTTGAGGCTTATGTTTATGGGAGAATCCATAATGCTGCGAGGGCTGATATTTGGCGAGTTGCGCCAGTCCTCTAGGGTGCGCAAGTCTCCTGTTATGTCTGGGCCAATAAGTACTCCTAGGGACACTTCAGGTGTGGACGAGGCTCTGGGCTGTAGTGTGGGAGGGGTAAGGGTCTGGTCTGAACCTGAAAGTGGATGAGAAGGTGTCTGGAGAAATACATTTCCTGGGTGAGGCCATTCCGGTCGCCTCGTGTCATCCTCCCCTATCTCTAATGACAGATGGTGGAAGTGATTATTCTGAGTCCCGTAAGCTTTCAGTTGATTGACGTGGAACCAACCAGTTTTCCCATTGGCGATTAGGACTTTATACACCGAGGGGCTTATTTTGTCGGTGATGGTGTGCGGACCTGCATATCTCGGGGACAAGAAAGAACTGGGGTTGTAGAGGGAAATCATTACCTGCTGGCCAACTGTATATTCTACCGGGTGTACCCTTTTATCAAAATATGCCTTGCTCTGTTTCTTCTTAACTCCTAATCGGACAGCCGCGGCTAATTGGGCTGCTTTAATGTTCTCATGGTAAGCGCTGTAATAGCAGGCTCAGTTAAGTCAAACCCCAATAAGTATTCAGCTCCCCTCATAGGTCGGCAGTCATTAATGTGTGGGGGGTGAACCCAGTAGAACTGGAAACAGTGTTACGTACCATCATGAGGGCAAAGGGAAGTACTGTATCCCATGTTGTGTTGTTTTGCTGCACTGTCTTTCTAATGATCCCTTTAGCGTTTGGTTGATGCGCTCTACGATTCCACTGGATTGTGGATGGTAGGCGAAATGGAATTTCTGCTGGATGCTGAACATAGCCGTAACGTTCTGCATCACCCGCCTGGTGAAATGTGTCCCTTGGTCGGACTCTATGCTGCGGGGAAGACCCCATCGTGTAAACCGTTGAAAGCACTGAATGTGCCCTTCAGCAGCTGGAGCGCCCGATTCAGACTTTTATTTAGCAGGTCCATTACAGCGCGGTTCCGGATTGGCAAACGCAGTAGTAGAGGGGGAAATGCTGATAAAGTTGGGCGGGCAGTTCATTAATTCGATTTAAATGCATGCAGATGCATTTAAATTGCCGTTGCACCTGTTCTGGGTGCGAAGCGGATCGCCGCCATTCCCGGGTTTCAGTAAAGTGGCAATCTGCGCGGACGCGGGCGCAGATCGCGTTAATGGCCTCTCAACCGACTTTACCACGTTTTCGCACCCGAAAACGGGCGCGACATAATGGTAATATCGGGCCCTAGGTGTCATAATTCCTGAAGACGAGGTCACAGAATGGGTTTCAGCAATGGTGGCTGCAGTGAAGAAAGATGGCACAATCAGGACTTGCAGCGACCCAGTTCACTAAAACAAGGTGCTGCTCAGACCTCATCATCCTGTGAAGACAATGGAACAGATGATAACAGACATTGCAAGTGCCAAGATTTTCAGCATTCTCAATGCAAAATACAGGTTCTGGCAGATCCCATCCGATGAGGAATCCTCAAAACTAACCACATGTATGTTCCCAGTATGCAGATATCATTTTCTTTGTATGCCCTACGGGATCTGCACTGGCGGTGAGGCTTTCCAGGTGTGTGGAACAATTCTTTGCCAGGACAATCCTGCAAAATCAATGTTGGTGACATCCTGATGTGGGTGATACCATGCAAGAACATGATACACATCTCTGTCTTGTCCTTGACAGAATCAGGACAATCCAATTCACCCTGAGAGATTCAGGGTCAACCAGGTTCCTTGTGTGGGCCATTTACTCACAGCTGAAGGTGTAAAGCCGAGTCCAGACTCTACAATAACTATACAACAGATGATTATTCCTGTGGGCAAGCTCACTTTATGGAGCTTTCTTGGTATGACAATTATCTTCCTAAGTTTATGCCATGTTAGAGTGAGGTCACTAGATGTCAGCTCCTCCACCAGGATGATGAATGGTATTGGCAGGAGCACCACACAATAGTCTTTAACAGACTCAAACAGGCATTCTCAGCCCCACTGGTGCCCCAATACTTTGATGTTCAAGCACCCATACGTACATCAGTAGACACCTCCCAACATAGACTTGGTGCAGTCTGCATCAAGGATGACAGACCAATAGCCTTTGCTTCAAGGGCGCTCACTGACACTGAGATTTGTGAGGCACAATTCAAAAATAAACTTCTTTCTTTAGCTTTTACGTGTCAGAAATATCACTATTTCATGTATGGTCATTCGGCAACTGTTGAAACGGATTCATCAGCCACTCATAACTGTCTTAAAGAAATCTCTTCATATTGCGTCTGCACACCTGCCGCACATGATGCTAAAGCTACATCGCTACAACCTCAGCGTGTCTACAAACATGGTATCAAGCTGTACTTGGCTGATGCCCTCTCCAAAGCCTTCTTACCCACCACAGACCAGACATATCATGAGGAAGACATAGACATTTTGGAAATAGAGGTGCTGTCCTCTCATTGAATTCAGGAAATCAAAGAAGGCGTACAGGCAACCTCACATGCAGATAATTGCGTGATATCATCATGAGGGATTGGCCTGGGTCCTCAAAGAGGCTTACCCACAAGCTCTGCACATTCTTCACCATCAGAGATGAACTGACTGTACAGGATGGACTGACACTGCGTGGCCAGGGATTCATCATCCCTACTGCCCTCCACAACACCTGCACAAGAGTACCCCAGGTGGGAAGCAACCAGTTACAGGGCCAGGGAATCACTGTATTGGCTCTCCATGTATGCAGGCATGGAAAGGGAAATCTCCAGATGTGCACCATATAATTCACTCAAGTCACTCAAGTAAAGGAACCACTGCATTTATAGGTGGCCCCTGACCTCCCATGGCCATTCACAGCAGCTGACATCTTGGAGTGGAATAGCAAACAACATTTAGTCTTTGTTGATTTGTATTCCGGGTGGTTTGAACTTGATCAGCTGCCAAACATGGTGACTAACACAGTAATCATCAAGCTTAAGAGTCACTTTGCCACATACGGCATCTGACAGAGACTCATTACAATGAAGAAAATTAACTTCTTGCTTTATTCTTGCCTATTCATCTCCACTGAATTTAGAAACTTTATACACACAAGAGACTGACATATCGGGGCGGCACGGTAGCACAGTGGTTAGCACTGCTGCTTCACAGCTCCAGGGTCCTGGGTTCGATTCCCGGCTCGGGTCACTGTCTGTGTGGAGTTTGCACATTCTCCTCGTGTCTGCATGGGTTTCCTCCGGGTGCTCCGGTTTCCTCCCACAGTCCAAAGATGTGCAGGTTAGGTTGATTGGCCAGGTTGAAAATTGCCCCTTAGAGTCCTGTGATGCGTAGGTTAGTGGGATTAGCGGGTAAATATGTAAGGGTAGGGCCTGGGTGGGATTGTGGTCAGTGCAGACTCGATGGGCCGAATGGCCTCCTTCTGCACTGTAGGGTTTCTATGATTTCTATCACAAACAGCCACCTATATCCACAGTCCAAAAAATTGGCGGAATGAGTGATATGCTCAGCTAAGCATCTCCTGGAGAAATGTGCTTGGGCTCAGACAGACTACAATGCTGCACTTCTCAGCCTGCACAATCTACGATGACAAGGCCTTCCCTCACCAGCACAATTACTTTTTTTCCAGGCACACCAGGACAACGATTCCTATTGCTAAGTCTCTCCTGCAGTTAAACTTGAACCCAACTTAATTAATGTCCTCCTGCAATGCAGATTGAGAAGCAAAATGCACGATGATTAAGATGCCCATTGACTCTGCCCCTAACACCAAATGGTCAGGATTCAGACCACACATGGCCATGAACAGTTGGCAGTGCTACACAGTAATGCCCCGGAACCAAAGTTACGTGGTAGCCTCCGACGGTGCCCACTATGTCTATAATCACCGTCACCTTCTGCATCAGTGCTACCAGCAATGGACATACAGACATCTATAGAGTCCAACTCAGTGAATCGTGCACCTGATGAATACACAGGCAACACGTTCAAGTGTTGCTAACAGTGAGGAAACTAGCCACAGAAAGACCACAGCACCACCAATCGGTGTAATCACATGCTCTGGCCTGTTCAGGGCATTTGAACAGGTTGAACACAAGATTTCAGGACTTTATTGCCACTTAGCCTAGAAATGACTTTTCAAATTTCAGTTTCCTTTCCAACAGGAAAGGGGGAGGAGAAGAAGATGCAATGGGTTATGCATCAGTTGCTACAGTTTAATCCACGCCTCATATATATGTTATCATCCTGTATTGTGAGCTCATTTAACTGTACCCAGAAGTGCGAGCAGTTGCAGAGCTGGTGAATAAACAATTTTGTTGAAAGTCATTGCTGTCAGTGATTCAGGGAACCCACAGCATTTACAACCACCCTCTCAAGACCAATTAGGGATGGTCAACAAATGCTGGCTGAGCAAGTGATTTTCAAATCCTATGAAAGAATGGGATCAGTTTAAGCCACATGAGGGTTGAGTGGATGGAGTGTGTTCAGTATGGACATATGGACAAGAGGTGGCTCTCAGGAGCAGGAGACAGGTTGGTTGACAGCCTCCAAGTTAATGAATTTGAATGAGTAAAGTGCTGCTTTCCTGGTCATCAGGAAATGCTGCAGCTGAATGAACAGCTGGATCCATCACTTGAGTTCCTCTTACAGCATTAATTGTGAGCCAGGGAGAGTGGGAAGGCATCCCTTAAGTTTTTTTTTCTCCTGTGTTGTTTTCAGCAATACCTTGGAGATTGATCTTCATTCTTGGAGATTTCAGAATTATCCTGGCAACCCTAGCATAAGTACACCTTCCTACATTCGGATACCTTTGCTGGCCCATCGAATAGGGCCATCAAAAACACCAGGGCTGGGAATGGAGTAGAAAATTAACCTGCTATGTTTTAACCCCACTATGTCTGTTTTCAGCTAGGCATTTGGATTTAAAATTCCTGCTTAAATTTTGGTAACTACTTACAAATGATTTTCTATTTCTTATATCAAATTATAATATCAATGCATGTCATGCTGGTTAACTGTCAAGAGTTGCATTTGACTAAAACCTTTATGGTTTTATACAAGTGGGGGCAAATTTTACTGTTCCACCTGCCATGGGAATTGGAGCAGGCGAGGGGCAGACCATGGAAAAGTGTGTTGACCTTGGACAGGATTTTCTGGTTTCAGGCAAGCGCAGCCGGAAAATCTTGCCCATCGTGTCAGCAAAAGAATTGAATCAGTACTGTGGTTAAAAATGTCATTGTGATTGATAAGGTCAGAATAAGCATCAGAATTTTAATGTCATTATTTCCTAGCTGACCAGTTCTCAGTCTATGAAAATTGAAAGTCTGAAGCTCATCAGTTATTATCTAGAGTAATCGTTAGTGACTGTGTTTAATCCCATCTTCACTATCTATTATTCAATCAGTAATGATCACCTTAGGGAATGTACAGCCCAGACTTGGAGGTATTTGAGAATTGCTGGCATCTCACTTTTCAATGTGTTACTTCCATTAACATTGTGCTTTTCTAATTTCAGACATGCCTTACTCATTACACGCTTTGCATTTAATTTATCATTCTTCCCCATTTTCTGCTGCAAATGAAAAATAATTTATATCGCCAGTTTGTTAGTTAAACATTGATCAGTTCTTGTTCCTATTTGCAGTGAAGAAGCTATCAGTCAGCGAGCAGCACAATTAATTTGTTGCAAAATGCTGTAATAGACAGCAGCTAATTTAAAATTTAAATTAAACTGGTATGCGGCATGTAATTATGTTGAATCTCATTTTACTATCTCGCCATTGGCAGGAGGGCACCTTTGAATGGGTTTTGAACTGATGCTTGTCACAGAGCTTGAGGCTGCTCCTTTACTATTTATTATTAGTAATGATACACGCGTTACATTTTTCATCCTGTCATTACTCTACCCACAGCTTGTTTTCATAGTTAACAGTATACAGTTACACAAGTGTGATTTGTTTTTCAACTTCCTGGCCAGGCAATTCAAAAAGGAACTTTCAAATTACATTTTCAACATAAAGGGCGCTGTCTGCAGCTTCACCTCAGTTTAAAGTCTTCTAGCAGTTTGGCAATGGAGATCAGACAGAAATCAATGCAGAGTCTTGCTCTTGGATCACTGTTACTGAAATAAATGAATTGAATTGTTATTTTTCAGTGAAATTTATCATATAATGAAATATAATAATCGCCTAAATTTCAGGAAACAATGCAGAAATTTATCAAGGCGGCATTTTAACATCCAGCAAGAGTTAATGCTGAGGGGTTCATTTCTGACCTTTTCACTGCAGCATAAAACTTGGTCAATTTTAACAAACAGGGCTCATGTAAAGTCAGTGAGTTAACTTTCAATCTAGTCTGGACAGGAAGTAGCGGAGAATGTGAGCTTTTACTCTTGTTCTTACTGCATGGCCCCACAATGAAAGTAGGAAGAAAAATGAAAATTTCCCGATCTAAGTTTCCTCTGATTCTGACCTTTTTTTGCTGGTTTGAGCTGGTTGGAAGCTCACAGCCTCTTACTACTCGGGTCAATTAGTAAAACGTGTGTGAATTCACCACAATATCATAAATATATAGAAATGTCCCTGCCAGCTTTGGGAAGGTGGCATTGAACAGATCAAAATCACGGTTGGTTGGTTCCTGATAGCTTCAGGGTGGGTAAGTAGCATGGACAGATTTTAACTTCCTGCCTGCTCAAATTCTGCTGGATGGTTGGGTTAAAATCATCCCAATTATTTTATTACCAAAAGCCTGGTCCAGAGAATTGTGCATTGCATCTATGATGTCAGAATGCACATTGGTTACAGTGATGCTGCAATATCTCAACTAATCATTGCAATGTCTCGACTAATTACTTGCCTACCAATCAGCAACTCTTTTTTCATGTAATATAAATTGTTATTTCCCTTTGAGATTTGATATTCTTGTGAATCTGTCCTGGTGAGTATAAGTCGAAAAGCTTTAACAGCATGTTTCCTTTTTCAGTTTTGTGCTACTGTTTGATGTTGTTTACAAAATGGAGACACTGTGTACAAGAATTGCCAAAAAACATTCACAGGATGCACTGAAAAATGTTAGCATATTTCAGTTATATTAAAAATAGCTTCCTTAACGTTAATTCTTACCAGTCAGATTTTTGCAGCTACAGTCCTTTCACAAATTTCACAAATACCTTGCATGCTATTTTGCTGTTAAGTAGCTTGACAGAGATTGTGGTCATTAAAACGTACTTTGCTATTATATTACTTTAAAAACAGCCATTCAGTGGCATCTGTAAGCTATGTAAATATTTATTAAACGTAGAAACAGAAAATAGGAGTAGGCCATTCGGCCCTTTGAATTTGCTCTGCCATTCATTTTGATCATAGCTGATCATCAAATTCAATATCCTGATTTCCCCCCTTCCCCCATATCCCTTGATCCCTTTAGCCCCAAGAGCAATATCTAATTTCTTCTTGAAATCACACAATGTTTTGGCCTCAACTACTTTCTGTGGTACTTTCACTCTCTGGGTGAAGAAATTTCTTCTCACCTCAGTCCTAAAAGGTTTACCCCTTATCCTCAAACTATGACCCCATGTTCTGGACTCCCCCACCATCAATAACATTCTTTCTTAATTTATCCTGTCTAATCCTGTTAGAATTTTATAAGTTTCTATGAGATTCCCTCTCACTCTTCTTAACTCCAATGAATACAATCATAAACGACTTGGTCTTTCCTCATTTGACAGTCCTGTCATCCCAGGAATCAGCCTGGTAAACCTTTGCTGTACTCCCTCTATAGCAAGAACATCCTTCCTCAGATAAGGACATCAAAACAGCGCACACTGCCTCACCAATGCCATGCACAATTTCAGTAAATTATCCCTATTCCTATATTCAAATCCACTTGCTATGTAGGCCAACATACCATTTGCCTTCTTTACTAGCTGTTGTACCTGCGCGTTTACTTTCAGTGACTGATGCATGAGGACACCAAGATTTCACTGAGTAACTACCTCTCTCAATTTACACCCATTCAAATAATAATCTACCTTCCTATTTTTGCTACTAAAGTGGATAACCTGTCATTTATCCACATTATACTGCATATACACGGATACTCAGCCTATCCAATTCATACTGAAGCATCTCTGCATCCTCCTCACAGCTCACCCTCCCACGATGACCAATGAAACCAAACACGCTGAATGCCTTCTTCACCACTCTGTCCACCTGTGACTCCACTTTCAAGGAGTTATGAACATGTACCCCTAGATCTCTTTGTTCTGTGACTCTCCCCAACGCCCTACCGTTAATTGAGTAAGTCCTGCCCTGGTTCAATCTACCAAAATGCATCACCTCGCATTTATCTAAATTAAACTCCCATCTGCCATTCGTCAGCCCACTGGCCCAATTGATCAAGATCCCGTTACAATCCGAGATAACCTTCATCACTATCCACGATGCCACCAATCTTGGTGTCATCTGCAAACTTACTTACCATGCCTGCTATATTTTCATCCAAATCATTAATATAAATGACAAATAACTGTGGCCCAGCACTGATCCCTGAGGCACACCATTGGTCACAGACCTCCAGTTTGAAAAACAACCCTCTATAACCACCCTCTGACTTCTGTCATCAAGCCAATTTTGTATCCATTTAGCTACTTCACCCTGATTTTCGTGAGATTTAACCTTATGCAACAACCTACCATGCGGTACCTTGTCAAAGGCCTTGCTAAAGTCCATGTAGACATCAACTGCACTGCCCTCATCTACTATCTTGGTTACCCCTTCAAAAAACGTAAATCAAATTTGTGAGATATGATTTTCCACTCACAAGCCATGCTGACTGTCCCTAATCAGTCCTTGTGTCTCTAAATGCCTGTAGATCCTGTCTCTCAAAATACTTTCCAACAACTTACCCACCACAGATGTGAGGCTCACTGGGCGGTAGTTCCCAGGCTTTTCCCTGCAGCCCTTTTTAAACAAAGGCACAAGATTAACATCGAGGGCGCAACATCGAGGGCCGAAGGGCCTGTACTGCGCTGTAATGTTCTATGTTCTAGATTTGCCACCCTCCTATCTTCAGGCACCTCACCTGGACTATCGATGGTTCAGATATCTCTGTTAGGAGACCTGCAATTTCCTCCCTAGCCTCCCACAATGTCCTGGGATACACTTCATCAGGTCCTGGGGATTTATCTACCTTGATGCGCTTTAAGACTTCCAGCACCTCCTTCTTGTAATATGTACACTTTTCAAGACATCACTATTCATTTCCCCACGTTCTCCAGCATCCATGCCTTTCTCAACAGTAAATACTGGTGAGAAATATTCATTTAGGATCTCGCCCATCTCTTGTGGATCCGCACATAGATGACCTTGTTGATTCTTAAGAGGCCCTGCTCTCTCTTTTGGCCTTTATGTATTTGTAGAAGCTCTTTGGATTCTCCTTTGCCTTATCTGCCAAAACAATCTCATGTCCCCTTTTTGCCCTCCTGATTTCTGTCTTAATTCTACTCCTACACCCACTATACTCTTCAAGGGATTCACTTGATCACAGCTGCCTGTGCATGTCATGTGTCACCTTTTTCTTGACCAGGGCCTCAATATCTCAAGTCACCCAGGGTTCCCTACTTCTACCAGCTTTGCACTTCACTCTAAGAGGAATGTGCTTACCCTGAACCCTGGTTAACAAGCTTTTGAAAGCCTCCCACTTACCAGATATCCCATTGCCTTTCTACAGACTCCCTCAATTAACTTTTGAAAACTCCTGCCTGATGCCATCAAAATTGGCCTTGCCCCAATTTAGAATTTTAACTTTTGGATAAGCTATTGGAAGGTATTTTGAGAGACAGGATCTACAGGCATTTATATTCTTGCTTCAAGTTTCTATGTGGAGGCAACTCCTCACTGGGTTCCATCATTATAATCCTGTCTCATGGACAGACAAAGCATTTGTAGAGTTCTGCCCTCCGATGCCTATGGTGGGGCTCCCCAACTATAACCTCTCTAATGAAGACAAACACCATGGGCAATTCAGTCTTTGATAGCACTAGAAAATGGCCGCCTGCATCTCATACTCAGCCAAGGGGGCAGACACTTGTAGCTTGATTGTGGATCATTTGGGGGGTTTTTGTTTTACATTAAGTTAAAGCACTGGGCATATTGTTGCACAAGTTCAGACTTGTGTGTTTTCATTTCAAAAAGGCTGACAGATAGCAAATGAAAGGAGTGCATTGGGAAAAGGGTGATTCAGGTAAAGTCTCTGGAGATTTGCAGTGTTTTTGCCATTGGAAGGTTGCTGGATTGTGTTCTTAATAGATGCTTCCTCTTTCTGAGATGAAGGACAATCACCTCCCCACATGTCCTGCAGACTGTGTATCACTCATTGAAATCTGTCAGGATCAACGTGGCCTTGGCAGCCCTGTCACCCTGATAAGTGCTCTGCCTCCTGTTATTACCACGGTGATATCCCTGCAAAACATGGAAACCATTCTCTCACTTTCCAGCAACCTCCTGGTCCTCGTCTTCTTTCACCACTTCCTCAGCCTATTCCCCCTCCAATGAACAGAGCTGTTTCAGTCCTTCTCCCTTTTATATTTCACACCACTCTGGAAGGTAATGTTATGGTATCTGTTGCAGACCACAACAGTGCGCGAGACCCTTGAGAGAGTGTATTGGATTGCACTACCTGTCCAGTCAAGGCACTTGAATGTCATCTTCATGAAAATGATCACCTGCTCAGTGATGACTCTTATGCTCAGGTGGCATTGGTTGAAGTATCTCTCAGGCCCTGTGACAGGGTAATTCAACGGATCCATCTGTCATCTCTTCATGGGTTTATCTTTATCCACAAGAAACCATAGAACATAGAACAGTACAGCACAGAACAGGCCCTTCGGCCCACGATGTTGTGCCGAGCTTTATCTGAAACCAAGATCAAGCTATCCCACTCCCTACAATCCCGGTGTGCTCCATGTGCCTATCCAATAACCGCTTAAATGTTCCTAAAGTGTCTGACTCCACTATCACTGCAGGCAGTCCATTCCACACCCCAACCACTCTCTGCGTAAAGAACCTACCTCTGATATCCTTCCTATATCTCCCACCATGAACCCTATAGTTATGCCCCCTTGTAATAGCTCCATCCACCTGAGGAAATAGTCTTTGAACGTTCACTCTATCTATCCCCTTCATCATTTTATAAACCTCTATTAAGTCTCCCCTCAGCCTCCTCCGCTCCAGAGAGAACAGCCCTAGCTCCCTCAACCTTTCCTCATAAGACCAACCCTCCAAACCAGGCAGCATCCTGGTAAATCTCCTCTGCACTCTTTCCAGCGCTTCCACATCCTTCTTATAGTGAGGTGACCAGAACTTCACACAATATTCCAAATGTGGTCTCACCAAGGTCCTGTACTGTTGCAGCATAACCCCACGGCTCTTAAACTCCAACCCCCTGTTAATAAAAGCTAACACACTATAGGCCTTCTTCACAGCTCTCTCCACTTGAGTGGCAACCTTTAGAGATCAGTGGATATGGACCCCAAGATCTCTCTGTTCCTCCACAGTCTTCAGAACCCTACCTTTGACCCTGTAATCCACATTTAAATTAGTCCTACCAAAATGAATCACCTCACATTTATCAGGGTTAAACTCCATTTGCCATTTTTCAGCCCAGCTTTGCATCCTATCTATGTCTCTTTGCAGCCTACAACAGCCCTCCACCTCATCCACTACTCCACCAATCTTGGTGTCATCAGCAAATTTACTGATCCACCCTTCAGCCCTCTCCTCTAAGTCATTAATAAAAATCACAAAGAGCAGAGGACCAAGCACTGATCCCTGTGGCACTCCGCTAGCAACCTGCCTCCAGTCCGAAAATTTTCCATCCACCACCACCCTCTGTCTTCGATCAGATAGAAGTTTAACAACACCAGGTTAAAGTCCAACAGGTTTATTTGGTAGATAGCCAGTTACCTATCCAATTGGCCAACTTTCCCTCTATCCCACACCTCCTTACTTTCATCATAAGCCGACCATGGGGGACCTTATCAAGCGCCTTACTAAAATCCATGTATATGACACCAACTGCCCTACCTTCATCAACACACTTAGTTACCTCCTCAAAACATTCAATCAAATTTGTGAGGCACGACTTGCCCTTCACGAATCCGTGCTGACTATCCCGGATTAATCCGCATCTTTCTAAATGATGTGTAGATTTCCAACTGCATTTGCATTTGTCAGAAGATGGAGGCATCATGGCAACTTCCAGGGTCTTTTCTAAACCTTCTTTCTTCAATGGTGCCTCTTGCTGCTAAATCATTGTTTTGATTTACTCCCACTATGGTTGCGCATTGTTGTCATTGAAACCTTATATGAATCCCATAGTTTTTAAAGAAAATTCCAAACTAGCCCTTAATGTGCTGACAGGAGGTTCATTGAGAGCCTTAAACTGGCCATTTATCCAATCTGGGTATGTTTCCTCCTTTGGCTCTTGTTGGAGCCTTTAAACGTTTGAGCATGTTGATTTGTATTGTGGGGCTGGTTTAATCATCTCATCCAATTGTTCATGTCCCATCCTGAATGCTTCTGAAATGGTCATTTCCAATGCAAGTGAGGAATTTGGCCTATAATTTCTTCTGTTAAAGACCAAATAGAAACAGGAGGATTTGCATTGTTTGCCTAATCGTATTTATAAAGATCCATTTACTGTTTCAGTGTGGCAGTAAATTGTGGAAATTGTTCCCCCAAACTTTTCCACTTTTGTTACAGTCTTGGATCCCTAAATCTCTCAGCTCTGCCACATTTCTTAGCTTCCCACTACTTAGAAAATACTGTGATCTATCTTCTGTAAGTTCCAAGTGGACAATCTCACATTGCCCACAATAAATTCTATGCCACAGTTTTGTTCTTTCACTTTGTCTATCAATGTCTCTTTCCAACTTTGTTCATATCAGCACCATTAACTTTGCCATCTAACTTATGATTGTTGCAAAATTACTTATAGCTCTCTATTCCTACACTCAAATCATTCATAAACATAGTGAAAGGTTGAACCCATAATACTGATCGTGGAGGACCTAAGTGGCCACATCAGCTAATTTGAGTATATATCCATTATTCTGACATTGTCTTCACAAAATCCATATATCACCCAACAGGTTTGCTCCCATTCAAATGTTCTCATTTTTATTAACAGTCTCTTTTTTCTGGAATATTGTCTTCTAGCAGTCTGTATAAATCATATTCTTAAACACTCCTTTACCTACCACTTAAATTACCACCTCAATAAATTAAACTAGCTTTATTAAACATAGCCTTTGCAGATCCATACCGGCTGTCTGAATAGTTCAGTATTGTCATTGTTGCAGTCCATTCTATAGGATAACAGGAATTTATCATGGCTTCTTTGGTAGCACCTCTTGCCACCAAAGTTTAAAGTTTATTTATTAGTGTCACAAGTAGGCTTACATTAACGCTGCAATGAAATTACCTCACACCTATTTTTCACATTTAGCTAAAAACATAACTTTAGACAAAGAACAAAGAAAATTACAGCACAGGAACAGGCCCTTCAGCCCTCCAAGCCTGCACCGACCATGCTGCCAATTGAACTAAAACCCTTTACCCTTCTGGGGACTATATCCCTCTAGTTGCCACACTCTGGAGCCTGCTTGGGTACACTGGGGGAGAATTTAGCATGGCCAATGCACCTAACCAGCACGTCTTTCGGATTGTGGGAAGAAACCAGAGCACCCGGAGGAAATAATAAGCAAACACGGGGAGAATGTGCAGACCCCACATAGACAGTGACCCAAGCCAGGAATAGAACCTGGGTCCCTGACACTGTGAGGCAGCAGTGCTAAACATTGTGCCCTTGTGCTGCCCTGCTGCCGTGCCACCCATCACCTGGAAGTACAAAGGCTGTAGGCGAATGGGAACATCAAAACGTGTCACATCATTTAAAAAATCTATCACTTTAAGTGCACAAAAACCTAGATTTTACTCCAAAATCTGAATGTCCCAATTGATTTAATTCTGAAATCAATTTCAATTCTGAGTTACTGCCTAATAATAATGCAGATTTAGTATTCCAGAGGAGACTGTAACCTAATGTTATGCAACACTCTCAGGGCCTATTGCATCTTGTCTATTAGTCAGTGCAATATTAATTTTGGCTCCAGGACTTTTACAATCATATGTATTGAATACTATTGAGTCAGAGCATCAGTGATGCCTAACCTATAGTGGCAGAAATTTCATTAAAAATTCGAAAGGGTTGTGCTTTTGAGCTTTGCTTAATTTTGAAACATTCTTGAAAGGACTGCATAAATGCAAATGATGAATATTTCACATAACATTTAAAATGGATTACTTTAGCTATGTAACTATATGAGAATAGTTTCAATTACTTATGCTAATTGTGGAGATTTATGTCCCTCCGCAATGCATGCGAGGGGCACTCATTAATTTTTCACATCCTGGAGAGCATTAATTGTCTTGAACAGCATTGATTCTTCAGTTTCAACATAATATATGAAAGCCAATTAAATAAACTGGGGAGAAATTGAGAAAGAGACTCTGGCAATTCCTGAATTAATAATATGTGGTGAATTAATACACTGTGTGGAATTGGTTGTAAATCTGTATTGCTGATAATCTGAGGATTCTGGTGGAGAAATCAACTTGTGATCCTGAATTATTTTCTCTGTCTCGTTCCTGTATCTACTGTAGGTGGTGTTTAAATTAGCAAATGGATCATCTTGGATTTTTTTCTGCTACATGCTGCAGAGATATAGTTATAAATAAGATGGACCAAATTTATTTGATTCAGGACTATGCTATGTTTGAATATAATAATGAATGAAAAGTAATACTGAGCAATTACAGTATTGGCAGTGATCGAAGAATGTTCCATTATATATGCTGTTCATTGGAGCATTGGATTTAATCTGACACCTGAGACATATAGGACTTAATTTTTCATGAATCTAATTGAACTGGTTATTGATAATATTAAAATATGAGGCACTGGTTGTACATTAATGACAAGTTCTATGAGAGAAATAATGACAAATTTAAATAAGTCCGAGACATCAAGGTAATCCTTGATGCGAACAGAACTGCATTTAGTGAATCTGTAATATTCACTTAAATATCTATCCTAATGTCGATAGGAGACACACAAACCTGAATCGAGTTATATTAGGAAAGTTGAATGAAAACAAGATTGGCACTAATCACCTCACACCTATTTTTCGCATTTAGCTAAAAACGTAACTTTAGACAAAGAACAAAGAAAATTACAGCACAGGAACAGGCCCTTCAGCCCTCCAAGCCTGCACCGACCATGCTGTCAACTGAATTAAAATCCTTTACCCTTCTGGGGACTATATCCCTCTATTCCCATCCTATTCATGTATTTGTCAAAACAACCCTTAAAAGTCACTATCGTATCTGCTTCCACTACCTGTCCCAGCAGCGAGTTCCAGGCATCCACCACTCTGTGTAAAAAAACTTGCCTCGTACATCTCCTTTAAACCTTGCCCCTTGCACTTTTGGAGAAACGCAAGTTTCTCCAACCTCTCCTCATAGCTAATGCCCTCCATACCAGGCAACATCCTGGTAAATCTTTCCTGTACCCTCTCCAAAACCTCCACACCCTTCTGGTAGTGTGGTGACCAGAATTGAACACTATATTCTAAGTGCGGCCGAACTAAGGTTCTATAAAGCTGCAACATGACTTGCCGATTTTTAAACTCAATGCCCCGGCCGATGAAGGCAAGCATGCCGTAACCCTTCTTGACGACCTTCTCCACCTGCGTTGCTACTTTCAGTGACCTGTGTGCCTGTACACCCAGATCCCTCTGCCTATCAATACTCTGAAGGTTTTTGCCATTTATTGTATAATTTCCCATCCCTATTAGAACTTCCAAAATGCATTACCTCACATTTGTCCAAATTAAATTCCATCTGCCATCTCTCCACCCAAGTCTCCAACTGATCTATATCCTGCTGTATCCTCTGACTGTCTTCCAAATCATTTATATATTTGAAGTCGGTAAAAATACCTCTGAGGCTGGTATGAGTCAAAATACAGTCAGGCTTTATTCTCACAAGCTTGAGGGAGAACCTGACCCCTTGAAAGCAGAAGCCAAAGTTCTCTCTGAACACAAGAAGCGTGGACATTTATACATCAGGGTTCCCAATACAAGCCATAAAGCAAAGTCCAGTTAACAGTCCTTGATCATAAATTATAGTTCCTTTAACAGCTTCTGATAGTCTCTGGATCATGGTTAGAGACTATCTGGTATCCTTGGGTCATAAAGCACAATTCTCCTGGTAGTTGTAGTCAAGGTGCAACCTCTGGTCCCCTGCTCTTCTCGCAGCTTTTCCTTTGAAGTGACTGTGTGCGATTGCAGCTGTCCCAGTGGGAGTCCTCCTTCAAACGGCCATTCTCGCACTCTACCATTTGATAGCTGCTTCCTTTGTTTAAATCATAGACGAGCCTACGGGAAAGAAAGACTTACAACCCAACATCTATATTTAACTGTCCGTTTTATCAGAATGATATAAACAAGCGAGGGAACCATGAACAAATGGCTTATACTACTGAAAGTAAAAGATGAAACCAAGACCAAATGGCTTATACTACTACCAGGAGCAATATAAACAAAGGGGAGACTAGCCATAAGGAAGGGTTATGTTTGTGATACATTCCAGGTACAAAGTTCAACCTTTTAGGTACAAAATACGTTGAGTACAAAAAAACATTAACCCTTTCCCTTCAATATTACAAACAGCAAAGTTCCCAGCATTGATCCCTGAGGAACGCCACCTGTAGTGTCCAGATATGTTTCCATCGTATCTGGAAATTGTGGATCCCACAATTTCCAGATATGATGTGAAATTGCAGGGCCTCATACCTTGGGTTGGAAAAACTCAGGAGGAGTTGAAGAAATTAACAGATCGCAATGTTTAATGTATAAACGGTGCTATGTGATGTGAAGACTATGCCTACTGTTTACAAAATAGGCCATTCAGAAAAGCTAAGTTATCCTGTTGTAATAATTCTTTTTCACCAGTTAGGGGAAAAACAACACCTTTATTTCAAGGTGAACTTATACAGCAGCTTGCAGATCGTGGCAGCAGTCAGCTCCCGAGAAGGTTCTCAAACAGAAACCCGAGGTCACCAGAGTGATTCCCCACCCTTCCTCCTGATTGGATCATGTGAGATGGTTCATTAAAGAGAAAATCACCACACCTTTAATTCATCTTTCCTTACCTGCCTGTATCACACATTCTTGCTCACTAAGCAAGAACGATTGACAGCTGCTCCCAAAGCTCTCACTGTACTGACCTTGATTTCACCTTGCTTGGTAGCAGGCTTCCTTTTTGTCCCCTGCTGCTATTGTGGAGACCTGAAACTGACTGTGCAGGGAAATGTAAGCATTCCATCATGCTCACAACACATATAATTATTTTTGACACTGATGTCTTCCCTCATATTCTGAATATTAACCATTTGAATGCCAACATTTTCTCAGTTTTTAGAGCACCACTTTTTAAAAAGCAGAATCAATGTTCTTCAATGATTTTGTGCAGATTTACAGCACTGAATATCCCAGTGAGTGAGGCCATTAAAAAGTAATAATTTATTAATGGTCAGAGGCAGCACACACTGCCAGCAATGTGATTTTGCTGTTGGGCAATGCCAGGAGATTACCTGCCCACCCTTTATTGTGCTGACCCTCGAATTATTTATAGAGTCTGCCTTGTAACAGGATGTCGGTGAGCAGCTGACATTGAAGTCATCTGTCTAACTTTGCCTATCTTTGGGCAGTCTAGTGCTGCTACAAGATATAGAAGCTGGCATCTGCTTTAAGGATCAGGCATCATGGTTTTATTATGGTTTCCAACGTGGAAGATTTTCTCTCTTCGACAGCCTATGATCTCATTAATGGCATCAGATCTGCTATCATATTGGTCAATAGGAATGGTAAGGCAGTGCCAACCAGCTGGACAGTAGCTTGATGGGCACAGATGTAGATATCATTGCCTAGATCTGGACCCTCATTCCAACTGCCTCTGATGTCTGTACATGTGAAAAAATGTGTACAGGTTGAGACTAACCCCACAGATGTGGAATTAAGCCTGTCTTATTCAAAAGTCAGCTAATGTGACCCATTTCAATATGAAGACTTGTATAGCTTCACAGTGGCCAGCCATTTCACACAATTCCCACTGAAGTAGCATTTAGATGAATAGAGAGGAAAAGTTTAAGAGGCCAATTGACACCAGGGGAAGCACAATATGTGCAAACAGTATGCACAAATTAAGTACCTATACCTACCTATACACACACACACATCACATGTAGGGTTAATAAAATGTTGATTGCATGGTAGTTGTGTATTCAGAGAATATTTTTGCTAAGGTTTGGTATCGTGATTGGGCAAATGATGGATATGGAATATTTTGGTGTTTGTATGAGATTTAATCCGCTTTGGGTTATATTTATTGAAAGTGTGGGGAAGATGTAGACAGACTATTAATGTCAAGGGAACATTTTTAAGATCACAAAAGATATGCCTTATCATTGCTGTCACCTGACTCTCAGAATCAGCAATGAGTTATCTTCAGCCTCTTTAGTCTCCTTGTGTGATCTCTTTGGGGTGGTCTTTAGGGTCTTCCTCCTCCAAGGATTTGATGATGATGCTTAGGTCAAGTTTGGGGATGTAGCAGACTATAAGAATACCCTTCTTTATTCAGCTGTATTGAAAGATATCTCTAGGCTTGACTGAGCACAATAATGGTGTACTTTGTAAGTATTTTAGTAGCAGCTTGAACTTCACAATAACTGTCATTAGGCAGGGTCTTTGGATGCAATGGAAGTCTAATGGCCCAGACATCCAGAGGATTACCTTGATTGTTCCAGAAGTCATCCTCGGATTCTCCTTTCAAGGTCAAATATTGCAGCACTGTGTTGAACATGTTAGGGCTGGTTCCTGGAAAGCAAGCTGCGAATGTTCCAATTTGATATCCACAAACTGTTTGAGCAGAGAGGGAGGAGAATTTTGATTTATGCTGATAGTGTCTTTATGTCAAAGAGCATGTATGTAGGGTCATGCAGGTGAATTCTTGGATCCTTGCTCTTTGGGAATCATAGAATTCGGTAAAGTTTCAGAGCTTTCTCATGATGTTCCAGTTATCCATGACAACACTTGGTGGAATAAACAAGCATTGGTGACATATTTAATGGACAAAGATTGGCTTCTGATACTGATGTTCCCAATTGTAGCCTGAAATGTTCATGAAATGGAAAAAACTTCCAAAACCATATGTTCCAAATAAGTAAGTCAATTGTCCATAGATACATCAAATACATTTCAGTGGTCTTAGTTGCAAGGGGCTACATATTCTTTACTTTGCCTGTGGAAAGGAGGTACCAGCTGAATAAGACTGTTCCATAGATATGAAACTTCTTGGAACTATCAGGTGTGACTAACAAATGGAGTCCACATGTTAGTGGCATGGTGGCACAGTGGTTAGCACTGCTGCCTCAGTGTCAGGGACTGGGTTCACTGTCTCTGTGGAGTTTGCATGTTCTCCCCATGTCTGTGTGAGTTTCTTCCAGATGCTCTGGTTTCCTCCCACAGTTCAAACGTGTGCAGGTTAGGTGGATTGGCCATGCTAAATTTCCCATTAGTGTCCCAAGATGTGTAGCGGTAGATGGATTAGCCAAGGGAAATGTGTAGTTTTACAGGGATAGGGTGGGGAAGAAGGCCTAGGCAAAATACTCTGTCAGAGAGGCAGTGCAGACATAATGGGCCAAATAGCCTCCTGCTGCACTGTAGGGATTCTATGAGTGCAGCTCCAACAACACTCAAGAAGTTTGACACAATCCAGGACAAAGCAGCTCGCTTGATTGCCAGTCGTTCCAGAAACATTCACTCCCTCCTTCACCGATGAACAGTGGCAGCAGTGTGTACCATCTACAAGATCCACAGCAGCAACTCACCAAAGTTCCTTAGACAGCCCCTTCCAAACCCACAACCACGGGATCTGTGTTGGGACCACGGTTGATCATCATTTACATAAATTCTTTTTGTTTGAGAAATGGAAGTACAATTTTATAGTTTAGAATGACTCACAATTAGGAGCTATAGTTAATACTGCGGAGGGCTGTTAGAAGATCAAGTGGACTTGCAGAATGGACATGTAAATAGCAAATTAATTTCAATTTAGCTAAGTGTGAGGAGTATATATTGATAAGAGGAGTAAAGAGTCTAAATGAGGTGAAGCCACAAAAACATCCAATGGTACAGATTCGTAAAACACAAAGTAACAAAACTGGTTAAAAGCTCATTAAGAATGTAAAGCAAGTATAGGATTGGAATTCGAGAGGAATAGAATTCAAAACCAGTGAAGTTATGTTAAATATATATATAAAACCTTGGCTAGATTACATTTAGAGCATTCTGCGTAATTCTGGTCATGAAACAGAGAAGCACTGGAGAAGGTGTAAAGCAGATTTACATGGATGATAATTGAACTGAGAGGTTATACCAATCAGGAAATACTGAACAGGATGGGACTCCTTCCTTGAAAAAAGGCTGAGAAGTGACCCAATACATGCCTTTGTATAGGGTCCATGAGTACCAGGTGGTCATCAGAAATCCAAGAATGAATTCAAAAGAAACATCTTTATCCAGGAAATAGCTTCAACATAGAACTTGTGACCATAGGGAGAAATTGACTCAAGTAACACAGATGCATTTAAGGGGAAGTTGCATAATTACACAAGGAAAAAAAGAATAGATCATGTTGCTAAGTTAAGATGTGGGCATCACTGGCTATGCCAGTATTTTTACTGCCCATCACTAATTGGCCCTGAGAACATGTTGCTGAGCTGCCTTTTGGAACTGCTACAGTCGATGTCATCGTCATTGAGTCACAAAGAACAATAAAGTCCCAACCTATTCAATCTCTCTTTGTAACTCAGCTTCTCAAGTCCCGGCAACATCCTTGTGAACCTTCTCTGCACTCTTTCAATCTTATTTACATCCTTCCTGTAATTAGGTGACCAAAACTGTACACAATACTCCAAATTTGGCCTCACCAATGCCTTATATAACCTTACCACAACACTCCAACTTTTATACTCGATACTCCGATTTATAAAGGCCAATGTACCAAAGGCACTCTTTACGACCCTATCCACCTGTGACGTCACTTTTAGGGAATTCTGTACCTGTATTCCCAGATCCCTCTGTTCAACTGCACTCTTCAGAGTCCTACCATTTACCCTGTACGTTCTCCTTTGGTTTGTCCTTCCAAAGTGCAATATCTGACACTTGTCTGCGTTAAATTCCATTTGCCATTTTTCAGCCCATTTTTCTAGTTGGTCCAAATCCCTCTGCAAGCTTTGAAAACCTTCTTCACTGTCCACTACACCTCCAATCTTTGTATCATCAGCAAACTTGCTGATCCAATTGACCACATTATCATCCAGATCATTGATATAGATGACAAACAACAATGGACCCAACACCGATCCCTGCGGCACACCACTAGTCACAGGCCTCCACTCAGAGAAGCAATCCTCCACAACCACTCTCTGGCTTCTTCCATTGATGTGGAGATGCCGGCGTTGGACTGGGGTAAACACAGTAAGAAGTTTAACAACACCAGGTTAAAGTCCAACAGGTTTATTTGGTAGCAAAAGCCACACAAGCTTTCGAAGCTCTAAGCCCCTTCTTCAGGTGAGTGGGAATTCTGTTCACAAACAGAGTTTATAAAGACACAGACTCAATTTACATGAATAATGGTTGGAATGCGAATACTTACAACTAATCAAGTCTTTAAGAAACAAAACAATGGGAGTGGAGAGAGCATCAAGACAGGCTAAAAAGATGTGTATTGTCTCCAGACAAGACAGCCAGTGAAACTCTGCAGGTCCACGCAACTGTGGGCGTTACAAATAGTGTGACATGAACCCAATATCCCGGTTGAGGCCGTCCTTGTGTGTGCGGAACTTGGCTATCAGTTTCTGCTCAGCGACTCTGCGCTGTCGTGTGTCGCGAAGGCCACCTTGGAGAACGCTTACCCGAATATCAGAGGCCGAATGCCCGTGACCGCTGAAGTGCTCCCCAACAGGAAGAGAACAGTCTTGCCTGGTGATTGTCGAGCGGTGTTCATTCATCCGTTGTCGCAGCGTCTGCATAGTTTCCCCAATGTACCATGCCTCGGGACGTCCTTTCTTGCAGCGTATCAGGTAGACAACGTTGGCCGAGTTGCAAGAGTATGTACCGTGTACCTGCTAGACCATTCTTTTGTATCCCTCCATTCCCACTCCGTTCATCGTAGAAATCGTAGAAACCCTACAGTACAGAAAGAGGCCATTCAGCCCATCGAGTCTGCACCGACCACAATCCCACCCAGGCCCTACCCCCACATATTTACCCGCTAATCCCTCTAACCTATGCATCTCAGGACTCTAAGGGGCAATTTTTAACCTGGCCAATCAACCTAACCCGCACATCTTTGGACTGTGGGAGGAAACCGGAGCACCCGGAGGAAACCCACGCAGACACGAGGAGAATGTGCAAACTCCACACAGACAGTGACCCGAGCCGGGAATTGAACCCGGGACCCTGGAGCTGTGAAGCAGCAGTGCTAACCACTGTGCTACCGTGCCGTTTTTTGTCACCTCCTCAAAAAACTCAACCAAATTTGTGAGGCATGACCTCCCTCGCACAAAACCATGTTGTCTATCGGTAATGAGATTATTCAGTCACAGTGGGTGATTTTACCATCGCGCCCCGCCGGCCAATGGGCGGGGCAAGCCAGAAGGATCGCGAGCGAACCAATAAATCAGGTTGGCGCCCGATTTCTCGCCTCTTGAGATCTTACCGGCACCGGAAATACAGTGCGATCAGCCTCGCGCCCATTTTCAACATGAGGCTGATTAAATTATGTCAATTTAATTCAAATATAATTTAAATGAAATTAGCAAGCCTGGGATAGTATCATCTGGGCTCACTTGCCTGTGTGCCTCACCGGTAGAACCAGAGACCATTGAGGTACCCCCACGGGGTCAGGCAAAGTGGGATGCCCCTTGGGCAGTGCCAGGCTGTAACCTTGGTTGCGTGGTGCCAAGTGGGTGGGTCTTGAGTGATTGACCTGGGTGGGGTGGGGTGTGTGTGGGGAGGGTGGGGTATGTGCGGGGAGGGGGGGGTATCATTCTGATCAGGGGGTGTGCAGGAGGCAATCATTCCAGTCGGGGAGCGTTTAGGCCACAGAAGCTGGCTACATGTAGCAGAGGCTCTGAGACAGGTCTCTGCTACTCTCAGAGTAGAGACCTTCACGCATGCAATTATGCCCTCTGCTGCTATCAGATGATTTTCTAGCAATTTAGGCCCTGCCCCCTCCCGCTCCCCCTTCCAGAGGGTGGACAATTTAGAGGGGTCATGTAATGAGTCGCTGTGGGTGGAGCTCAGAAACAGGAAAGGTGCAGTCACTATGCTGGGGGTATACTACAGGCCACCCAACAGCCCACGGGAAGTGGAGGAACGGATATGTCAGGAGATTCTGGATATGTGCAGAAAAAATAGGGTTGTTGTAGTGGGAGACTTCAATTTCCCTGGTATAGACTGGAAAGTGCTTAGGGCTGGGGGTCTGGACGGGGAGGAATTTATAAAATGCGTACTGGAAAGTTCTTTGGAACAGTATGTAGATAGCCCGACGAGAGAGGGGGCTATACTGGATCTAGTTCTGGGAAATGAGCCCGGTCAGGTCGTCAAAGTTTCGGTAGGGGAACATGTGGCAAATAGTGACCACAACTCTGTTAACTTTAGGATAGTAATGGACAAGGACGAGTGTTGTCCTAAGGGTAGGGTGCTAAATTGGGGGAAGGCTAACTATAGCCGGATTAGGCAGGAATTGGTGGCCATTGATTGGGAGAGGCTGTTCGGCAGCCACGTCTGGCATGTGGGAGTCTTTTAAGGAACAGTTGATAAGGCTGCAGGACAGGCATGTGCCTGTAAAAAGGAAGTATTGGAAAGGTAGGATTCGAGAGCCGTGGATAACCAGGGAAATTGAGGATCTGATCAAAAAGAAAAGAGAGGCGTACGTTAGGTCCAGGCAACTGAAAACAGATGCAGCTCTGGAGGAATACAGAGAGAGTAGGAAAGAACTCAAACGGGGAGTTAGAAGGGCAAAAAGAGGTCACAAAATGTTCTTGGCATTGAGGATTAAGGAGAATCCTAAGGCATTTTATTCATATGTTAGGAACAAAAGAGTTGTCAGGGAAAAAGTCGGACCTCTCAGGGACAAAGGAGGGGAATTATGCTTAGAACCCAAGGGAATAGGGGAGATCCTAAATGAATACTTTGCATCGGTATTCACAAAGGAGAGGGACTTGTTGACTGGGAGTGTCTCAGAGGGAGGTGTTGACCCGTTAGAGAGAATCTCCATTATAAGGGAGGAAGTGTTAGGTTTTTTAGGTAACATTAAAACTGACGAACCCCCAGGGCCTGATGGCATCTATCCTAGACTGCTCAGGGAGACAAGAGATGTAATTGCTGGGCCTCTGACGGAAATCTTTGTCTCTTCATTGGACACAGGTGAGGTCCCTGAGGATTGGAGGATAGCGAATGTGGTACTGTTATTTAAGAAGGGTAGCAGGGATAACCTGGGTAATTATAGGCCAGTGAGCTTGACGTCCGTAGTAGGGAAGTTGTTGGAGAGGATTCTTAGAGACAGGATGTATGCGCATTTAGAATGGAACAATCACATTAGTGACGGACAGCATGGTTTTGTAAGAGGGAGGTCGTGCCTTACAAATTTGGTGGAGTTTTTTGAGGAAGTGACAAAAACGGTTGACGAAGGAAGGGCCATGGATGTCGTCTATATGGATTTCAGTAAGGCATTTGACAAAGTCCCTCATGGCAGGTTGGTTAAGAAGGTTAAGGCTCATGGGATACAAGGAGAGGTGGCTAGATGGGTAGAAAACTGGCTTGGCCACAGGAGACAGAGGGTAGCAGTCGAAGGGTCTTTTTCCGGCTGGAGGTCTGTGACCAGTGGTGTTCCGCAGGGCTCTGTACTGGGACCTCTGCTATTTGTGATATATATAAATGATTTGGAAGAAGGTGTAACTGGTGTTATCAGCAAGTTTGCGGATGACACGAAGATGGCTGGACTTGCAGATAGCGGTGAACATTGTCGGACAATACAGCAGGATATAGATAGGCTGGAAAATTGGGCGGAGAGGTGGCAGATGGAATTTAATCCAGATAAATGTGAAGTGATGCATTTTGGAAGAACTAATGTAGGGGGGAGTTATGCAATAAATGGCAGAGCCATCAAGAGTATTCATCACAAAGGGACCTAGGTGTGCAAGTCCACAAATCCTTGAAGGTGGTAGCACAGGTGGAGAAGGTGGTGAAGAAGGCATATGATATGCTTGCCTTTATAGGACGGGGTATAGAGTATAAAAGCTGGAGTCTGATGTTGCAGCTGTATAGAACGCTGGTTAGGCCACATTTGGAGTACTGCGTCCAGTTCTGGTCACCGCACTACCAGAAGGACATGGAGGCTTTAGAGAGAGCGCAGAGAAGGTTTACCAGGGTGTTGCCTGGTATGGAGGGTCTAAGCTATGAGGAGAGATTGGGTAAACTGGGCTTGTTCTCCCTGGAAAGATGGAGAATGAGGGGAGACCTAATAGAGGTGTACAAAATTATGAAGGGTATAGAGAGGGTGAACGGTGGGAAGCTTTTTCCCAGGTCCGAGGTGACGATCACGAGAGGTCACGGGCTCAAGGTGAGAGGGGCGAGGTATAACTCAGATATCAGAGGGACGTTTTTTACACATAGTGATGGGGGCCTGGAATGCGCTGCCAAGTAGGGTGGTAGAGGCAGACACGCTGGCATTGTTTAAGACTTACCTGGATAGTCACATGAGCAGCCTGGGAATGGAGGGATACAAACGAATGGTCTAGTTGGACCAAGGAGCGGCACAGGCTTGGAGGGCCGAAGGGCCTGTTTCCTGTGCTGTACTGTTCTTTGTTCTTTGTTCTTGTGAGAAAATGATTTTAGGATATTTTTCATGCAGTGAATGCATAAGATTCAATATTTGGACTCGCTGAAAAAACGGATCCAAACTCTCCCGTTTTCACACTCGTTCTAGACTTAGAATGTTTCTCATAAGATCACCCACATAGAGTCATACAGTGCAGCAAAGGTCCTTTGGCCCATTGTGGTCAAGGTGTAGATACATCCACAGTGCTGTTCGGGAGGGAGTTCCAGAATCAAGAAGGATGGGAGGAGGCTCATTTGGAGCATTAAAAATAGCACAGACCAGTTGGACCGAATGGTTTGCTACTGTGCTTAAATTCAACAAGAGTCTCTATATGTCTCAGAAAAATCCAGCACAATGAATCTTGGTTTCAAATATAAGGGCATTTTGTGCTTGATGTTGTGAAATTGTGATTCAATTCATCATAAGCTGATTATTTGCTACAGTGAATGCATAGACAGCATCTTCCGCACAAAGGGAGGAGAGAGCATGGAACGTATTTGAAATTTAGGAGACAGTGATCGAAGCAATTACCATAGTAATACCAATAAAAGAAAAACCAGCAAGCAAAGTAATTGAAAGATGCAGGAGGCCAGAGATGAGAGGACTGACTCACCTCGCTGACAGAGAGGGGAGAAGGAAAATTTACTATTTTGAAATACACTCGCTGCTATGACAGGAATAATTATGCATTCTGAAGCATCACCTAGAATGAAGTCCTGCAATGTTCTTCTGTTTCTTCCAAGTCAGCACAATGCTTCAGTTTTTTTACTGCCTGGATTCTCATCGTCGACATCACAGAACCAGCACCTGATACTGGGAAAGATGAACAGCATCACAAGGAAGCGATAAGGGTGACTGAACTGCTTGTCACATCTGTGGCTGCCTCAAATGCATTAAGGATTGTCCAGTAAAAGCAAAGCAAATCAAATCACTTTTACAATGAAGCTTTTCTTAGCTATTTTTCAAGACATTGTTGGTGGAATATGAAAACAGCCACAGCACTGAGTTGCTCTAACTACGGATATACTGTAACGATGAAGAATCAAGACAGTAAAAGGCAAGTATGAGCAAGAATTGTATAGCAAGCTAGTAAACGTGTACGTGGAGGAGAAGCAACTGTTGAGCGGCTTTGGAAGGAAGCTGGCTGTTTCTTTGGAGATCGGCAGACTACTGGTTAGTTGTTTCTGAGTTGATTTATTGATTATTTGTATGTCTACAGCTCGAGTGTCAGACTGCAGGGAAAATTAATCAGGGCCCAGAGTGAATAATTCCTCAGGAACAGGGACCAAAGTGTAATGTGCACCAGGTACTCACCGAACTGCAGTAGGTCTAAGCATTTAAAATGCATGTCATCTTTAAAGATAAATTTCACATTTTAGACCTATTGTATAGTCTGGATTCATGAGAAATCAATATTTAATTCTTTAGACTCTGTTAGTGAGGATCAGTGAATTGGGAGCAACACTCCTCAGTTGTACTGCTTTGAATTGTTCAAATAAACACGATTCGTATTGAGGAAAGTACATTGAAACTCCATACATTTGATCTTATCTGGAGTGGGACTATATTATTTAGGCAAAACATATCACCATACAGAGGGAAATATTCCCCTCTTAAAAAACATTTTGCTGAAGTGAAGCAGAAGATAGCCGGATTTACTTTTTAATCCAGAAATATTCATAATCTTCCACAATTTCTGTTAAATTATCTTGAAAATGTGTATGTTCTTAAAACTTACATGCTGCTCATGATTACATTTTTATGTACCTAATGAAGAATATGTTTAGAGTGCAAAGCAATTAATTGGTTTAAAATGTGGAGCTTAATTTGAGGATTAACTCGGGCACTGTCATCAAAGAAAGAGGAAAAACCTTGCGTTCATATAATTCCTTTTGTGATCGCAGCTCCAATGTAGTTTACAGCCAATTAAATACCTTTGAAGTTAAGTTGTTGTTGTAATGCAAAGAAATATAAATTTATAAATAGCAAGATCCAAAAACAGCAATGAACCTAATGTTTTAGGTTGCAAAATAAATATTGTAATGTACTGCAAGATCCCAGAAAGAGGAAGGAAATAAATGGCCAGGTCATCTGTTTCACTTGTTGTTTGAGCGTAAGTATTGGCCACAACATCAGAGGAACTCCCCTGCTCTTCTTTGAAAATCATCTTAGTCTTGCATTCATTTGAAGGGGCATACAGGATCTCCCTTTAACATGTCATCCAACAGGTGGTATCCAAAACAGTGTTGTGCTCCCTCATACAGGCAGCTCAAAGTTCTGATCTAACAATGGACCTTTCATCCTTGATATTGGGACAGCTATCCCACAGACTAGCACAACAGTTATGGGGTTTAAAAGATTATTATACCTTGGACTGTGTTTTTAAAATTAGTTAAAATTAATGGGTCATGGGATTATTCTGAATCCTGCTTGACAACAACCTTGGCAAAAAGTCAAGCGAACTGCTGGGCAAAGTGCAACATTCTCACATTGGGAACAAAAGGCAGGAGCAGCTGTGCTAACAGGCCCACAGGCTTTGCTTCAGTGTAAAGCGCCCAGTGCCAGCTCCACCCAGTCTGGAAAACGTACAAGAAGCTCCAATCGGACTTTGATGCTTTTGGGGCAGGAGGAGAGAGAGTGGAAAAGAACAGCAGTTGGTCTGGTCAGCAGAGAGAAGCTGCTATAGGTTCATTGCAAGCTACCAGAGCCAGATGTGGGAGAGAGATAGTGTCTAGTGGAAGAGACGCATTCCACAGCTATCTCAGATATCTGAGAGATTCATCCTGGCAAGGCTGCTGGTCGGACTTTACTGCTAGTAAATCATTTGGAGAACTCTTCAAAAACTGAGGAAAGCACCTGGAGGTGCTCACATGAAGTTACTACTCATTGAAAAGGAAAATATAAACCCATTGGAAGCTGGAAGTGACTGTACACTGTTTGTTATAAGGAGTGTAAGATCTGGGTATGTCCAATCCCATCAGAAGGACAGACCAACCAGAGGCAATAGCACAGGCAAAAGTGTAGTGGTATACAGTAGGCAGGGAATGGCCTGGGAGTCCCCAACATTGACTCTTGACCCCTTGGCATGGGGTCAAATATAGACAAGGAAACCTCATGTTGATATCCACCCAATGTCTTCACTCAGCTGATGAATCAGTGCCCTTCAATATTGCAAGTACTTAGAAGAAGCACTTGGGGATAGCAAGGGGACAGAGTATAGACTGCATGGGGAATTCAAGTCCGCCATCAGACGTGGCTCAGTATTGTAACTACTGACTGAGCTGGTTGAATCCTGGAGGACATATTTGCCTGACTAAGCTTGTGGCAACTGGTGAGAAAAACAAAAAAAGGGGGGGAAAATCTATTTGAACACAGCCTCATAAATTTACCTGTCACAGATGGACCTTCCCACAGTTTTGCAGTGAGTGACCACTGCACAGCCCTTGTGGAAATGAAGTCCCATCTTCACAATTAGGATATGCTACATCATACTATGTGGCACTAGATTCAGATCAGGTCTAGCAGCTCAGAGCTAGGCATCCATGACATGCTGTGGGCCGTAAGCAGTAACAGAATTGTATTCAATTACAATCTGTAACCTCATGGCCCAGCATATCCTTCATTCTATTACCAACCAATCAGCTGATCAATGGGGAGTATAGAAAAGTATGCTAGGAGCAGCAACATGCATACCTAAAAATGAGGTGCCAACTCGTTCAAGGCATGCATGCTAAACATCAGATATTGGCATACTCAATGATGGAGGAGCCCAGCATATCAGTGAAAAAGATAAGGCTGAAGTATTTGAAACAATCTTGAGCCTAAAGTGCCAAGTGGATGATTAATCTCAGCCTCCTCCAGAGATCACCATCTCTACAAATACCAGTCTTCAGTCAATCCAATTCATTCCACGTGATATCAAGAAAGAGCTGAAGGCACTGGATACTGCAAAGGCTATGGGCCCTGACAATATTCCAGCAAATAGTACTGAAGACTTGTACTCCAGAATTAGCTGTGCCCTTAGACAAGTTGTTCTACTGCAGTTACAGCACTGGCATCTACATGGCAATGTGGAAAATGCCCTATTATGTCCTGTCCACAAAAAGACAGGACAAATCCAACCCGGCCAATTACGGCCCCATCAGTCTACTCTCGACCATCAATAGAGTGATGGAAGAGGTCATTAATAGTGTTATCGTGCAATACTTTTTAGCAATGACCTTCAATGACATTCAGTTTGGGTTCTGCTAAGCCCACTCATCTGACCTCATTACAGCTTAGTCAGTCAAACAAAAAAGCTGACCTCAAGAGGTGAATTGAGAGTGAATTTAAATGTGGATTACAGGGTCAAAGGTAGGGTTCTGAAGACTGTGGAGGAACAGAGAGATCTTGGGGTCCATATCCACAGATCTCTAAAGGTTGCCACTCAAGTGGATAGAGCTGTGAAGAAGGCATATAGTGTGTTAGCTTTTGTTAACAGGGGGTTGGAGTTTAAGAGCCGTGGGGTTATGCTGCAACTGTACAGGACCTTGGTGAGACCGCATTTGGAATATTGCGTGCAGTTCTGGTCACCTCACTATAAGAAGGATGTGGAAGCGCTGGAAAGAGTGCAGAGGAGATTTACCAGGATGCTGCCTGGTTTGGAGTGTCGGTCTTATGAGGAAAGGTTGAGGGAGCTGGGGCTGTTCTCTCTGGAGCGGAGGAGATTGAGGGGAGACTTAATAGAGGTTTATAAAATGATGAAGGGGATAGATCGAGTGAACGTTCAAAGACTATTTCCTCGGGTGGATGGAGCTATTACAAGGGGGCATAACTATAGGGTTCATGGTGGGAGATATAGGAAGGATATCAGAGGTAGGTTCTTCACGCAGAGAGTGGTTGGGGTGTGGAATGGACTGCCTGCAGTGATAGTGGAGTCAGACACTTTAGGATCATTTAAGCGGTTATTGGATAGGCACATGGAGCACACCAGGATGGTAGGGAGTGGGATAGCTTGATCTTGGTTTCAGATGAAGGTCGGCACAACATCGTGGGCCGAAGGGCCTGTTCTGTGCTGTACTGTTCTATGTTCTATGTCTGTCTTTGACATCAAGGCACATTTGTCTGAGTATGGCATCAAGGAGCCCTAGCAAAACTGAAGCTGGGTGGAGTCATACCTGGCACAGTGGAAGAATCATTGTGGTTGTTGAAGGTCAGCCATCTCAGTTCCAGCTCATCATTGCAGAAATTCTTCAGGGCAGGTTCCTCGGCCCAACCATCTTCATTAATAACCTGCCCTCCATTATAAAGTCACAAGTGGCTTGATGATTGCACAGTATTCCTTCATCCACAACCCCTTGGATACTGAAGCAATCCTTGTCCAAATGCAGCAAGACCTGGACAACAGTCAGGATTGGCTGACAACTGGCAAGTAACATTTGTGCCACACAAGTTCCAGGCACTGACCATCTCCAGCAAAAGAGTATCTAACCATCTCTCCTTAAAATTTGATGGCATTACCATCATTGAATCCAACACTAGCAACATCCTGTGGGTTACCATTGAGGTTACAGTCAGGAGTGTGAAGGAATATTCTTCACTTGCATGGATGAGTACAGTTCCAGTGACATTCAAAATGCTTGACACCATGCCAGACAAGCAATCCACTTGGTTGACACCCCATCTACTACATTTAACAGCCATTGCCTCCACCACCGATGACCAATGGCAGTAGTGTAGCCCATCTACAAGATTCACGTAGCAACTCGCCAAGGGATGGTCAAGGGCAGTGGATGCATGGGCACACCACACTTTAAAGTTCCCCTCCAAGCCACTCACCATCTTGACCTGGAACAATATCGCCATTCCTTTGTTGTTTGTTGAGTCAAAATCTTAGCACTCCCTTCCTAACAACACTATGGGTGGACCTACACTAGATGGACTCTAACGGTTCAAGAAGGCAGCCCATCACCACCTTCTGAAGGACAATTAGGGATGGACAATAAAGCAATGCTGGTCTAGCCAGTGATGCCTACATCTCATGAAAGAATTAAAACAAAGCAGAGGGAGCATGATATAGACAAATGTTGTTGATAGTGGGATAAAGCTAGGCTTACTCCCTAATGCTCAGATAAAAGCAAAATACTGCAGATGCTGGGAATCTGAAATAAAAACAGAAAATGCTAGATAAACTCAGCAGCTCTGGCAGCATCTGTGGAGAGTATAAGGGTTATATGGACTTGAAACATTAACTGTATTTCTCTTTCTTCAGATGCTGCAAGGCCTGCTGAAGTTGTCCAGCATTTCTGTTTTGATCCCAAATGCTCAGTTTGGCTTCCACGAGGACCCTCAGCTCTGGTGTCCTTACAACCTTGGCCTGAACATGAGCATGGGGATGGGATATGGGGTGGAGGTGGAGTAGGGGTGATGCACAGTCAAATACAGAAGAAAGAACTGGTCAGTCTGGAAGGCAGAGTGATTATAGACAAGTTAAGGCACAAGGGGGCAGTATGGCAAGGCTGGATGGCATTAATTTTAATGCAAGGAGTTGAGAGTGTTTGACAGATGGGAATATGATATTATTGCTTTCACAGAGACATGGTTGAGAGAGGGGCAGAGACTGGCAGCTCAATATTCTGGGGTATAGAATCTTCAAGTAAGACAAAGGGACAGGGTTGTAAAAGAGGAGGTGGTATCACAATATTGATCAAGGATTCAATTACTGCAGTAAGGAAGGATGATATCTTAGAAGGTTCCTCAAATGAGTCCAGATGGGTAGAACTTAGAAACAAAAAGCAGCCAATCACATTGCTAGGATGTATTACAGGCCCCCAAACAGTCAAGGAGAGATAGAAGGGCAGATATGTCGGCAAATCTCTGAGAATTGTTAGAATAATAGGTTAATAATAGTAAGGGATTTCAACTTCCCCAACATTGTTCACATTCTCCATTTTGATTTAGGGCGGCGCAGTGGTTAGCACTGCTGCCTCACAATGCCAGGGATCCGGGTCCAATTCCGGCCTCGGGTCACATTCTACCTGTGTCAGCGTGGCTTTCCTCCAGGTGCTCCAGTTTCCTCCCACAGTCCAAAGGTGTGCGGGTTAGGTTGATTAGCCATGCTAAATTGCTCCTTAGTGTCAGGGGGACTAGGAGGGTAAATGCATGAAATTACAGGGATGGGGCCAGGGTGGAATTGTGGTCGGTGCAGACTCGATGGGCCAAATGGCCTCCTTCTGCACTGCAGGGATTCTCTATGATTAAATGGGATAGTCAAAGTGTGATAGACTTAGAGGGGGTGGAATTCTTAAAATGCATCCAAAAGATCTATTTATGCCTGATGCGCGTTATCACACACGAGGCTTGATGCTCAGGAAATAAAGGCTTTTATTTGCTGTAACAAGGCAGCTACTAATTATATACACGATCCCAGACTGAGGGGTCCCAGACAGAGCAGAGACCTTTATACCTCTCCCAGGAGGCGGAGCCCGACTGGGATGTACCACAATAACTATAATACAAGGTATAACAACCCAACCCTAACCCCAACAGCAACAAGTAGAACAACCCATCCCTAACCCCAACAGCAACATATATACATACTTGTAGTACTGGCCAGACCCTGGCTCAGTACTATCTAGTGGGAACCAACGATGGTTCACCACATTCACCCCTCCTTTGAAGACAAAGGCCGGCGGGGTACAAAAAAACAGAATAATTTGTCATCAGTCTATAAGTTCAGACGGTCAGGGGGACCGCACCGTCGTTGTGACCTCCTCAATACCGGCGATGACACTGGAGTAGGCACTCGCGGTGGCATTCTCCCCAAGGCGATGTCCAACTGTTCCTCCACAGACTCACGGGCCAGTTGACCCTGAGGTGATGGTAATCCATGGAGTTCCGACACACCCTGAAGTGGCGACCATCCTCTGGACTCAGGCAAGCTGTACACGGGAGTAAAAGGGTTAAGTAATGGTCCCGATGCTGCCTGCGCCGTGTCCGGAGGGGAAACAAGAGTTATGGGGTTTGTAACAGGGGGTATGGGAGCGACAGGGGTTCCTACGTCCCCTGCTGGCACCAGGTCTCGGATCGAGACCGTGTCCCCTCGCCCGTCAGGGTATGCCACATAGGCATACTGAGGGTTGGCGTGGAGGAGATGGACCTGTTCGACCAACGGGTCGGACTTGCGGGCCCTTACATGCCGCCGCAGGAGGACAGGTCCTGAGTACGTCAACCAAGACGGTAATGAGGTCCCAGAGGAAGACTTCCAAGGGAATGAAAACAGCCTCTCATGGGGAGTACCGTTGGTTGCCGTACACAGGAGTGAGCGTATGGAATGGAGCACATCAGGGAGTACCTCTTGCCAACGGGAGACTGGAAGGCTTTTTGACTTCAACGCCAGTAAGACAGCCTTCCAGACTGTAGCATTCTCACGTTCCACCTGTCCGTTACCCCTAGGGTTGTAGCTCGTGGTTCTACTAGAGGCAATCCCGTATGAGAGCAGGTATTGCCTCAAGTCATCGCTCATGAACGACGAGCCCCTGTCGCTGTGAATGTAGCTGGGGTACCCGAACAGGGTAAAGAGATCACGGAATGCCTTGATAACCGTGGCAGCGGATGTATCAGAGCAGGGAATAACAAAAGGGAATCTCGAGTACTCGTCAATGATGTTGAGGAAGTACACATTCCGATCTGTTGAGGGAAGGGGGCCCTTAAAATCGACACTCAGTCTTTCGAAGGGACGAGTGGCCTTAACGAGTTGTGCCCTGTCAGGTCGGTAAAAGTACGGTTTGCATTCCGCGCATACCCGACAGCTTCTTGTTATGGACCTGACATCCTCCACCGAGTAGGGCAGGTTGCGGGCTTTTATAAAGTGGTAGAGCCGAGTGACCCCAGGATGGCATAGGTCATTATGGAGAGCCTGCAAACGGTCCTCCTGTATACTGGCGCATGTTCCACGCGAGAGGGCATCCGAGGGCTCATTGAGTTTCCCTGGACGATACATGATGTCATAGTTATAGGTGGAGAGTTCAATTCTCCACCGCAAGATCTTGTCATTCTTGATCTTGCCCCTCAGCGTGTTATTAAACATGAACGCCACGGACCGCTGGTCCGTGATCAGGGTGAACCGTTTTCCTGCCAAGTAATGGCGCCAGTGCCTGACGGCCTCCACAATGGCCTGGGCCTCCTTTTCCACCGCTGAATGCCGAATTTCGGGGCCTTGGAGGTTGCGGGAAAAAAAGGCGACGGGCCTGCCCGCCTGATTAAGTGTGGCGGCCAGGGCGAAATCAGATGCATCGCTCTCCACCTGAAAGGGGATGGACTCATCAACAGCGTGCATCGTAGCTTTCGCGATGTTGGCTTTTAATTTATCAAAGGCCAATTGGGCCTCTGGTGTTAGGGGAAAAGAAGTGGACTTAATGAGCGGACGGCCTTTGTCCGCGTAATTGGGAACCCACTGTGCATAAAAAGAGAAGAAGCCTAAGCATCTTCTCAGTGCTTTTGCACTAGTGGGCAGGGGAAGTTCAGAGAGGGGGCGCATACGGTCTGGATCAGGGCCAATGACCCCGTTTTCCACCACGTATCCGAGGATGGCTAAACGGCGCGTACGAAACACACACTTCTCCCTGTTGTAGGTCAGGTTCAGGCGAGATGCAGTGCGTAGGAAATTCAGGAGATTTGTGTCGTGGTCCTGCGGGTCATGGCCGCAGATGGTGACATTATCCAGGTACGGGAAGGTAGCCCGCAGCCCGTTCTGGTCCACCATTCGGTCCATAGCACGCTGGAAGACCGAGACCCCATTGGTGACACCAAAGGGAACCCTGAGAAAGTGATACAAGCGACCATCCGCCTCAAAAGCCGTGTATTGTCGGTCCTCTGGGCGAATGGGGAGTTGGTGGTAGGCAGACTTGAGGTCTATGGTGGAGAACACCCGCTACTGCGCAATCTGATTGACCATGTCAGATATGCGCGGGAGGGGATACGCATCCAGCTGCGTGTATCTATTAATGGTCTGACTATAGTCAATGACCATCCGAGGTTTGTTCCCACCCTTGACCACCACGACCTGCGCTCTCCACGGACTTGCGCTAGGTTGTATGATCCTTTCCTTGAGGAGCCGCTGAACTTCAGATCGAATGAAGATCCGATCCTCAGCGCTGTAACGCCTACTCTTAGTCGCAATGGGCTTGCAGCCTGGCACAAGATTCTGGAACAGGGAGGGTGTGGTGATCTTCAGCATCGAGAGGCTACAGGCGTTGGGCAATTTGGAGGCTGCTGTTCTCCCACTGAAAGCGAAGGGAGTGGCCCACCGTACTGTAGGGTTACACTCCTCAAGTGAACCATGAAGTTTAGTCCGAGAAGTATTGGTGCGCAAAGGTGCGGCAACACTAGGAGCTTGAAACACGCGTAAACTGTGCCTTGCACCGTTAAAGTTACCACGCAACTCCCTCGCACGGTGACAGACTGGGACCTTGATGCCATAGAAATTGTCTGTTTGACAGGTTGAATCCGGAGTCCACACCGCTTCACAGCGTCTGGGTGGATAAAGCTCTCAGTGCTCCCGCTGTCAAACAGACAATAAATCAAGTGGTCGTTTACCTGAATGTCCATCATAGACTTGTCAAGTCTATGAGGCTTGGCCTGGTCCAGGATGATCGACGCCACCGTTGGTTCATGAGCGCCACTGCAGGCAGCTGAGATTGACGAGGATGACCCCTGCTGGTCGTTCGCGGTCGGTGCCGACCAACATGGTCGCACGTGGGTGATGGCGCCAAACTCAGCGAACCCTGGTGGTCACACATCTCCGACTCCGTCGACCGTAATGGCGTCGTCCTGGCCTCGCACGTGGACGAAACCCTCGACGATGTCGACGACGAAGAACCGGGCGCTGAGGAATCACAGGCCGCACTGCTGTTCCGAGAAGCCGATTTAGAGCGGCACACTTTCGAATAGTGCCCTTTCTTACCGCAGGCGGAGCACAACACAGCTTTAGTGGGACACCGTTGCCGAGTATGCTTCGCTCCCCCACAGAAGTAACACCGCGGGCCGCCTGGAGCTGCTGCCGTCGTCTGGCCCGAGTGTGAGCACGCCATCATGCAGCATTTCGAACCCGAGGGATTGGCGACTGCTCCTGCCACGTTGTCTCCACGTGGTCTTCAGGATACAATACTAGGCTTTTGGAGGCCGTTTCCAGCATCTCCGCTAGTTCTATTGCCTGGGTGAGTCAAGGTTAGCTTTCTCCAGTAGTTTGAGTCGGATGTACGATGATCCGACTCCCGCCACAAACACATCTCGAGCGAGGTCATTCATATTCTGCTCCGCCGACACTGCTTTGCAGTTACAGCCCCTGGCTAGCTGTAGGAGCTCGTTCGCGTATTCCTCCATTGTTTCGCCGGACTGCCGTCGTCGAGTGGCTAAGAGGTAACGAGCATGTATTTAGTTGGGTGGTTTAATATAACGCTTCTTCAGAAGCTCGAGGGCCTTTGTGTAGTCGGTGGCCGCACGGATTGCGAGGTAGACGGTGTCGCTTACCGTCGCATGGAGGACCCGGAGTCTGTCATCATCTGTGGTGACCGCTGCGGAGGCTGCCAGGTAGTCCTCAAAACATTTCAACCAGTGGTCGAAGGTGTTGGAGGCGCCCACCGCACGTGGATCTAGTGTAAGGCGTTCAGGCTTCAGTATCTGCTCCATACTCTTTTTCTTCCGATGAGAGTTTATTTACAGCAAATAAAATTGATGCGCGTTATCACACATGAGGCTTGATGCTCAGGAAATAAAGGCTTTTATTTGCTGTAACAAGGCAGCTACTAATTATATACACGATCCCAGACTGAGGGGTCCCAGACAGAGCAGAGACCTTTATACCTCTCCCAGGAGGCGGAGCCCGACTGGGATGTACCATAATAACTATAATACAAGGTATAACAACCCAACCCTAACCCCAACAGCAACAAGTAGAACAACCCATCCCTAACCCCAACAGCAACATATATACATACTTGTAGTACTGGCCAGACCCTGGCTCAGTACTATCTCGTGGGAACCAACGATGGTTCACCACAATGCCAATACATGACAAGTCCTACAAGTTTTAAGGAATGACCATAATTCAGCAGGATTTAAGAAAAAGGACAAAGATGGACTGGAAATAAAGGTTCTGAATTGGGGGAGGGCCAATTTTAATGGGATAAGACAGGATCTGGCCACAGTTAACTGGGAGCAGTTACTTGTACATCATCAGAGCAGTGGGATTCATTCAAAAAGGAAATAGAGAGAGTACAGGGCCAACATGTTCCCAAGACAGTAAAGGGTGGAAGCAACAAGCCCAGAGACCCCTGGATGTCAAGGGATGTCCAGGGTTGGATAAGGAAAAAAAGGGAGGCTTAATGGCAGATACCAAAAGCTCAAAATAGCAGAAGCGCTAGAGGATTATAGAAAGTGTAGGAGGTTACTTCGAAAAGAAATTAGGAGAGTGAAGAGGGGCCATGAAGAAACAATGGTGGGTAAAATAAAAGAAACTCCAAAGGTGTTTTATAAGTATATTAAGGGCAGAAGGATGACCAGGGAAAGAGTAGGGCCCATTAGGGATCAATGTGGCAATTTGTGTGTAGAGCCGGAAGATGTATGTGAGGTTTTAAATGAGTACTTTGCATCTGTGTACAAAGAAGAAGGATGATGTAGCTATAGAACAGTACAGCACAGAACAGGCCCTTCGGCCCACGATGTTGTGCCGAGGGCACGTATAGAAACGTATAGAAATCAGGGATGGTCATTGTGATTTACTCAAACAACTTAACATTGAAAGGGAGGAGGTACTAATGGTTTTAACAAGCCCAAAAGCGGATAAATCCCCACACTCAGATTATTTGCTTCCCATCATTTGCTTTGTGAGGCAAGGAAGGAGATTGCAATGACTGACAAGTTTTAAATCTTCTCTGGCTACGGGACATGCCAGAGGACTGGAGGACAGTTAATGTGGTACCATTATTCAAGAAGGGAAGTAGGGAAAAACCAGGAAATTACAGGCCAGTGAGTCTAACTTCAGTGGTAAGGAAACTATTGGAAAAAATTCTGAGGAACGGAATTAATCTCACTTGGGGAGGCAAGGATTAATCAAGGATAATCAGTGTGGCTTTGTCAAAGGGAGATCATATGTTACAAATGGGATTGAATTTTGAGGAGGTGACAGGGTGTGTAGATGAGGGCAGCACAGCTGTTGTAGTCCACAGTAAGACTTTTGACTAGGTCAAATTTCCATATGGAAAGCTGAAGAAGAAGGTAAGAGCCCATGAGATCCTGGGAATTTGGCAAACTGGATCCAAAATTAGTGGCAGAAAGCAGAGGGTGATTGTCAAACATTATTTTTGTGACTGGAAGTCTGAATCCAGCGGTGTTCTGCAGGGATCGATCCTTGTTGTTTGTAGTGTACATTAATGATCTGGATGTGAACGTAGGAGGTAGTGTGGTAAATTAGTGAGAAGCAAAATCTTGGATTACAAACGTGATATAGATGGACTGATTAGATGGGCAGAACAGTGGTCAATGGAATTAGGAAGTACATGGATCAGATGGACCTTGGTGTGCTTGTCCATTGATCTTGGAAGATAGCAGGACAGGTAGATCAGGTGGCTAAGAAGGCATATGGGATACTTGCCTTTACTGAGGCATTGAATATAAGAGCAGGGAGGTATTGATGGAGTAGTATAAAATGCTGGTTAGGTCACAGTGAGAGTACTGTGTGCAGTTCTGGTCACCACACTATGAGAAGGAAGTGATTGCACTCGAGAAGGCGCAGAGGAGATTCATTAGGATGTTGCCTGGGCTGGAGTTTGACATTCAATGGATTTCTCATCACTGCTTCACTTTCAACATCCTGGGGGTAACTATTGACCAGAAATTTAACTGAGCAATCACATAAACACTGATCAAAAGAGCAGATCAGGAGCAGGGAATTCTGTGGAGGTTAATTCATCTCCCTGACTCCCCAAAGCCTGTCCAACATCTGCAAGGCAAAAGTCAGGAGTGTGATGAAATACTCTTCACTTGCCTGGATGTGTGAAGCTCCAACAGCACTCAAGAACCTTGTCACCATTCAGGACAAAGCAGCCTGCTTGATTGGCATCCCACGCAATAGCTTAAATATTTGTTCCCTTCACTACAAGCGCACCATCTAAAAAATGCACTGCAGTAACTCACAAGTGCTCTTCTTACAAAATCTTCCAAAACCTCAATCTCTACGAGTTAGATATAACAATGGCAGCAGATGCACAGGACACCATGTGCAAGCTCCCATTCCAAGCCACACACCATCCTGACTCAGAAATATATCATTAATGCTCACTCAATCGTGGGATGGTGTCTCACTTCAACATTCCAAGCATATTGACAATGCAAAGTCATTGTTCCTTCATTTTGCTGGGTCAAAATTCATACCCTCCTCCTTACAGCATTGTGGGCATACTTAAACCACATGGACTGCAGAAACACGAGAAAGCACCACCTTCTCAACAGCAGCTAGGAATGGGAAAAAAATGCTCGCCTTAGCAGTGATGCCCAGATCCCATGAAAGAATAACAAAAAAGGAGCTCTGCATTGATAGGAAGACCCTTTTTGGGCCTCAAACTATATTTTAATTTCACTACGCGAAGGAGCGCTTGCTAACTTTGATCTATAGCATGGGGAATACAGTCTACTGCACATTCCATGCTCAGTTTATTTAATTTTCTATTTTTGTCAATTTTATAAACTAAGGAAAAGCTATCAAAAATTCTCTTTAATGTGCTGTTTTATCATTCCGTCTAATACATTCCCTTGGATTGAAGATCATAGAATCCCTACAGTGCAGAAAGAAGCCATTCAGCCCATCGAACCTGCACTGACAACAATCCTACACAGGTCCTATCCTGGTAACCCCACGTATTTACCCTGCTAACCCCCTTGATATTAAGGGACAACTGAGCATGGCCAATCAACCAAGCCTGCACATCTTTGGACTGTGGGAGGAAACCAGACCACCCGGAGGAAACCCACGCAGACATCGGGAAAACATGCAAACTCCACACAGACAGTTCTCCGAGGCCGGAATCGAAACTGGGTCGCTGGTGCTGTGAGGCAGCTGTGCTAACCATTGTGCTACCCCCAAGATGACCTACTTCTGTTCCAGTTTGATGGGGCAATCTGCAGACTCTGCTTGAATGGCTGCATTGATGGGGTTTTGGGAGGTATGTGTGAGACAACTGCGCTTACCCTATAGAGTGATGCATCACAAGCAAGTTGTAACTTCAACTTGGGAGTGAAATGGACAATAATGCTGACCTCCTTAAGACTTCCTTTACCTCTTCGTAAGCCTTTCACATTAAAAAAAAGCAATACGTCAATTGCACAATATGTCATCACACCCTGCTGAGTGTCAGACTTGTGCACATCGGTGACATGCCAATTGTCTTTGTGGATTTTGTGGATCTTAATCTTGACTCCTATCTCTGTAGCCTCTTTAACAGCTAGCTCTATTGACGCTGTAATGTCCACTGCTTATTTCAGGGTCAGTGTTCTTTCCATAAACAGCTTTTTCTGAATAGCTTCATTCTGGATTCTACATACCAACCTATCGCAAAGAGTATCATCAAGCAATGCACCAAATTCGCAATATTTAGCTAGCCTTCTTAAGGTCACCATGAACTGTGAAATGTGCCTTCCTCCTGGCACCAGTGGTGGAACCTAAATCTTTCTGCAAAACTGAGTAGTTAGGTGAGAAATGTTCCTCAAAGACTTTTGTCAGTTCATTGTGGGTTTTAACTCCTGGACTGAACTTTGCAGTAATGTAAAGTTTTGTGTCCTATTAAACTGAGAAATGTTACAACCTTTAAGTGATTTGCTTGGAGATAATATTGGAATATTTCTTCATAAGAGTTCTAAATTGGATCAGTAAATTTGCTGATGACACCAAGATTGGTGGAGTAGTGGATGAGGTGGAGGGCTGTTGTAGGCTGCAAAGAGACATAGATAGGATGCAAAGCTGGGCTGAAAAATGGCAAATGGAGTTTAACCCTGATAAATGTGAGGTGATTCATTTTGGTAGGACTAATTTAAATGTGGATTACAGGGTCAAAGGTAGGGTTCTGAAGACTGTGGAGGAACAGAGAGATCTTGGGGTCCATATCCACAGATCTCTAAAGGTTGCCACTCAAGTGGATAGAGCTGTGAAGAAGGCCTATAGTGTGTTAGCTTTTATTAACAGGGGGTTGGAGTTTAAGAGCCGTGGGGTTATGCTGCAACTGTACAGGACCTTGGTGAGACCACATTTGGAATATTGTGTGCAGTTCTGGTCACCTCACTATGAGAAGGATGTGGAAGCGCTGGAAAGAGTGCAGAGGAGATTTACCAGGATGCTGCCTGGTTTGGAGGGTAGGTCTTATGAGGAAAGGTTGAGGGAGCTAGGGCTGTTCTCTCTGGAGCGGAGGAGGCTGAGGGGAGACTTAATAGAGGTTTATAAAATGATGAAGGGGATAGATAGAGTGAACGTTCAAAGACTATTTCCTCGGGTGGATGGAGCTATTACAAGGGGGCATAACTATAGGGTTCGTGGTGGGAGATATAGGAAGGATATCAGAGGTAGGTTCTTTACGCAGAGAGTGGTTGGGGTGTGGAATGGACTGCCTACAGTGATAGTGGACTCAGACACTTTAGGAACATTTAAGCGGTTATTGGATAGGCACATGGAGCACACCAGGATGATAGGGAGTGGGATAACTTGATCTTGGTTTCAGATAAAGCTCGGCACAACATCGTGGGCTGAAGGGCCTGTTCTGTGCTGTACTGTTCTATGTTCTATGTTCCTCAATCCTCATCAAATACACCCATGGCACTACCCTTTCTCACCATTTTTAGTTATTGGCTCCTGGGTTTTATACTTTCTTCAGTTTCCCCCTCTTCCTCACCCCTTAGCTAACCATGGCACAGTTTTCCTTTTCCCCGAGCTTTTCCTTTCTTCCAAGTAGTAGCTTCTCTTTAAGATCCTCTTCTTGTTTCTGTGAGTCTCTGTTCCCGCAGTGCATTTTGCTTTGTTTCCTCAGAAGGAACTCTTCAAAATGCAGCTAATGAAAATACAACAAAACCTACTCCAATTTATAAATCAAAGAAAGGGTCTAATAAAGAAACATCATTACTCCAAACTTGGGGCCTCACCCTGGGCCAATCCAAGCTCCCCACAACTACATAGTTCCTTATTTATAGTGAATCAGCTGCTCAGCTGACTATTACATCCCTCTGTAATTGGTTCCATGGTTTACTGGGTCAGCTGACCCTTACATCTTGTTCCCATTGGTCACATTACATCCAATACAAATTTGTCACTGGTTACATTCTAACATGCTTCATCACATGTACGGTGCAATTCTACCCACTTTACGAAACAGTATTTAAGTTTGACCTTTGTTTCATTCTTACTCATGGTTTCCTTTTCTTTTCAAATCTTTTTGTAGTGTATCAGAAGTTCTTTTCCTTGCTTTTGATTGACTTTTCAATTGAAAGTGCTGGATTTTCTCTTCCTTAAATTTGGTTGAAAAAATGTTTTTCTCTGGTCACCAATTTCTTCCAGCAGCTATTACAGAGAGAAAGGTAATGAGGTACCATACCAGTGGATTGGAGTCAAAGCTGATGCAGGTTTATTAAGAAGGTGCTGCTTATTCCAGGTTAAGAGGGAAGAGCTGCAAAAGCCCATGAAGCTCTTTGTGTACGTCACTACATTTGACGTTTTGTCAATTGAGTTTGTGTCTTTATATGCCCTGTTTGTGAATAGAACTCCCACTCACCCGACGAAGGGGCAGCGCTCCTAAAGCTAGTGGATTTTGCTACCAAATAAACCTGTTGGACTTTAACCTGATGTTGTGAGACTTCTTACTGTGTTTACTTCACTACAGATCACATGATGTTATATCAGAAGAGATGGCCTTCACACCACTTCAAATACATAACATGCTGACCATACAGTATTAGTCTGTCCTGTACAGTTAGTTCATCTCTGATGGCGAAGAATCTGTGGAGTAATGGGAAAGCTCCCTTGAGGACTCTGGTCAGTCCCTTATGATGACATGGTAAAGCTGTTTGCATGTGATATCCACCTGTCAGACATCTTTGAGTTTCTGGATTCTATGAGAGGACAGCACTGTCATGATGTCTGTGTTTTCCTCACAATCTGCCTGGGCTGCAGTGGCTCTCAAAGGGCAATAGCCAGGTACAGTTCCTTACCACGTTTGTAAATGATGCTGAGGTTGTAATGTTGTAACTTTAGCATCATGAGCTGCAGTTGTGCAGACACAGTGTGAAGAAAGAGATTTTTTTTGGATAGTTATGAGTGGCTGATGATCAGTTTCAACACTTACAGGACAGCCAAATATGAAATCATGGGATTTCTGATAGGCAAGACTAGAGTGAGGAGTTCCTTTTTGATCTGAGCAGAATGAGTCTCAATGTCAGTGAGGGCTCTTCATGCAAAGGCCATTCTGAATACAGACTGTGCCAATCCATGCTGGGAGGTATCTGCTGATATGAATACAAATACTCGAATGTCAAAGTATTGTAGCACCAATGGGGTTGAGAATGCCTGTTTGAGTCTGTTGATGATCACTGTAAGGTGCTCCTGCCAACATCATTCAGCATCCTGGTGGAGGAGCTGACATCCAGTGGCTTCACTGCAATAAGGAATGAATTTAGAAAGATTGTTTGTCACACTAAAGAAGCACTGTAAAGTGTGCTTATCCACAGGGATGGCCACTTGGCATATAGCTGTTGTCTTGTCTATATCTGGCTTCACACCATCGGCTGTGAGTAAGTGATCCATTTAGGGAACCTGGTTGACCCTGAATCTGCATTTAGCAGGGCTGAACTTTAGCTGGATGGTCCTGATTCTGTTGAGGACTAGACAAAGACATGTATCATGGGGGCGGCACAGTGGCACAGTGGTTAGCAGTGCTGCCTCTCAGCACCAGGCATTCTAAATTCCCCCTCAGTGTATCCGAAAAGGTGCCGGAGTGTGGTGACTAGGGGATTTTCACAGCAACTTTATTGCAGTAAGCCTCCTTGTGACTAATAAATAAACTTTACTTTACTTTTATGTTCATAGAATCATAGAATCCTGCAGTGCAGAAAGAGGCCATTCGGCCCATCGAGTCTGCACCAACCACAATCCCACCCAGGCCCTATCCACATATCCCTACTTATTTACCCACTAACCCCTCTAACCTATGCATCCCGGGACACTAAGGGGCAATTTAGAATGGCCAATCAACCTAGCCCACACATCTTTGGTTCTTGCAAAGTACAACCCCAAACCAGGATGTCATCAACAATAATTTCACAGGATTGGCTTGTAAAATTTGCTCCATGCACCATTGGAAGACCTTGCTACCAGTGGAGATGCCATAATACAAAGAAAATGATACCTGCCTACCAGAGACATGAATGTTGTAAGTTTTGAAGATTCTTCATCCAGTAGGATCTGCTAGAATCCACATCTTGCACCCAGGATGCTGAAAACCTTGGCATTGGGCAAGCCCACTCTGGGCGGCTCGGTAGCATAGTGGTTAGCACTGCTGCTTCACAGCTCCAGGGACCTGGGTTCGATTCCCGGCTTGGGTCACTGTCTGTGTGGAGTTTGCACATTCTCCTCGTGTCTGCGTGGGTTTCCTCCGGGTGCTCCGGTTACCTCCCACAGTCCAAAGATGTGCAGGTTAGGTTGATTAGCCATGCTAAAATTGCCCCTTAGTGTCCTGAAATGTGTAGGTTAGAGGGATTAGTGGGTAAATATGTAGGGATATGGGGGTAGGGCCTGGGTGGGATTGTGGTCGGTGCAGACTCGATGGGCCAAAATGGCCTCTTTCTGCACTGTAGGGCATCTATCTACTTGTCTTCACAGGGTGATAAGGTCTGAGCAGCGCCTTGTTTAAGTGAACTGGGTTGATGCATATCCTGACTGTGCCATCTTTCTTTACTGCAGCCATAATTGTCGAAACCCATTCTGTGGTCTTGTCTATGGGAGCTATGACACCTGGTGTCATCATGCGATGCAGCTCATTGACTCCTTTCTGCTTCATTGCTATTGATTCTCTTCTCAGAGCACAAACTGTTGGTGCTTTTCAGTCATCTAGGCTCGTGTGGTATATTACTGGCAGCTTACCAATGACATTGCAGTTGATGAGGTCTTTGTACTCTCTTATTTCTAGGGGCTGGTGGCATGTACCTCTGGACCGAGTGGATGAGCCCCAGTGTGATGCTGTCCCGAAAGCCTAGCAGTGACCTCATGTTCTGTTCGACTATATGACACGTGAAACTGTTCTGTGTGTAATGGAGAATGGCCACACCATCAGTGTGGATAGTTTGTCTGTCCTAAGCCTTGATGTTCATCTGAGTACTGGGGTCTGGTGCTGCATATTTTCTGAGATCATGGTGTAAAGGCCAGTACTTTGGCGATAATTAACCTCTGTATATGTCCCATGGCATTCGCCTGGGCAATGCATTACACTTTGCTCCAGTGTCTATCTTTACTTTCAGTTTTGCATTGTGAGAAGTCATGTTCGGGCTGGTGAAGATCTCACCCTTTTCTGTGACAGTGTTGACACACTTTACAGTAAAATGGTGTTGGAGGCTCAGTGGTTTGGTTGCTCTGGCTGAGCTCCAGTTCATTCACTTTGCAGATGCCTCTATCCTTGGAGGACTGACCAGCTGCAATGTGACTCTTGTCAAAAGAAAGCTGCTGTGATTTGGATCTGCAGTATTTTGCAAAGTGATTCCACTTTCCACATTTATTGCAGCTTTTACCAAATGCCAAATATGCTGCTCTGTTCTGAGGGTGATGGCCAACGCAGTAGGGGCAGGATGTGCCCTTACTTCTGTTTCCTGCCTAAACTTCTTGCTGCTTTTTCAGGCTGTTTGTTTAACACGCAGATACTAATGGCTGTTTGCAGTGTTAAATCATTCTCTCACAGCAGCTGCTGTTTTTTTATTCATTAATGGGATGTGGGCATCGTTGGCTATTCCTGCATTTATTGCCCATCTCTGAGCAGCTACTACATGCTTGTACTCTGTCCGTGCTCCAGGAAGAACTCTCGTGTTTCAGTCATGTGACGTCTTAAGTAATCACGTTATCAATAACCATTTGGCCTACAGGTGGATAAAAGGGGACTGGAGCAAAAGCAAGCTGAGTTGTTAAGATTTGATTTATTATTGTCACATGTATTAGTATACAGTGAAAATTATTGTTTCTTGCATGCTATACAGACAAAGCATACCGTTCATAGAGAAGGAATGGAGAGAGTGCAGAATGTACTGTAATAGTCATAGCTAGGATGTAGAAAAAGATCAACTTTGTGCGAGGTAGGTCCATTCAAAAGTCTGACAGCAGCAGGGAAGAAGCTGTTCTTGAGTCAGTTGGTATGTGACCTCAGACCTTTGTATCTTTTTCCTGATGGAAGAAGGTGGAAGAGAGAATGTCCGGGGTGCATGGGGTCCTTAATTATGCTGGCTGCTTTACCGAGGCAGCGGGAAGTGTAGACAGAGTCAATGGATGGGAGGCTGGTTTGCCTGATCGATTGGGCTTCATTCACAACCCTTTGCAGTTTCTTGTCAAGAAATATTAGGTGCATAATTTGGTTAGCACTGCTGCCTCACAGCGTCCGGGACCCGGGTCGCTGTCTGTGTGGAATTTGCACATTCTCCCTGTGTTGTGTGGGTTTCCTCTGGGTGCTCGGTTTCTTCCCACAGTCCAAAGACGTGCAGGCTAGGTGAATTGTGCATGTTAAATTCTCCCTCAGTGTACCCAAACAGATGCTGGAGTGTGGTGACCACGGGATTTTCACAGTAACTTTATTGCAGTGTGAATGTAAGCCTACTTGTGACTAATACATAAACTTTACTTTAATGTTCTTGCAAAGTACGGCCCCAAACCAGGATGTCATCAACAATAATTTCACAGGATTGGCCTGTAAAATTTTGTATACCAAGCTGTGACACAACCAGAAAGAATGCTTTCTATGGTGCATCTGTAAAAGTTGGTGAGAGCCGTAGCTGACATGCCAGATTTCCTTAGTCTTCTGAGAAAGTAGAAGCGTTGGTGGGCTTTCTTAACTACAGTATTGACATGGAGGGAACCAGGACAGGTTGTTGATGATCTGGAGACCTAAAAACTTGAAGCTCTCGACCATTTCTTCTTCATGCTCATTGATGTAGACATGTTCTCCTCTACACTTCCTGAAGTCGATGACTATCTCCTTTGTTTTATTGACATTGAGGGAGAGATTATTGTCATTGCACCAGTTCACCAGATTCTCTATCTCATTCCTGTATTCTGTCTCATCATTGTTTGAGGTCTGACCCACTACGGTAGCAAACTTGAAAATCGAATTGGAGGGGAATTTGGCCACACAGTCATAGGTGTATAAGGAATATAGTAGGGGGCTGAGGACACAGCTTTGTGGGGTACCGGTGTTGAGGATGATCATGGAGGAGGTGTTGTTGCCTATCCTTACTGATTGTGGTCTGTGGGTTCGGAAGTTCAGGACCCAGTCACAGAGGGAGAAGCCGAGGCCCAGGCCATTGAGTTGGAGATGAGTTTTGTAGGAATAATGATGTTTTTGGGTGTGAAGTGAAGATTTGATTTTGAAAATTTTCAGTGTTTTCTCTGCATAGCTCAGCATAGCCCGGAGCATTCCAATATTGATATCCTCTGACATCGGAGACTCCGATGGGCCAGCCCCACTTACATTTCTGCAGTGGGTACAGTGTATTCAGCAGGGAGCAACTCCTCCTCTGAGGAGGAGGACAGGGGACAAAGAGAGAGGAGACAAGATGGTTGTTGGTATCATCTTAAAGCCAAGACACAAGCACAGAGTGCTCAGGGCCAGCAGGGAGGGCAAGGAAATACGTCCTCACTGAAGACACACAGTGAACCAACAATCCTTAATATGACGGAGGTCCATTGTCACAGGAGGCTCCGGCTTTCAAGGGAAGCAGTCATGACGATTTGCCAGATGATTGGGCTCGAGATAGCCTCCAATTGTGTAGGTGGACACCCAGTGGCCATGGCTCCAAAGTTCACTATGGCAGTTACCTTTTACGCCTCCAGATCCTACCAGGGCTCTGTGGGTGATCTTTGCAGAGTGTCCCATACAGCTGCACTGCTGTTAACAAACATACTGTTATTGGCAGATGAGAACATTCCTTCATTTCAGGACAGATCAAGTCAGCCAGGCTGAGCGGGCACAGCCTTTGATACTGATTCGATGGGCCAAAAGGCCTCCTGCTGCACTAAGATAAAGCTGTTGCAATATTCTGTTGGTAAATTATAACCTAGTTATAAATTATTTCAATTAACATTCAAATATGCCTCCATGAAACTTAGCCAAGTTTGCTGTTCTAATTTCCCACGAACTAATAAAAGAGTGTTGCAAGCACAGTTAAATAAAATGATACAGAGGCGCCTTTGGTTAAACTGCCAGTGTTCCTTCCCAGAAAGAGAGAGGGACTGAAAGCAGCAGGCATGTATTATCCTATTTTTCTTTTTCTCCTTGATAAAGGGCAATCATATTTTCCAAAGGCTTCTAGGCAGAGCACGAAATGTAAGCATGTGCTGCAGAGTTCAGGTACGTGCTTTCCTGTGAATTAATTGTTTCATATTTTAGTATTTTATGAAGAAAAACAATTTATGTGGCAGTCAGTGAATGAATAATCATCTCACAGTGGCAATTTTCTGACTTAATTTATTTGGACCAGTACCTTGACTCTCAAGATTGTAATTTGATACAGCAGAATTCCATAGAATCCTTATAGTGCAGAAAGAGGTCATTCGGCCCATCGAGTCTGCACCGACAACAATCCCACCCAGGCCCTATCCCTATAACCCCACACATTTACCCCACTAACCCTTCCAATTTACGCATTCCGGGACCCTAAGGGGCAATTTAGCATGGCCAATGCACCTAACCTGCACATCTTTGGACTATGGGAGGAAATCGGAAGAAACCATGCAGACACGGGGAGAACGTGCAAACTCCACACAGACAGTCATCCAAGCCAGGAATTGAACTTCGGTCCCTGGCACTGTGAGGCAACAGTGCTAACCACTATGTCACTGTGTTAGTCCAGCAAATATAATCCTAGCCAACTCAATCTATCTTGATACATCAGTTCCACCATCCCACAAATCAATCACATGATAAAGGGACAAAATACTACGGATGCTGGAAATCTGAAATAAAAACAGAAAGTGCTGGAAAAAAGCAACAGGTCAGGCAGCATCAATGGAGGGAGAAACAGAATCAATGGTTGGAATTTTGTTCTCATGCCAGAGGTTCCACACATGGGCTGGAAGCAGGAGAGGGTGACACCACCTCGGCGATTTGCTATGGAGCACTGACCTGTTGCTGGTAAAAAAAACAGTGATGATGTGAAGAGACTCTTAATTGGCCACTTAAGTGGCTCAATTAGCTTCTGGGGAGGAGGGTCGTCCACTACCTTTCCTACTACTGGTAAAATACCAAGGGGTCAGGAACGGGTAGTTTATGTCCCACTTTCCCTCACCATTTTACATACACTCTTATCTCCCAGCCCAGCCCTGACAAGCTGGTAAAATTACCCAATATTTCAGTTTGGTGACACTTCATCAGCATTTCTAGCATTTTCTGTTTTGATTAACTCTACCCAGCACATTAGTTAATCCGATATCACATTCTACAGTGGGAATTCTCAGGCTAGATATTACTTCCAGGGTCCTGATCCTGAAGCCAGGCTGAATTCTGGGTCAAATGGCTGTGGCTGTGTCCCAGGAGGAGAGGCCACCTCAGGAAGACATGTGCTATTAAGGATGGTGGGTAGGCCACCAAATCAGGAGAGCCAATGGGAGCACCAGAGGCTCTGGGAAGTTGCCAACCCCACAAGGAAAGGTAGGCACTGCCAATCTAGGTGGAAAATTGAGAGTGTGTTTCTCGATGGAAGTGACCTCTGAAGACTTTAGAAAATTTAAGGTAAAATGTGGCCATCGCTGCCAGGCTCTGTGTGGCTGCACATGTAACCTTTTGGTACCCGTGGTGCTGGATGAAATTAAAGGAGATATCATTGGCCCACAGGCTGCCTTCTTTTATTTGCTGAGATTCAACCTCACTATGATGAGAATTCCAGACTGTGAGGTAAGTAACCTCAAAGATACTTTAACTGCTATTAATGGTTACCTGCTGTAATATCAAGGGTTAATTCCAACTGTGTGAGTGGCTAATGGGACATAGTGTAAGTCATTATCGGAAGTGATGCAAGTCTCATGATCTTGCTCTCTCTTGTAGACCGCATGGCAAGATTAAGTCAATAAAGTTAACTTTTTCCTTACCTCAGTTGGACTATGTACATATTCTGTGTTACCACAACAAGACAAACAATATTATACGTACCACTAGCGGGCAGGTAGTAATCACTTCTTAGAAGCAGCCTTGGTGAAAATAGGCTAGAGATAGGCACATGTTGGCAGTCTGACATGCCAGCTAGTGTACCCATTGGCAAACCCGGTGCACAATGAAAATCCAGTCTTTTGTCTCTTTTTACAATGATGCACAGGATGAATATGCATACCAAATCAAGAAACAGATTTAAACCAATAAGTGATTATTCTTCACATATAGTAAGTGAGAAATTAAGCGATACCTGGTTTCACACATCACAATGTTGGATAGTGAAGAGGGGAGTTGGTTAAGACTCACCTAATCTAATAGAGTAATCCATTTAAGTTGCATCTTCTCCTATTCCCAGGGATGTCAGTCCATTGTTTGCCAATCAGTCGTTCAGATTGGAGGCAGAACTTTCATGTATCCAATAAAGTGTTGAAACTTCTCAGTGTGCTTTCAAATTGATTCGGTTGATGTCAATGTTGTGCACTCCATGGACGCAAAGGTTTCTAATTGATTACACCTTGAGGTTGCTGAACAGCATACCCACTGGAGAAGCTGGAATCACTCACAGCAACTTCTGTTTGTGTGCATATGTGGACTCAAGAGGTTACTGTCAGATTGATAGGAGTAATGACAGAGAATGTTGACAGTTTCACCATCAATACTATCACAAACCAGCTTCTTAACCTCTCTTTTACTCTCTCGATATTTTCTAAATATGTTACATCCTGATCTTTCTGTAGCCATGACTCAGTGATCACTCCTGTTTTGGTTTCTCACAATGTGTTATTGCCTTTCTGTTTTCATATGTACATTATTGTACATTAACTCATTTTGAATCGAGTTCCTCTTACTTTATTTGTAACCATGTTTTTACACTCCTGTTTGTTCAAGAACTAATTATTCACCGGCCATTTATGTCCTCCCTTAGTTTAGTCTGTCCTCTTATTTCCTGTTTTATTTTTATTTACGTTTGCTTCATGTCTCATGGATCTCTTTCTTCCCTATTTTACTAATCTAAAGCTTTTAGCATCTTTCCCCCATTCTGCTGCAGTACCAGTCCCTTTCCGGTTCAGGTGAAACACATTTCAATGACACAACTCCTTCTTATCCCAGTACTGGTGTCAGTGTCTCATGAAATGGAAACTCTCCTTCCCAAACCAACCCTTTGGTCAATTGTTAACTCTCCTGAACTGACTCTTTCTTTACCAATTTGCATGCAGCTTGGGCAATAATCGAGAGATTTTTGTCCTTTATATGTTTTTAATTTTCTTCTGACTCCTAATTGTCCTTCCTATTCCTATCTTTGATATTTGTTCCAATATGGGCCAAACAACTGAATTTTCCCCCTCCCTTTCCGAGTTTCCGAGTGGCACAGTGGTTAGCACTACTGCCTCACAGGGCCAGGGACACAGTTTGATTCCAGCCTTGAGGGATTGTCTGCATGGAGTTTGTACATTCTCCCCATGTCTGCGTGGGTTTCCTCTGGGTGCTCCGGTTTCCTCCCACACAGTCTAAAGGTGTGCAGGTTAGATGGATTGGCCAGGGTAATTTCTCTGCAGTTATTTGATGGCCTTTACCTTGGCACTAGGCAGACACATACCTTTCAGGTCTCTTGTTCATGACTGCAGAGGACAATATTTAGTCACTGATTATAGGATACCACACTATTATTCTGCTCTGCTCCTCCTCAGACACCTTGATAAGCCACGGTGCCTTGGTCTGCAATGTGGCTGTCCTCCCCACATTCCTTACTCTTGTCCTCACAGTTAACGAGTGTATTGTAACCAAGGCAGGATCAACGCCTCTAGGATGTCTTCCCCAATCTCTTCAAATCTCTGCTACTTGGCTCCCTGACAGTCAGATTCTGTGCACCCCACAATTGTGGTCTATGATTGCATCCTAGATAAAATTCTCCACTAATTCCTCACCCACCAGCATGTGTCAGAATCTCTAACTCACTCCAGCTCAAAGCCTCTAAGTCGGAGTGTCTCAACCTCAATCCAGAGACATCTACTGCTGATGTGGCAATGGGAGGACAGTCTGATTATCTGCAAACTTCTACATAATACGACACACAACCTGTATTGCCAATTCAATCTTCACTTACTAATTAATTAGTACTGATTTATTTTTAGAACTAAAAGAATCACTTGAGGCCTTGTATTAATTAGCCAATGGATTAATTTGATTTGAAAATAATTGGGAATTAATTACTGATTTTATAGTATTTTTGTACAGCAGATACTTACTTGATACATGTTGGACCCATTTTATAGTTGATTTCCTCCACTCAGTTTACTTTGTTCCATTAGATCTATTAGGTTCTTGGGTCTACTTGTTTACCTCAAGGAAATTATGCACCCAATATTTGTGATTAATGATTGATTAACCACTTAGCTCTGATTCCTCGTTCTATTTGTGTGAACCATGATGGTTCTTCTTGATTTTATTACCCTCTATTTATCTCATGCCAGCTGGTTAATGTCTGTGCTCCCTATTTAAGCCATTGCTATCTCACTAAAACTGTCTGCCAAGACTTTGAAGACAGGATGGAGGAAGAGGAAGGATTGATGCTCAATAAAATTACCTCACTGATCCTTGATAGGATCACCTTGCTGATTCTCCCATGGGTTCACCTCACTGCTCTTTTAAGGATCCCCTCACTGATTGCCCTGTAGGATAATTTCAATGATCCTCAATTGGATCATCTCATCAATCCTCAAAAGGGTCACCTCACACCTCATTGATCATTGATTGGATCAGTTCATTGATCCCAGAAGTGATTATCTTGTTGATTTTCAATAGAATCACCTTGTTGATATTCAAATAGATCACCTCATTGATCCTCAATAGAATCTCCTTATTGATCACTTATGAGGATCACCTCATTAATCTTCATTCTTTAACTTCCATTAATATTGACATGGCTGCTTATGGTCTAAAAGCCACCTTCCCCTCGGGTAATCTCAGGAAGCAGCAGTAACACAGAGGGAGGAAATGGAAATTCTCAAGGTCCTGGGCCTGTCTCCTTGCTCCCCCATATCCTCACTTCACAATGACCATTTGTGTCAGGTGAGCAAGGTAGGAAAAACCAGTTGTGGTCCTGTTTCAAAGAGATAAACACTGGCAATGATTTACTCCAACCACTAAGGTCTCTCTTCCTTCATTTTTGCTATGCTGCCTTAAGCTAAGACAGATTTGGGAATTTCTTAAGGAGAATGCTGGCCTCCATGTTCACACCATTGGTCATTTTGCCACATATGAACATACGAATTAGGAGCAGGAGTAAGCCCCTTGAGCCTGCTCCGCCATTCAGTAAGATCATGGCTGTTCTGATTGGGTATCCTAAATTGCATTAAGATAGACAAGTCCCCAGGGCTGGATGGGATCTATCCCAGGTTACTGTGGGGAGCAAGGGAAGAAATAGCTGGGGCCTTAACAGATACTTTCACATCCTCACGGCGGCACGGTAGCACAGTGGTTAGCACTGTTGCTTCACAGCGCCAGGGACCTGGGTTCGATTTCGGCTTGGGTCACTATGTGTGGAGTTCACACATTCTCTCAGTGTCTGCGTGGGTTTCCTCCAGGTGCTCCAGTTTCCTCCCACATTCTGAAAGACCTGCTGGTTAGGTGCGTCAGACTGTGGCAACTAGGAGAATTTCACAGTAACTTCATTGCAGTATTAATGTAAGCCTTACTTGTGACTAATAAATAAACTTTTTTTAACTCTTTGACCATAGGCGAGATTTCAGAGGACCGGAGAATAGCCAACATTGTTCCCTTGTTTAAGAAAGAAAGCAGGGATAATCTAGGAAATTATAGGCCAGTCAGTGGTGGGGAAACCTTTGGAGAAGATACTGAGGGACAGGATATATGCACATTTGGAAGAAAGCAGACTAGTTAGTGACAGGCTGGTTTTGTACAGGGAAAACCAATTTGATTGAGTTTTTTGAAGAGGTGACAAAGATAATTGATGAGGGAAGGGCTGTGGATGTAGTTTATATGGACTTTAGTAAGGCGTTTGACGAGGTCCCACATGGCAAACACGTACAAAAACTAAAATCACGAGGGATTCCCGCTGCCTCAGCAAAGCAGCCAGCATAATTAAGGACCCCACGCACCCTGGACTTCTCTCTTCCATCTTCTTCTGTCGGGAAAAAGATACAAAAGTCTGAGGTCACGTACCAACTGACTCAAGAACAGCTTCTTCCCTGCTGCCATCAGACTTTTGAATCGATCTACCTTGCATTAAGCTGATCTTTCTCTACACCCTAGCTATGACTGTAACACTACACTCTGCACTCTCTCGTTTCTTTGTCTATGAACGGTATGCTTTGTCTGTATAGTGCTCAAGAAACAATACTTTTCACTGTATGCTAATACATATGACAATAATAAATCAAATCAAATTAACAAACAGAGAGATCTGGGCATGCAGATCCACAGTTCCCTAAAAGTGGCAACACAGGTGGCCAAGGTGATTAAGAAAGCATATGACATGCTTGCTTTCATCAGCCGTGGCATTGAGTACAAGAGTTGGCAAATCATGTTGCAGCTATATAAAACCTTTTGGAGTTGGCATGCAGTTCTGGTCACCACACTACCAGAAGGACATAGAAGTTTTGGAGAGAGTGCAAAGAAGGTTCACCAGGATGTTGCCTGGTCTCGAGGATGTTGGCTATGAGGAGAGGTTGAATAAACTAGGATTGTTTTCACTGGAAAGACGGAAGCTGAGGGGAGACCTAATCAAATTATGAGAGGCATAGACAGGATGGATAGTCAGAGGTTTTTCCCCGGGTGAAATTGTCAATTACAAGGGGGCACAGGTTCAAGATGAGGGAGGGAAAGTTTGAGGGAGATGGGCAGGGGAAGTTTTTCACAAAGAGAATGGTGGGTGCCTGGAATGCGCTGCCAGAGGAGGTGGTGGAAGCAGTCACATTAGCAACATTTAAGAAGCATCTGGATGGGTACATGAATAGGGAGGGAATGGAGGGACCGAGTAAGGGCAGGTTTTTTTAGTTTAGTTAGGGCATTCATGTTAGTTATTGGCACAGGCTTGGAGGGCTGAAGGGCCTGTTCCTGTGCTGTACTTCTCTTTGTTCTTTTTGTTCTTTGATTGTAACATCAACCCTATATTCTTGCCTACCCCCATAACCTTTCACTTCCTTCTCAATCAAGAATTTATCTAGCTCTACCTTAAAAATATTCAAAGACTCTGCTTCCACTGCCTCTTGAAGAAGAATTTCAGAGAATCACTATCCTCTGAGAGAAAAAAACCTCCTCATCTCCGTCTTAATTGAATGACCCCTTATTTTTAAACAGTGACCCCTAGTTCTAGATTCTCCAAGAGGAAACATCCACTCCATATCCACCCTGTCAATACAATTCAGGATCTTAAAAGTTTTGATCAATTCGCCTCTTAATCTTCTAAACTAGTGGATAAAAACATAACCTCTCCAACCTTTCCTCGTAAGATTACCTGCCCATTCCTAGTATTAGTCTGGTAACCGACTCAAGAACAGCTTTTTCCCTGCTGCCATCAGACTTTTGAATGGACCTACCTTGCATTAAGCTGATCTTTCTCTACACCCTAGCTATAACTGTAACACTACATTCTGAACTCTCTCGTTTCCTTCTCTATGAACAGTATGCTTTGTCTGTATAGCGCACAAGAAACAATTTGTTATATACATTAATGACTTGGATGTAAATGTAGAATGAAGAAAAAAAATACAGCACAGGAACAGGCCCTTCGGCCCTCCAAGCCTGTGCCGATCCTGATGCCTGCCTAAACTAAGACTGTATGCGCTTACGGAGTCCGTATTCTTCCATTCCCATGCTATTCATGTATTTGTCTAGTTGCCCCTTAAATGCCGCTATCGTACCTGCTCCCAACACCTGCCCGGGCAGGGCGTTCCAGACATTCACCACCCTCTATGTAAAAAACCTTGCCTCGCACGTCTCCCCTAACTTTTCCCCGCACACCTTAAACCTATGTCCCTTAGTACTTGACTTTTATACCCTAGGAAAGAGCATCTGACTATCCACTCTGTCCATGCCACTCATAATCTTGTAAACCTCTATCAGGTCACCCCCTCAACCTCTGTCGTTCTCGTCAGAACAAACTGTGTTTATCCAACCTCTCCCCACAGCTAATATCCTCCAGACCAGGCAACATCCTGGTAAACCTTTCTGTGCCCTCTCCAAAGCATCCACATCCTTCTGGTAATGTGGTGACCAGAATTGTACGCAATATTCTAAATGACGCCTAACGTTCTGTACAGCATGACCTGCCAATTTTTAAACTTAATGCCCCAGCTGATGAAGGCAAGCATGTTGTGTGCCTTCTTGACTACCATCAGGGAAAGGCACTGATGAAAAGTGGAACTTTTTCAAGGAACAAATACTGGGTGTCCTTGATAGGTATGTCCCTGTCAGGCAGGGAGGAAATGGCCGAGTGAGGGAACCGTGGTTCACAAAAGAGGTGGAATGTCTTGTGAAAAGGAAGAGGGAAGCTTATGTAGGGATGAGGAAACAAGGTTCAGATGGCTCGACTGAGGGTTACAAGTTAGCAAGGAACGAGCTGAAAAAGGGGCTGAGGAGAGCTAGGAGGGGACATGAGAAGTCCTTGGCGGGTCGGATCAAGGAGAACCCCAAGGCTTTTTACTCTTATGTGAGGAATAAAAGAATGACCAGGGTGAGGTTAGGGCCGGTCAAGGACAGTGGTGGGAACTTGTGTATGGAATCAGTAGAGATAGGCGAGGTGATGAATGAATACTTTTCTTCAGTGTTCACCAAGGAGAGGGGCCATGTTTTTGAGGAAGAGAAGGTGTTACAGGCTAATAGGCTGGAGGAAATAGATGTTCAGAGGGAGGATGTATTGGCAGTTTTGAATAAACTGAAGGTCGATAAGTCCCCTGGGCCTGATGAAATGTATCCTAGGATTCTTTGGGAGGCGAGGGATGAGATTGCAGAGCCTTTGGCTTTGATCTTTGGGTCCTCGCTGTCCACGGGGATGGTGCCAGAGGACTGGAGAGTGGCAAATGTTGTTCCTCTGTTTAAGAAAGGGAATAGAAATGACCCTGGTAATTATAGACCGGTTAGTCTGACTTCGGTGGTTAGTAAATTGATGGAAAAGGTCCTTAGGGATGGGATTTACGACCATTTAGAAAGATGCGGATTAATCCGGGATAGTCAGCACGGATTCGTGAAGGGCAAATCGTGCCTCACAAATTTGATAGAATTTTTTGAGGAGGTAACTAGGTGTGTTGATGAAGGTAGGGCGGTTGATGTCATATACATGGATTTTAGTAAGGCGTTTGATAAGGTCCCCCATGGTCGGCTTATGATGAAAGTAAGGAGGTGTGGGATAGAGGGAAAGTTGGCCGATTGGATAGGTAACTGGCTGTCTGATCGAAGACAGAGGGTGGTGGTGGATGGAAAATTTTCGGACTGGAGGCAGGTTGCTAGCGGAGTGCCGCAGGGATCGGTGCTTGGTCCTCTGCTCTTTGTGATTTTTATTAATGACTTAGAGGAGGGGGCTGAAGGGTGGATCAGTAAATTTGCTGATGACACCAAGATTGGTGGAGTAGTGGATGAGGTGGAGGGCTGTTGTAGGCTGCAAAGAGACATAGATAGGATGCAAAGCTGGGCTGAAAAATGGCAAATGGAGTTTAACCCTGATAAATGTGAGGTGATTCATTTTGGTAGGACTAATTTAAATGTGGATTACAGGGTCAAAGGTAGGGTTCTGAAGACTGTGGAGGAACAGAGAGATCTTGGGGTCCATATCCACAGATCTCTAAAGGTTGCCACTCAAGTGGATAGAGCTGTGAAGAAGGCCTATAAGTGTGTTAGCTTTTATTAACAGGGGGTTGGAGTTTAAGAGCCGTGGGGTTATGCTGCAACTGTACAGGACCTTGGTGAGACCGCATTTGGAATATTGCGTGCAGTTCTGGTCACCTCACTATAAGAAGGATGTGGAAGCGCTGGAAAGAGTGCAGAGGAGATTTACCAGGATGCTGCCTGGTTTGGAGTGTCGGTCTTATGAGGAAAGGTTGAGGGAGCTGGGGCTGTTCTCTCTGGAGCGGAGGAGATTGAGGGGAGACTTAATAGAGGTTTATAAAATGATGAAGGGGATAGATCGAGTGAACGTTCAAAGACTATTTCCTCGGGTGGATGGAGCTATTACGAGGGGGCATAACTATAGGGTTCATGGTGGGAGATATAGGAAGGATATCAGAGGTAGGTTCTTCATGCAGAGAGTGGTTGGGGTGTGGAATGGACTGCCTGCAGTGATAGTGGAGTCAGACACTTTAGGAACATTTAAGCGGTTATTGGATAGGCACATGGAGCACACCAGGATGGTAGGGAGTGGGATAGCTTGATCTTGGTTTCAGATGAAGGTCGGCACAACATCGTGGGCCGAAGGGCCTGTTCTGTGCTGTACTGTTCTATATGTTCTATTATCCACCTGCATTGCCACTTTCAGTGATCGGTGGACATGTACGCCCAGATCTCTCTGCCTGTTAATACTCCTAAGGGTTCTACCGTTTACTGTATAATTAAAATGATCAGTTTTCTGATTACATGGAGATTGGTAGTGTTGTTGATAGTGAAGAGGATAGTCTTAGAATACAGACTGAAAGTGATCAGCTGGTACATTGGGTAGAGCAACGGCAGATGGAATTTAATCCTGATAAGTGTGAGATGATGCATTTTGGGAGGTCTAATGAAGATAGGATATACACAATAATGGTAACTCCCTAGGGAGTATTGAGGAGCAAAGGGATATTGGTGTACAAGTCCGTAGATCCCTGAATGTGGCAGCGCGGGTAGAGACTGTGGTGAGGAAGGCATACAGAATGCTTGCCTTCATTAGCCAGGGCATAGAATATAGGAGCAGGGAGGTCTTGCTACAACTTTATAAAACATTGGTTAGGCCACAGATGAAATATTGTGTGCAGTTTTGGTCGCCACACTATCGGAAGGATGTGGTTGCACTAGAGACGATGGAGAGGAGATTCACCAAGATGTTGCCTGGGATGGAAAGTTTCAGCTATGAGGAGAGACTGGATAGGCTGGATTTGTTTTCCCTGGATCAGAGGAGACAGAGGGGGGAATATGATGGAGGTATACAAAATTATGGGAGGCATAGATAGGGTGAATCATCAGAATCTTTTCCCCATGGCGGAGGTGTTGAAGACCAGAAGGCATAAGTTTAAGGTGAGGTCTAAGTGGTTTAGAGGGGATCTGAGGAAAACATTTTTCACCCAGTGGGTGGTGGAAATATGGAATGTTTTGCCTGAGAGGATGGTGGAGGCAGATACTCTCACAATATTTAAGAAGCATCTGGACGAGCACGTAAATCATCAAGGCATAGTAGGCTATGGTCCAACTGCTGGTAAATGGGATTAATATAGACTCATATTTGATGGTCGGCATAGACATGGTGTGCCAAAGGGCCTGTTTCTGTGTTGTATAAGTCTGACTCTAAACCTTCTCTAACTGCTAATGCAATTAAATAAGGAGACTGATACTATACAGAATACTCCAGATGTAGTCCCACCAATGCTCCATACAACTGAAAAATAACCTCACTACTATTGTGATAAATTGCCCTCACAGTAAAAAAATAACATTCTATTAGCTTTCCTAATTTTTTGCTGTACCTGTGATTCATGCACAAGGACACCCAGGTCCCTCCGAATCTCAAAGCTCTATAATCTCTCACCATTTAGATAATAAGTTTATTTTTTATGCTTTCTGCCAAAATAGACACTATCACATTTGCCCACATTATACTCTGTTAGATTTTTGCCCATTTACTTAACCTATCTATGTCCCTTTGTGGCCTCCTTATATTCCTTTCACAACGTACTTTCCAGCGTACCCTTGTGCCATCAGCAAATTTAGCAACCATACCTTCAGTGACTTCATCCAATTAAAAAAGTTGAGAGCCCAACACTTATCCCTGTGGCACTTGTCACATCCTGCCAAGCAGAAGATTAGGCATTTATGCCAACTCTCATAGAATAGAAACCCGACAGTGCAGAAAGAGGCCATGTGGCCCATCGGGTCTGCACCAACAACAATCCCACCCAGGCCCTACCCCCATGTCCCTACACATTTACCCACTAATCCCTCTAACCTACGCATCTCAGAACACTAAGGGGCAATTTTAGCATGGCCAATCAACCTAACCCATACATCTTTGGACTGTGGGAGGAAACCGGAGCACCCGGAGGAAACCCACGGAGACATGAGGAGAACGTGCCAGCTCCACACAGACAGTGACCCAAGCCGGGAATCAAACCCAGGTCCCTGAAGCTGTGAAGCAGCAGTGCTAACCACTGTGCTACCTCTGTTTCATGTTAGCTAGTCAAACTTCAATAGATGCCTATATGTTACCCCCTACATTGGGAGTTTTTATTTTTCATAACCTTTGATGTTACACCTTATCAAATGTCTTCTGGAAATGCCTCAGTCACTGTTGGGTGGAAAAATACACTTCAGGCATTGAGGGTGCTTATATCGTTGTCACTGCTACATGGTCTTACTGATTATGCACTTTAAACAAGATAATTGCTTAGCATTTGTGAAGCAAAGACACCAATTATTAATGGACAATTACATTGTCATTTGTTAGCTTAATAGTTCAAGTATTTTAAGCTCTTTATGTAGCTTGTGTTATGCACTACAAATCTTAATTTAGTCAGGATTTCATGATATCAAATCTTCATTCAAAAACTTTAATTTTAAACACAATTTTAAGTATTGGTGAGCAGAAATTTCCTCCAGGCATTCCATTCCCTCTCGCCATTGGATCCATCCCCCTCCCTGACCATTGTGTGAGGCTGCAGCCGACTGCTCATAACCTCAGTGTCCAGTTTGATCCTGAGCTGGGCTGCTAAACCACACACTCTCTCCCTCAGCAAGACCACTTATTTTCAACTCTTTGTAGTTCTCCGCCCCTGCCTGAGCCCATTTGCTGCTGAAATCCTGATCCAAGTCCCCCCCACCCCGCAGACCTTGATTATTTCAGTGCTCTCCTCCCTTTCTTCAGAATTTCCTGATTCTAATGCTGCTGCCTTCTGAATCAACCTGGGGACACGAGCAGAATAGCCTCAAATTCATCCCTAAAATATGCTGTATCCCTTACATTCACAAAACACAAGGTCTGCCGAGAATCCGGCTTAAAATGCATCCCAGGAAGGCCGAGTTACAGGACGGTCGCGGAAAATCTGAGCTGGTTGGTCTCCCAGCCTTCACCCTTCATAAATTGTGGCCCGAATCCTAACTTGATTCAAGTCCCTTTCACCCGTCACCACTATGCTCAGTGGCCTGTTGTGACTTGGACTGCGTAGCACCTTCAATTTAAAATTCTCATCCTCTAGTTCAAATTCCTCTACATTCTCGCTGCTTTTCTTCTATTCATTCAAGGCAATCCTAGTATTCATTGTTCATTCCTAATCATTCCTTAGAATGTGCTAATTAGCCACCTTCCTGAATTACAGCAGTGCTTGTTTAGATTAGGGACCCGGGTTCAATTCCCAGCTTGGGTCTATGAGGAGTTTGCTCATTCTCCCTGTGTCTGCGTGAATTTCCTACGAGTGCTCCGGTTTCCTCCCACAGTCCAAAGATGTGTGGGTTACCTTGATTGGCCATACTAAATTAACCCTAGTTTCGGGGGGGACTAGCAGGGTAACTATGGGGGATTACGGGGATAGGGTGGAATTGTTGTTGATGCAGGCTTGATGGGCCGAATGGCCTCCTTCTGTACAGTAGGGATTCTACGATTGCCTACAGTGCTATATGGAATGGAATTCCACATTTTTGACCCAGCACCAGCTTTGGAATTGTCCCATCTCTGTAACTTCCGCCATTCTACAAAGCTCCAAAGTCCCTGGATTCATCCAATTCTGGTGTCTTACCCATCCCATATTTTTTACACTCCACCATTGGAGTTGATTTCTTGAGCTGCCTATTCCCAAAGCTTTGGAATTCTCTGCTTCAACCTCTCTGTTTCTCACTCACCCTTTAGGTTGTTTTTCAAAACCTACCATTTTGAACAAAGTTTTGGTCATCAGTCCGAATATCCCTTTGCAGTTCAGAGTAAAAAAGTGCCCAGTAGCATTCCTGTGAAGTGCCTTGGAATGTTCTAATGAATAACATTATGAAATATTGTGAAGCTTTTAGGATAGAGGTGGGTTACGTCTTAACTTGCCGACACTTATGCTGTATTAGAAACCTAGAAACCTCCTGGTCTGATGTCCCAGATGTGACCCCAGTTTATTTGGAATGAATGGAGTCTTGTGAAGATCACCATCCAGAGGATTCTGCATTGGTGCTGCAGCAGGAATCTGTAATGGAATATTTCCATCTGTTTAAACATCTAAACAGTGTCAATTTGCCATTTTCTCTGTGAGGAAGTCAAATTCAGGCATAATGGAGCTTGCAGCCTTATTGCTCTCTACCTTTACTTGTCTCTACCAAATTCTGCTTCATGAATAATTGAGCAAAATAATTGCATCTTTTTTTAAAATTACTTTATTCTCAGAAAAGATACAGGGAACCTGAAAGGTAGCACAGATTCTAGGGAAGCAAAGCGAGAAAAAGAAAGTAGAAAAGTAGAAGACAAAAAGACAGACGAAGCATAGCAAGCCTCAAATAGGATCAGAATAATGTCAAATAAACAGGATTAAAGACACTGTATCTGAATGCACATAGCATTCACAAAAAGGTGAATGATTGCAGTGCACAAATTGGGGGCAGCATGGTGGCACAGTGATTAGCACTGCTGCCTCAGAGCACCAAGGACCTGGGTTTGACTCCCGCCTTGAATCACTGTCTGTGCAGTCTGCACGTTCTCCCCGTGTCTGCATGGGTTTCCGTCAGGTGCTCCAGTTTCCTCCCACAGTCCAAAAAGACTTGCTGGTTAGGTGCATTGGCCATGCTAAATTCTCCCTCAGTGTACCTAAACAGGCGCTGGAGTGTGGCGATTTTCACAGTAGGTTCATTGCAGCATTAACGTAAGCCTACTTGTGACACTAATAAATAAATGAGGTAAATGTGTATAATTTAATTGCTATTATGGAAACTTCGCCCTAACCAAGCTATGGAACTGAATATCCATGGATATTTGGTATTTAGGAGGGATAGGCCAAATTGAAAAGTGTCCCGTTGGAATCCCACGCTTACCAACCTCTCATTATTTAAGAAATATTCTGCCTTTTTGGCTTTTCTACCAATGTGAATAATTTTACACTTGTTCATATTATATTCCATCTGCCATGTTCTAGCCCATTCACTTAGCCTGACCAATTTTTCTTGAAGCCTCCTTGCAACCTCCTCACAGAGTAATGTGAAGAAATGTTTCTTCAGTCGGAGTGTGGTTGGAGATTGGAATGAAGTTCCTGAGAAAGGGTGTGGAGGCAGATGTGATCAAGCTATTCAAAACAGAAATTGGTTTGCTATCTGCAAAGAAAGAATGTACAAGATTATGAGGATAAAACGGGAGTGGGACCAAGTTGAGTGCTTTTTCAGAGAGCCAGTGCAGACTCAATGGCTGAATCTGTGATTTTGGAGTTCAGTTTTCAGACCTCCAGCTTTCTTTCTCTGACCACTCTTTGTTCTTTTAAAAAAGAACAGTATCTCTTCTGTCACTGCGCAAAATTCCCTCACTCACCAGATTACCCAAGATAATTGCTCTATCGAGCTGGACCTTGTTCTACCTATTACTTGCCCTTGAGAAAGTGAATTGCTGAAGTCCATGTGGTGAAGGCACTGTTAGGGAGTTCTAGGATTTTGACCCAACAATAATGAAAGAATGGCAATATTTTCAAATCAAGATTGCATGTGATGTGGAGGGGAACCTGCAGGTGGTGCTGTTCCTATGAGAGTGCTGCCCTTGTTCTCCGAGGAGATAGAGTTTGGGTTTGGGGAGGCACTGACAATATCAATACAGACTTACAACTTTAATTGACACAAATTATGACACAAACATGTAAGAAAGAGATGTCTTGTAGACAAGAAATGTGTGAAGAAGTTGATTTAAAATAGATACTAATAGATTTCCAATCACATTTCATACAGACCAAATGGCATCTTCAAATCAGCTAGTTTTGAGGACAAGGAATAATTTGACTATTGATAGGGAAGGAAGGGGCGGGGAATAGTAAAGTATTCTCAGGGAGAGATGTTACCAAGATACTTTATTAGCAGGTGTTACAGTTAGAGAGTGGATCTTTTCCATCAACTTACCAACCACTGAGGTTAGACTCACCGGTCTATAATTTCCCAGGCTATCTCTTCTCCCTTTCTTGAATAACAGAACCACATCCGCAATCCTCTAATCCTCCGGAACCTCTCCCGTCTCCATTGATGACGCAAAGATTATCGCCAGAAGCTCAGCAATCTCTTCCCTCGCCTCCCACAGTAACCTGGGGTACATCCCATCCAATCCCGGCGATTTATCTAACTTGATGCTTTTCAAAAGCTCCAACACATCCTCTCCCCTAATGTCCAAATGCTCAATCTTCTCAGTCCACTGCAAGTCTGTACTGCAACTACCAAGATCCTTTTCCACTGTGAATACTGAAGCAAAGTATTCATTGAGTACCTCTGCTATTTCTACCAGTTCTATACAGACATTCCCACCGTCACATTTGATAGGTCCTACTCCTTCACATCTTATCTTCTTGCTCTTAACACACTTGTGGAATGCCTTGGGGTTTTCCTTTATCCTGTCTGCCAAGGCCTTCTCATGACCCCTTCTTGCTCTTCTAATTTCCCTCTTAAGTTCCTTCCTACTAGTCGTATACTCTTCTAGATTACTAACATTACCTAGCTCCCTGAATCTTTTGTATGCTTTTCTTTTCTTCTTGACCAAAGTCATTACAGCTTTCGTGCACCATGTTTCCTGTAACCTACCATAACTCCCCTGTCACATTGGAACGTTGCTGCGCAGAGCTCCAGATAAATGTTCCTTGAAAATTTGCCACATTTCTTCTGTACATTTCCCTGAGAAATCCTCCTTCCAATTTATGCCTCTCATTTCCTTCCTAATAGCCTCATAATTACCCTTATTCCAAATAAACACTTTCCTTGCTTGACTGATCCTATCTCTCTTCAATGCTAATGTAAAGGAGATAGAGTTATGATCACTATCCCCAAAATGCTCTCCCACTGAGAGATCTGACACCTGCCCAGGTTCATTCCCTAATACCAAATCAAGTACAGCCTCTCCTCTTGTAGGCTTATCCACATACTGTGTCAGGAAGCCCTCCTGAACACACTTAATAAACTCCTCCCCATCTAAACACCTTACCCTAGGGATATTCCAATCGATATTTGGGAAATTAAAATCTCCCATCATGACCACTCTGTTATTATCACATCTCTCTAGGATCTGCTTCCCAATCTGCTCCTCCACATCCCTGCTACTATTGGGCGGCCTATAGAAAACACCCAGTAAAGTTATTGAACCCTTCCTGTAGCGAACCTCCACCCACAGAGATTCCGTAGATAATCCCTCTGTGGCATCCATCTTTTCTACAGCCGTGACACTATCCCTGATCAACAGTGCCACTCCCCCACCCCTTTTCCCTCCTTCCCTGTCCCTCCTGAAACATCTGAAACCCGGCATTTGAAGTATCCAGTCCTGTCCCTGAGATAACCAAGTCTCTGTAATGGCCACCACATCACACTTCCAAGTAGTGATCCACGCTCTAAGCTCATCCATTTTGTTCACTGCACTCCTTGCCTTAAAAAACACGCAGCTCCACCCTTCGGTCTGAGCGCTCCCCTTCTCCGTCACCTGCCTATCCTCCCTCTGACACCGTCTACAAGCCCCTTTTATTTTTAAGCTAACCTCCTCTCTCCCAGTCACCTCATTTTGATTCCCACCCCCCCAACCATTCTAGTTTAAACACTCCCCAGTAGCCTTAGCCAACCTTCCTGCAAGGATATTGGTCCCCCTGGGATTTAAGTGAAACCCGTCCTTTTTGTACAGGTCGCACCTGCCCCTAAAGAGGTCCCAATGATCCAGGAACCTGAATCCATGACCCCTGCTCCAACCCCTCAGCCACGCATTTATCCTCCACCTTATTTTGTTCCTTCCCTCACTTTCTCATGGCACAGGCAGCAATCCCGAGATTACTACCTTTGCGTTCCTTCTTCTTAACACTCTACCTAACTTCTTATATTCTCTTTTCATAACCCCTTCCCCTTTCCTGCCTATGTCAGTGGTACCAGTATGCACCACGACCTCTGGCTCCTCTCCCTCCCACTTCAGGATTTCTTGGATACGGTCAGAAACATCCCTGATCCCGGCACCAGGGAGGCAAACCACCATCCGCGTTTCTCGACTTCCTCCACAAAAACGCCTGCCTGACCCCCTCACTGTAGAGTCCCCTATCACCACTGCCTTGCTCCTCCTTTCCTTACCCTTCTGTGCTACAAGGCCGGACTCCGCGCCAGAGGCACGACCACTGCTGCTTCCACCAGGTGGGCTGTCCACCCCAACAGTACTCAAACAAGAGTACTTATTTTTAATGGGCACAACCACTGGGGTACTCTTTACCACCTGACTTTTCCCTTTCCTGACTGTGACCCACTTGCCTGCTTCTTGTGTCCCCGGTGTGACCACATGCTGCTAACTCCTATCTATCACCTCCTCATTTTCCCTGACCAGACAAATGTCCTCGAGCTGCAGCTCCAGTTCCCTAACTCGGTCCCTTAGGAGCTGCAGTTCGACGCACCCAGCGCAGATATGCACTTCTGGGAGGCGAGGAGACTCCACGACCTCCCACATCCGGCACTGAGAACAGCAAACTGGCTTCACATTCATAATGCCCCTTTTCCTCAGATTCCACAGGGAAAGAACTAAGATTTAAAAGTTGAGAAACCTACCCTCCCTCGCCCGTTGAGCCAAAGCCCTTCAGCTCTCACTCTGCTACCTGCTCACTCCGCTGCCCGCTACAAGGCTGCCCGCTGAATAGTGCGTTCTCCTCTTTAACCCTCACTCGAACTACCGACTGACTCCAGGCACATGTGCACAAAACATTTTTTAAAACCGCTCTGTTTTCCTGCTGTTTAAAAAGTGTCTGTGCTGCGTTCCTTCTCTGTTGACTGTCTCCACTCCGCGTTCCTTCATCCTTTTTGATGTGGTTTATTTAGACTTTCAGAAGGCCTTCGACAAGGGCTCACATAGTAGACTACTGTGTAAACTTAAAGCAAATGGGATTGCAGGTAATGTCTTGAGATAGATAGAAAGCTGGTTCACAGATAGGAAGCAAAGATTTGGCATAAATGGATCATTTTCTGATTGGCAGTCAGTGACTAGTGGGGTTCCGCAGGGATCTGTGCTCACATTATATATTAATGATTGGAAGAGGGAACTGAATATATTATCTCCAAATTTGTAGATGATACAAAGTTGGGTGGCAGGGTGAGCTGTGAGAAGAATGCAGAGATGCTTCAGCATGATTTGGACAGGCTGAGTGTGTTGGCCAATGCAAGGCAGATGCAGTATAATGTGGGTAAATGTGACATTATCCACTTTGGTAGCAATAATAGGAAGACAGATTATTACTTGAATGGGTGTAAATTGAAAGAGGTGGATACTCAATGAGACTTTGGTGTCCTTGTGCATCAGTCGCTGAAAGTGAGTGCACAGGTTGAGCAGGCAATAAAGAAGGCAAATGGTATGTTGGCCTTCATAGCGAGAGGATTTGAGTATATGGATAGGGATGTTTTGCTGCAATTGTGTAGGGTATTGGTGAGGCCACACCTGGAGTATTGTGCGCAGCTTTGGTGTCCTTATCTGAGGAAGGATGTCCTTGCTATAGAGGGAGTGCAGCGAAGGTTTACCAGGCTGATTCCTGGGATGGCAGGACTGTCAAATAAGGAGAGACAAAGTCAGTTAGGATTATATTCACTTGAGTTTAGAAGAGTGAGAGGGGATCTTATAGAAACTTATAAAATTCTAACAGGGTTAGACAGGGTAGATTCAGAAAGAATGTCCCAAATGGTGGGGAGTCCAGAACTAGGGATCATAATTTGAGGATTTAGAACTGAGGTGAGGAGAAAATTTCTTCACCCAGAGGGTGGTGAATGTGTGGAATTCACTACCACAGAAAGCTGAGCCAAAACGTTGTCTGATTTCAAGAAGAAATTAGATATAGCTCAAGGGGCTAAAGGGATCAAGGGATATGGAGGGAAGAAGAGGATCAGGATATTGCATTTGATGATCAGCCATGATCAAAAAGAATGGCGGAGCAGGCGCAAGGAGCCAAAAGGTCTACTCCTGCTTCTAGTTTCTATGTTTCTAAATAATTTCTAGAAGTAATTAAGTCATAGGATTGTGTTTCTATGAAGGTGTTTTATGACAAAAGCGTTTTATGCTCTTTCTCTTGGAATTCAATGATTATGTGCCAAAGTTACAGTGCATGATTTTGAATCCTCACCCCCCAGCACCTCGCCACTTAAGTACGTTACAGCATTCTGGACTTAACATCCATTTCAACAATTTCAAATCATAAGCATTGGCTCTATTATTTTGTAGAGCAGGTACTGATAATAAGGGTGGTGGGTGTCTGGAACTCACTGCCTAAGTTGGTGATTGAGGCTGAAGTGCTCAACTCATTTAAAAGGTACCTGGATCTGCATCTGAAGTACCATAACCTGCAAGGCTATGGACCAGGTGCTGGAAAATGGGGTTAAAATTAAGGGTTAGTTTTTTTTCTTTCTTGGCAGGTACAGATACAATGGGCTGAATGGCCTCTTTCTACACTGAAAATTTTCATAGAATCATAGAATGGAATTTCTACAGTGCAAAAAGAGGCCATTCAGCCCATCGAGCCTGCACTGACATCAATCCCACCCAGACCCTATCCATGCATCCACACATATTTACCCTGCTAATCTCCCTGACCCTAAGGGGCAATTTAGCATGGCCAATCAATCTGACCTACACATCTTTGGACTGTGGGAGGAAACCAGAGCACCTGGAGGAAACCCATGCAGACACGGGGAGAACGTGCAAACTCCACACAGTCACCCGAGGCTGGAATTGAACCCGGATTCCTGGCGCTGTGAGGCAGCAGCGCTAACCACTATGTCACCGTTCTATGGTTCCACATGGCAGATTGGTCAGAAAGGTGAGATCTCATGGGATACAGGGAAAGGGGGCAGGTTAAATCCATAATTGGCTCAGTGACAGGAAACAAAGGGTAACGGTCGATGGTGTTCAGCAATTGAAAACAATTTCCAGTGGCATTCCAGGGTGCAGTGTTGGGGTCCTTGCTGTTTGCTGTATATATTAATGATTTAGAGTTAAATTCATGGCTGATCAGACCCTTCAATGCCTTTTACACCCATTACCCCCATAACCTTAAAACGATCACTATTACTGAAGAGGTAGTGCTGGGTAGGCTAATGGGACTAAAGGTAGACAAGTCCCCTGGTCCGGATGGAATGCATCCCAGGTACTAAAAGAAATGGCAGAAGTAATAGCAAATGCTTTCGTTGTAATTTATCAAAATTCACTAGACTCTGGGGAGGTGCCAGCTGATTGGAAAACAGCTAATGTAACGCCACTGTTTAAAAAAGGAGGTAGACAAAAGGCAGGTAACTGCAGGCCAGTGAGCTTAACATCCATAGTTGGGAAAATGCTGGAATCCATCATTAAGGAAGAAATAGCAGGACACCTGGAAAAGAATGGTTCAATCAAGCAGACGCAGCATGGATTCATGAAGGGAAAGTCATGTTTGACTAATTTACTGGAATTTTTTGAGGATATAACGAGTGCGGTTGACAGAGGGGAACCGGTGGATGTGGTGTATTTAGATTTCCAGAAGGCGTTCGATAAGGTGCCTCACAAAAGGTTGCTGCATAAGATAAAGGTACACGGAGTTGGGGGTAAAGTATTAGCGTGGATTGAGGATTGGCTATCTAACAGAAAGCAGAGAGTCGGAATAAATGGGTGCTTTTCCGGTTGGCAATCAGTGACTAGTGGCGAGCCGCAGGGATCGGTGCTGGGGCCTCAACTATTTACCATGTACATAGACGATCTGGAGGAGGGGACCGAGTGTAGGGTAACAAAGTTTGCGGATAACACAAAGATGAGTGGGAAAGCAAATTGCGTGGAGGACACAGAGAGTCTGCAGAGAGATTTGGATAGGCTAAGTGAGTGGGCAAGGATCTGGCAGATGGAGTATAACGTTGTTAAGTGTGAAGTTATCCACTTTGGAAGGAATAATAGTAAAATGGACTATTATTTAAACGGTGAAAAATTACAACATGCTACTGTGCAGAGGGACCTGGGGGTTCTTGTGCATGAATCACAAAAACTCAGTTTGCAGGTGCAGCAGGTAATCAAGAAGGCAAATGGAATGTTGGCCTTTATCGCGAGAGGGATGGAGTATAAAAGCAGGGAGGTCATGCTGCAACTGTACAGGGTACTGGTGAGGCCGCACCTAGAGTACTGTGTACAATTTTGGTCCCCTTATTTAAGAAAGAATATATTAGCTTTGGAGGGGGTACAGAGAAGGTTCACCAGGTTGATTCTGGAGATGAGGGGGTTAGCTTATGAGGAGAGATTGAGTAGACTGGGCCTGTACTCATTGGAGTTTAGAAGGTTGAGGGAAGATCTTATAGAGACATATAAGATAATGAAGGGGCTAGACAGGGTAGAAGCAGCGAGGTTATTTCCACTCACAATGGAAACAAGAACTAGGGGGCATAGCCTCAAAATACGGGGGAGTCAATTTAGAACAGAGTTGAGGAGGAACTTCTTCTCCCAGAGGGGAGTGAATCTTTGGAATTCTCTGCCCAATGAAGCAGTAGAGGCTACCTCGTTAAATGTGTTTAAGTCACAGATAGATAGATTTTTAACCATTAAGGGAATTAAGGGTTATGGGGAGCGGGCGGATAAGTAGAACTGAACCCACTATCAGATCAGCCATGATCTTATTGAATGGCGGAGCAGGCTTGAGGGGCTAGATGGCCTACTCCCGCTCCTATTTCTTATGTTCTTATAACCCTTTACATTATTGTTAATCAGAAATCTGGCAATCTTTGCTTTAAACCTACTTAATGACGAAGCTTCCACAATCCTTTGGAGTAGAGAATTCCAAAGATTCACAACCCTTTGTATAAAGAAATTTCTCCTCATCTCAGTCCTAAGTGGCTTCCCCCTTATTTTGAAATTGTAATCCCTGGTTCTGGACTCCCCAACCAAGTCAAACATCTTACCTGCATCTACCTGTCTATTCATTTAAGTATATTAGAGGTTTCATTGAGTTCACTTCTCATTTGTTATAATTTAACCAATGATAACATGTTGTGAGAGTCAGCTGACCCGAGAGACAATGGAGCCAATTGCAAAATGGTGTGGTGGTCAACTGACCTGGAATAAATAGAAAGAAGATAGGGACAGTGGAGAGCATTTGTGGATGAGAATGTGGTTCCAGTGGTGGAATCATGAAGTCTCTTTATTAAACCTTTTCTTTACTTTGTGAAATTATTTATTTTATTGCTTAGAACTGGAGTATCCTTAAGGCTGGAGAAATATCATTCTTTGAAATGCGAGAGAACACCGATCCAGTTTGTTAAACTCTTCAATTTTCAGAAGACAGTATCTATATCTCCAGAATAAGTAAGGGTGAACATTTGTTGCACTTTCCCTATGGCATTAATATCCAGCTCCGCCTCGCCGGCCTAGCACCCTTGCCGGCCGCTCTCCCCCTCGCCCGCCCTCCCCCTCGCCCGCCATCCCCCTCGCCCGCCCTCCCCCTCGCCCGCCCTCCCCCTCGCCCGCCCTCCCCCTCGCCCGCCCTCCCCCTCGCCCGCCCTCCCCCTCGCCCGCCCTCCCCCTCGCCCGCCCTCCCCCTCGCCCGCCCTCCCCCTCGCCCGCCCTCCCCCTCGCCCGCCCTCCCCCGCCCTCCCCCTCGCCCGCCCTCCCCCTCGCCCGCCCTCCCCCTCGCCCGCCCCCTCGCCCGCCCGCCCCCTCGCCCGCCCGCCCCCTCGCCCGCCCGCCCCCTCGCCCGCCCGCCCGCCCCCTCGCCCGCCCGCCCCTCGCCCGCCCGCCCCCTCGCCCGCCCGCCCCCTCGCCCGCCCGCCCCCTCGCCCGTCCGCCCCCTCGCCCGTCCGCCCCCTCGCCCGCCCGCCCCCTCGCCCGCCCGCCCCCTCGCCCGCCCGCCCCCTCGCCCCGCCCGCCCCCTCGCCCCGCCCCCTCGCCCCGCGTGCCCCCTCGCCCCGCGTGCCCCCTCGCCCCGCCCGCCCCCTCGCCCCGCCCGACCCCTCGCCCGCCCACCCCCTCGCCCGCCCGACCACCGCCTTGGCTTTCTTGCTCTGGCCCGACCCCCGCTCCGGCCCGACCCCCGCCCAGTACGCCCCCGTCCCCCCCTCGCCCGCCCCATTCCTCCCCTCGCCCGCCCCATTCCTCCCCTCACCCGCCCCGTCTCCCCCTCGCCCGCTCTGTCTCCCCCTCACCCACGCCGTCCCCCCCTCGCCCGCCCCGTCCCCCCACTCACCCGCCCCGTCCCCCCACTCGCCCGCCCCGTGCCCCCCTCGCCCGCCCCGTGCCCCCCTCGCCCGCCCCGTGCCCCCCTCGCCCGCCCCGTGCCCCCCTCGCCCGCCCCGTGCCCCCCTCGCCCGCCCCGTGGCCCCCTCGCCCGCCCCGTGGCCGCCCTCGCCCGCCCCGTGCCCCCCTCGCCCGCCCCGTGCCCCCCTCGCCCGCCCCGTGACCCCTCGCCCGCCCCGTGACCCCTCGTCCGCCCTGTGCCCCCTCGCCCGCCCCGCGACCCACTCGCCCGCCCCGCGACCCACTCGCCCGCCCCATGCTCCCCTCGCCCGCCCCGTCCCCCCTCACCCGCCCAGAGACCCCTCACCCGCCCCGTGTCCCCCTCTCCCGCCCCGTGCCCCCCTCTCCCGCCCCGTGCCCCCCTCTCCCGCCCCGTGCCCCCCTCTCCCGCCCCGTGCCCCCCTCTCCCGCCCCGTGACCCCCTCTCCCGCCCCGTGCCCCCCTCTCCCGCCCCGTGCCCCCCTCTCCCGCCCCGTGCCCCCCTCTCCCGCCCCGTGCCCCCTCTCCCGCCCCGTGCCCCCCTCTCCCGCCCCCGTGCCCCCCTCTCCCGCCCCGTGCCCCCCTCTCCCGCCCCGTGCCCCCCTCTCCCGCCCCGTGCCCCCCTCTCCCGCCCCGTGCCCCCCTCTCCCGCCCCGTGCCCCCCTCTCCCGCCCCGTGCCCCCCTCTCCCGCCCCGTGCCCCCCTCACTCACGCCGTCACTCCACTCGCCCGCACCGTCCCCACCCTCTCCCGCCCGCCACCCCTCGCCCACCCTCGCCCGCCGCGCCCCCCTCGCCTGCCCCGCCCGCCCCGCCACCTACGCCCGCCCCACCTCCCCTCACCCGCCCCGCCTCCCCGCGCCCGACCCGCCCCCCCTCACCCACCCAACCCCCCCTCACCCGCCCAGCCCCCTTCGCCCACCCCACCCCCCCTCGCCCGCCCTGCCCCCCTCACCCGCCGTGCCCCTCTCCCCCCCTTCCCGCCACACCTCTGCCGCCCCGCCCCCCCTCTCCCGCCCTCTCCCTCTCCCGCCCCGTCCCCCTCTCCCGCCCTGGCCCACCTCTCCCACCCAGCCCGGCCTCTCCCACCCAGTCCCCCCTCTCCCGCCCCGCCCCCCTCTCCCGCCCCGCCCTCCCTCTCCCACACCCCGCCGGCCCCCCTCCCACCCACCCCCACTCCCCCTCCCCCGCCCTGCCCCCCTAAACCCCCTTGCCCGCCCCCCGCTCGCCCGCCCCGCCCCCGCTCGCCCGCCCCGTCCCCCTCAACCGCCCCACCCCCCTCACCCGCCCCGACCCCCCGTCGCCCGCCCCGACCCCCCTCGCCCGCCCCCCCCTCGCCCGCCCCGTTCAACCGCCCCGCCCCCCCTCGCCCGCCCCGCCCTCTTGCCTTCCCCCCCTCGCCCACCCCACCCCCCCCTTAACCCACTCTCGCGCGCCCCGTACCCCTCCCCACCCCCTCGGCCGCACCGCTCTCCCGCTCCGCCCCACACCCCTCAACCGCCCCACCCCCCTCACCCGCCCCGACCCCCCGTTGCCCGCCCCGCCCCCCCTCGACCACCCCCCCCTCGCCCGCCCCCTTCAACCGCCTCGCCCGCCCCGCCCTCTTGCCTTCCCCCCCTCGCCCACCCCACCCCCCCTTACCCCACTCTCGCGCGCCCCGCACCCCTCCCCGCCCCGCTCGCCCGCCCCGCTCCCCCTCGCCCGCCCCGCACCCCCTCGCCCGCCCTGCCACCCCTCGCCCGCCCTGCCCTGTGCCTGTCCCGCCCTCTCCCTGGCCCGTCCTCTCCCCGTGGGGCGCCCTCTCCCGGTGGGGCGCCCTCTCCGGGTGGGGCGCCCTCTCCCGGTGGGGCGCCCTCTCCCGGTGGGGCGCCTGCTCCCCGTGGGGCGCCCTCTCCCCATGGGGCGCCCTCTCCCCGTGGGGCGCCCTCTCCCCGCGGGGCGCCCTCTCCCCGCGGGGCGCCCTCTCCCCGCGGGGCGCCCTCTCCCCGCGGGGCGCCCTCTCCCCGCGGCGCCCCCTCTCCCCGCGGCGCCCCCTCTCCCCGCGGCGCCCCCTCTCCCCGCGGCGCCCCCTCTCCCCGCGGCGCCCCCTCTCCCCGCGGCGCCCCCTCTCCCCGCGGCGCCCCCTCTCCCCGCGGCGCCCCCTCTCCCCGCGGCGCCCCCTCTCCCCGCGGCGCCCCCTCTCCCCGCGGCGCCCCCTCTCCCCGCGGCGCCCCCTCTCCCCGCGGCGCCCCCTCTCCCCGCGGCGCCCCCTCTCCCCGCGGCGCCCCCTCTCCCCGCGGCGCCCCCTCTCCCCGCGGCGCCCCCTCTCCCCGCGGCGCCCCCTCTCCCCGCGGCGCCCCCTCTCCCCGCGGCGCCCCCTCTCCCCGCGGCGCCCCCTCTCCCCGCGGCGCCCCCTCTCCCCGCGGCGCCCCCTCTCCCCGCGGCGCCCCCTCTCCCCGCGGCGCCCCCTCTCCCCGCGGCGCCCCCTCTCCCCGCGGCGCCCCCTCTCCCCGCGGCGCCCCCTCTCCCCGCGGCGCCCCCTCTCCCCGCGGCGCCCCCTCTCCCCGCGGCGCCCCCTCTCCCCGCGGCGCCCCCTCTCCCCGCGGCGCCCCCTCTCCCCGCGGCGCCCCCTCTCCCCGCGGCGCCCCCTCTCCCCGCGGCGCCGCCTCTCCCCGCGGCGCCCCCTCTCCCCGCGGCGCCCCCTCTCCCCGCGGCGCCCCCTCTCCCCGCGGCGCCACCTCTCCCCGCGGCGCCCGCTCTCCCCGCGGCGCCCCCTCTCCCCGCGGCGCCCCCTCTCCCCGCGGCGCCCCCTCTCCCCGCGGCGCCCCCTCTCCCCGCGGCGCCCCCTCTCCCCGCGGCGCCCCCTCTCCCCGCGGCGCCCCCTCTCCCCGCGGCGCCCCCTCTCCCCGCGGCGCCCCCTCTCCCCGCGGCGCCCCCTCTCCCCGCGGCGCCCCCTCTCCCCGCGGCGCCCCCTCTCCCCGCGGCGCCCCCTCTCCCCGCGGCGCCCCCTCTCCCCGCGGCGCCCCCTCTCCCCGCGGCGCCCCCTCTCCCCGCGGCGCCCCCTCTCCCCGCGGCGCCCCCTCTCCCCGCGGCGCCCCCTCTCCCCGCGGCGCCCCCTCTCCCCGCGGCGCCCCCTCTCCCCGCGGCGCCCCCTCTCCCGGCGGCGCCCCCTCTCCCGGCGGCGCCCCCTCTCCCGGCGGCGCCCCCTCTCCCCGCGGCGCCCCCTCTCCCCGCGGCGCCCCCTCTCCCCGCGGCGCCCCCTCTCCCCGCGGCGCCCCCTCTCCCCGCGGCGCCCCCTCTCCCCGCGGCGCCCCCTCTCCCCGCGGCGCCCCCTCTCCCCGCGGCGCCCCCTCTCCCCGCGGCGCCCCCTCTCCCCGCGGCGCCCCCTCTCCCCGCGGCGCCCCCTCTCCCCGCGGCGCCCCCTCTCCCCGCGGCGCCCCCTCTCCCCGCGGCGCCCCCTCTCCCCGCGGCGCCCCCTCTCCCCGCGGCGCCCCCTCTCCCCGCGGCGCCCCCTCTCCCCGCGGCGCCCCCTCTCCCCGCGGCGCCCCCTCTCCCCGCGGCGCCCCCTCTCCCCGCGGCGCCCCCTCTCCCCGCGGCGCCCCCTCTCCCCGCGGCGCCCCTCTCCCCGCGGCGCCCGCTCTCCCCGCGGCGCCCGCTCTCCCCGCGGCGCCCGCTCTCCCCGCGGCGCCCGCTCTCCCCGCGGCGCCCGCTCTCCCCGCGGCGCCCGCTCTCCCCGCGGCGCCCCCTCTCCCCGCGGCGCCCCCTCTCCCCGCGGCGCCCCCTCTCCCCGCGGCGCCCCCTCTCCCCGCGGCGCCCCCTCTCCCCGCGGCGCCCCCTCTCCCCGCGGCGCCCCCTCTCCCCGCGGCGCCCCCTCTCCCCGCGGCGCCCCCTCTCCCCGCGGCGCCCCCTCTCCCCGCGGCGCCCCCTCTCCCCGCGGCGCCCCCTCTCCCCGCGGCGCCCCCTCTCCCCGCGGCGCCCCCTCTCCCCGCGGCGCCCCCTCTCCCCGCCGCGCCCCCTCTCCCCGCCGCGCCCCCTCTCCCCGCCGCGCCCCCTCTCCCCGCCGCGCCCCCTCTCCCCGCCGCGCCCCCTCTCCCCGCCGCGCCCCCTCTCCCCGCCGCGCCCCCTCTCCCCGCCGCGCCCCCCCTCCCCGCCGCGCCCCCCCTCCCCGCCGCGCCCCCCCTCCCCGCCGCGCCCCCCCTCCCGCCGCGCCCCCCCTCCCCGCCGGGCCCCCCCTCCCCACCGGGCCCCCCCTCCCCGCCGGGCCCCCCCTCCCCGCCGGGCCCCCCTCCCCGCCGGGCCCCCCCTCCCCGCCGGGCCCCCCCTCCCCGCCGGGCCCCCCCTCCCCGCCGGGCCCCCCCTCCCCGCCGGGCCCCCCCTCCCCGCCGGGCCCCCCCTCCCCGCCGGGCCCCCCCTCCCCGCCGCGCCCCCCCTCCCCGCCGCGCCCCCCTCCCCGCCGCTCCCCGCCGCGCCCCCCCTCCCCGCCGCGCCCCCTCTCCCCTCTCCCCGTGGCGCCCCCTCGTGCGCTCTCCCCCTCTCTCCCCCTCGCGCGCTCTCCCCCTCTCTCCCCCTCGCGCGCTCTCCCCCTTGCGCGCTCTCCCCCTCTCTCCCCCTCGCGCGCTCTCCCCCTCGCGCGCTCTCCCCCTCGCGCGCTCTCTCCCTCGCGCGCTCTCCCCCTCGCGCGCTCTCCCCCTCTCTCCCCCCTCGTGCACTCTCCCCCTCGTGCGCTCTCCCCCTCTCTCCCCCTCGCGCGCTCTCCCCCTCTCTCCCCCTCGCGCACTCTCTCCCTCGATAAACACACTACTCCTTTAATACTACTTTAACCTACTCAATCGAGCTAAACTGGGCTCCACAATACACTGGAATACAGGCTGACAGGCCCAGGATACTCGCATCCCTCTTGCACATTGAATAAACAAACCACACCTATCGCTAGGCACCCCATAGGCACCACTTTGGTTCCGCCATCAACAAGATTCCACCCATTTCTCCTCATTGAAAGGACCCTAACAACAGGATGATATGCCTGCGGTATGTTCCATGAACAAAGTAATCGAGTAACCACTGTCACTTCCCATGCAGCTAAGCCAACGTAGAAGACCAACCCAACAAGGCTAGATATCCAAAGATTAGCCGACCATGCTTGCATGTGAACCAGTACATATTTCCCCCTCTTCTAACACCAGCGATGCCAAGGACAGAAAAAAACCCCAGTCTTTTCCAGAAGATATGATTGGTCTGTTGGTCTGTACCTCCAAAGGAGACAAGCATGGATTCCTTAATCCCAAAATGACAGAATTAGAATGCAACACCAATAGTTCTAATGGGAGATTATCCCTCGTCCACAATGAGGATTTACAAGGCTATCCCAACCACCCATATTCCAAATCACCCACCTGCTATGGCGCTACTCATCTATAAATGAAGTACCAAAAGCTGTACTTTGAGTGTAAATGCAACACGTAAAAAACGCAGGGAAATACCAGACAACCCTTATGTCATAACTAACTCAGCATGCTCCCCAATAGAAAGGAGATCAACAAATAATCTCTAAACAAGCAAATATCTCCGTATTGCAAACACTGAAAGCCCAGAATTAGAATTTGACACAGCAGCACAAACAGATTGGGCAGACCCCCAGCCTGCTGTTCAGTACCACATATCTAAACCAAAATTGAATGCAAACGGCAATGCACAATAAACTAAAGCCTCCTTCATTCCACCATTGGAATATGTCAGTGGACAAATACCATCAAGGAGAAAAAATGGACAAAAGGCACAGTGGTTAGCACTGCTGTCTCACAACGCCAGGGACCCGGGTTCAATTCTGACTTGGGTGACTGTGCGGACTCTGCATGTTCTCCCCATCTCTGCATGGGTTTCCTCTGGGTGCTCCAGTTTCCTCCGTCAGTCCAAAGATATGCAGATTAGGTGAATTAGCTACAGTAAATGCATGGAGTTACAGGGATAGGGCCTAGGTAAAATGCTCTTTTGGAGAATCAGTGCAGACTCGATGGGCCAAATGGCCTCCTTCTGCAGTGTAGGGTTCCTATGGTTCACTTCACCCATTCTCTTTTGGATATCTTGCAGTTCATCAATGTGAGTACCAATAATTTGTGTGGGGGAGCAAGAGCATCATCCACAACTGCAATTACAATGGCAGCCAACATCTCAATGCCTATGGCATTGCCAAAACAAAGGCCCACTCACCAGCGAAACTGCCACTGTGAACTGGGCCCCACCCTGGCCATATCCCATCGCCTCAGTCAAATGAGGATTTTCTTGATTTACTCGGATTCCCTTCGCCAAAATTTAGTCAGGATTTTCCAGGAAGATAGCAGAGATTATACACATCAGAATCAAATAATTATGGGTTGTGCATCAGGATAAAAGAAAGGATTATAAGGCAAGTAGTGCCAGAACTTGAGATGGCGGCTGCTCCTGTGCTTGCATCTCATGACCCTCATGTTTTGTTTTAATTAAGATCTGAGTGTTCATCTCTCAGTGCAGAGTTCCACACCACATTATTCAATAAATACATTTTTTAGCACCACAGCACAACAAATCCCTTTCAGAAGTATTTGCACTGATGTATATAATGAATATAAAACACTTTCACAAATGTATAACTATAGAAACAGAAGTAGCTGGGAAAATTATTTTATTTTAACATGTCTCAGTGATAAATTGTGCAATTAGCTTGTTATATTATGCTGTTGATTCACACTTGTTTATGTCTGGCATTTGGAAATATCTTAATAGCAGAAAAGCAATAAATCTAATCGCAGCATTGCTGGGGATAATGCCACATTTTCAAATGTGGATTGCTTTAATGCTAATCCTGTGGGTGTTGTGTGTGCTAGTGAAGTGTTACCTCTTTTAATCATTTGAGATATTATCAGCTACTTAATTCCTATCATAGCAAGGATGAAAATCATTTCTAAAACCAAAAGTGACTCGAGGGAGGGAATAGGACTGGGTGAGGCAAGTGGGTAGGGGATTTGAGAATTCACTGATTGGAATGTTCTGGCTCTCCTGCTGACAGGAACTTCTGGTCCCGCCGAAGTGAATGGTTGTTTGAACGTTCTTCAGGACGACAAATCCTTAGAGGATGCACCTCGCGTGACCCAGGTTTAGATAGAATCATAGAAACCCCACAGTGCAGAAGGAGGCCATTCGGCCCATCGAGTCTGCACCGACCACAATCCCACCCAGGCCCTACCCCTACATCCCTACATATTTACCAGCTAATCCCTCTAACCTATGCATCTCAGGACACTAAGGGACAATTTTTAGCATGGCCAATCAACCTAACCCGCATATCTTTGGACTGTGGGAGGAAACCGGAGCACCTGGAGGAAACCCACGCAGACACGAGGAGAATGTGCAAACTCCACACAGACAGTGACCCAAGCCGGGAATCGAACCCAGGTCCCTGGAGCTGTGAAGTAGCAGTGCTAACCACTGTGCTACCGTGCCACCCATGGTCGTTTACCATGCAGCGACTCAGATACTCACCTGGTGAGTCGCATTTAACAAGTGAGCAAGAGGAAATGGTGGTGGTGTCAGGACAGTAACTCCCATTCCGATCTCCCTCTAGTGCCTCACAGACCCCAGTAGCACATCCAGGGATGTGGCTGCCTGAGTCCGTGGACTCCGGCGACACAAATGTTGGCTGTGTCGGAGAGAAAAGATAAGAATTAGTAATAAGGTAAATATGTTACATCTTGTTTGCTGTTCTTACTGTTGAAGTGCATTCTCTGTTGATTTGTTAGTAATTAATTGTTGCTGAAGCACTTTTAAGATGCTCCTTTAAAAACTACTCCTTTGGCCAAGATTTTGGTTAAACACCTTGGAATGAAAGAAGGAAATTAGGAGAGCCAGAAGGGGTCACGAGAAGGCCCTGGCAGGTAGGATTAAGGAGAACCCTAAGGCGTTCTATAAATATGTGAAGAGTAAAAGGATGAGACGTGACGGAACAGGGCCTATAAAAGGTGAAGGCGGGAAAGTCTGTACGGAACCAGTAGAAATGGCAGAGGTGCTCAATGAGTATTTTGCCTCGGATTTCACAGAGGAGAAGGACCTGGGTGGATGTACTGCGGGCGTGCGGTGGACTGAAAGGATTGAGTATGTGGACTTTAAGAAAGAGATTGTGCTGGAATCTTTGAATGGCATCAAGATAGATAAGTCGCCGGGTCTGGATGGGATGTACCCCAGGTTACTGTGGGAGGCGAGGGAAGAGATTGCAGAGCCTCTGCCTCCCAAAGGAGGCAGAGAGTGGGTATAGATGGGTCTTTTTCTAAATGGAGGTCGGTCACCAGTGGTGTGCCCCAGGGATCTGTTCTGGGACCCTTGCTGTTTGTCATTTTCATAAATGACCTGGATGAGGAAGTGGAGGGATGGGTTGGTAAGTTTGCTGACGACACGAAGGTTGGCGGGGTTGTGGATAGTCTGGAGGGATGTTAGAAGTTACAGAGGGACATAGATAGGATGCAGGGCCATTGCTAGGTTCCCCCAGGTGCAGCGGGTAATCAACCACATGCATGTGGCCATCATATCTGTCACAGAACCTCAGTATATAACACCTGAAAAGGATCACACAAGTGTGTGCAATGTTTGTAGAAGCTACAAGGTTCTTGCATCTTAGACTGTCGCAGGCACTTCAGCTTCTTGGGCCACCTGAAAACAAGCATTCTGCTTTGAAGACGTGGCTTCTTACAATTTTGTGGAACTGGAGCACAGTGACACAGGACATCTACAGCTGTGCCATGTGACTACAAGGGTAGCCATTGGGCAGGCCATAGGCTTTCCGATTGTGATATTTAGCTGCCTGGATAGATATGTTGGAATCCTACAGTTCGTCATCGAGGATCTCGCATGTCATGGTGGGAAGCTGTGCTTTGCATGCCTGGCATTCCAGCGGAGAGTAGCCTTTGAGAATTAGGATGTCCTTGAGTGTGCATCCTCCTCTGAGGTGGAAGATCTGGAGGGAACTCGAATGTAGGCAGCAAAAGACAATGCACCGCAGGGCATGATGCCAATGAACATTAATGTGCCTGCCAGGGAGATGCACGAATCAGTCATACCGACACTTTTCTCCGACATTTAGCTTAGGGCGGCACGGTAGCACAGTGGTTAGCACTGCTGCTTCAGAGCTCCAGGGTCCCGGGTTCGATTCCCGGCTCGGGTCACTGTCTGTGTGGAGTTTGCACATTCTCCTCGTGTCTGCGTGGGTTTCCTCCAGGTGCTCCGGTTTCCTCCCACAGTCCAAAGATGTGCGGGTTAGGTTGATTGGCCAGCTTAAAAAATTGCCCCTTAGTGTCCTGGGATGTGTAGGTTAGAGGGATTAGTGGGTAAAATGTGTGGGGGTAGGGCCTGGGTGGGATTGTGATCGGTGCAGACTCGATGGGCCGAATGGCCTCCTTCTGCACTGTAGGGTTTCTATGATTTCTATGATTAAATATCCTTGCAAACTCTTCACTGTCCTCCCTCACACAGCCTTGCTGGTCTTTTCTTGAATGCCCTTACCATCTCAGTGGGCCCAGAAATGAGCACTCGAGTCATAGAGTCTACAGTGCAATAAAGGCCCTTTGGCCTATCACATCTGCACTGACATTAACTACCACTAAAGTCACACTAATCCCATTTTCCAGCATTTATTCCATATGCTTGAATGTTATGATATTTCAAGTGCTCATCCAAATAGTTTTTAAAGGTTGTAAGGTTTCCGGCCTCCACAACCTCAGGACATTAGCTGAAGCAAAATATCACCTTTCATTACACAATGATCCAGTGAGAGCCAAGTTCAACGATGTCGTTCTACTTGAACCCTGTTCCAGCACATGCAGCTGGTGTGGAGGTAGACGGTTGCCTTATTTCTGTTCCAGTGTATGAGACAACTGCAGCATTCTTTCACTGGGTGGAGCAGACCCTGAGGGGAATGGAGGACTGGTGGTTTGGGACACCTTCACTTGTGTGGATTGCTAAAACATTGCTGTGACCATCAAGTGGACCAAGGAACCTCTGTCAGTGTGAGGAATTGCCCTGAGGAGCCCCCAGGGGCATCAGGCAGCCACACCCCACCCTCTAAAGGCCTGCTTGTTCCTCCCTGCCCACCTCAAGTTCTTCAATCCCTGTCATGATCCCAGCATTTCAGATCTATCTCACCCACCATACAGCACATGGACGAAGCAATGGCATATAGGTCAGCGTCTTCCTCCTTCACCCGTTGTGTGCTATGTTGCATTTGTGTCTCCATAACATTCACCATTCTGGTAAGGTCACAGTTGATCACTGCATTGTCAAAACTAAATGGCCTCCACCTCACTGACAGTCTGTCTTGCTGATGCCCATTCTGGCGCCATCACCACTTTTGTCAGCATCCATGCAATGAACAAGGGCCCCCCAACCTCCAGTTTGTCTCTGCTCGATGGCATTGTGAACTCGCTTCGCCTACATTCACAGATGTGCCCCATGTCACTGGTCTCTCACAGGCCAATTGTACTCATCATTCTGTGCCAGTTTCACAGTCCAGCACAGTGTAACTGGGAGGCCTGCTGTGAGGATCCATTTAGTATGAAGCTGTGAGGCTGCTGCATGCTTCACTGAGAATGCTGGTGTTCAGTCATGCCCAATGCTGTCAACATCTCCTCATATTTTGTTGACACCTTTTGTGATACCCAGAGCTGTGAGCTTTGTTTAACGAGATCCACTCACCTTATTAGATCTCAGTGGCTTTATGAATTGCTGACTGATCCTTGTGACCTTTGCAGCTGCTAACTTCCTCTGAGATAATCTAACCATGTCCACCTTTTGACTGGGAAGAGCATCTCTGTCTGTGTGCTTCTGTCTGGATGAACACTTCCAGAGAGGCATCAGTAAACTGGGAGCTACTCTTCCTCTGACCACCATTTCTTTAATGTAGCCCTGGTTTCGTCTCCTTTCTAGCTGCCTCTATGTGTGATGCATTTAAACCGAGTACCACCAACCCTTTAAATAGGGTGCGTCCCTTTCAGCTTCTGGAACTTGGAAATATATTGCTGTTCCATTCATCATCTCTGGGTTACATGCTGGAACTCCGTACCTGACAGCACTGTGGAAGTGTCTTGACCCCATATGGACTGCAGTGGTTCAGCACCACCTTTTTGAGGATAATTAGGGATGGACAACTAATGCTGCTCTTACCAGGGATGCCCACATGTTTAAGATAAACAATTAAATAAATGAATATGTCATATGCGGTATTTTTTTGTAAGATTCTGGCATATTGCCATTCAGACTATTATGAAGTTAGATAAAGATCAACTTGAGGGAAATGTTGTGCATCATTCATGACATTCAAGCTAATTGCTGCACTGCCCCGAGGTTACTCCTGTGGAGGGTGTTTCCACTGAGATTTCCTCCCAAAACTCTTCATTACTGATCTGCAGTACCTGTAGATGTGATTGATAAAAATCATGGTATCAATGAAATAGAATACTATCATATTAATCAATTCAAATCCTGACTTTTTGTATCTTCATTTTTATCTTATTTATTATTTCACGGGATGTGGGAATCACTGGTCAAAGAACAAGAACAAAGAAAATTACAGCACAGGAACAGGTCCTACGGCCCTCCAAGCCTGCACCGGCCATGCTGCCCAACTGAAGTAAAACACCGTGCCCTTCCGGGGACCATATCCCTCTAGTTCCATCCTATTCAAGTATTTGTCAAGACGCCCTTAAAAGTCACTATCGTATCTGCTTCCACTACCTCCCTGGTGTTCCCCACCATCCTCTGTTTAAAAAAAAACTTGCCTTGTGCATCTCTTTTAAACATTGCCCCTCGCACCTTAAACCTATGCCCCTAGTAATTGACCCTTTCACCTTGGGAAAATGCTCCTGACTATCCACTCTGTCCATGCCCCCCATAATCCTGTAAATTTCTATTAGGTCGCCCCTTAACCTCCGTTGTTACAGTGAGAACAAACCAAGTTTCTCCAACCTCTCCTCATAGCTAATGCCCTCCATACCAGGCAACATCCTGGTAAATCTCTTCTGTATCCTCTCCAAAGCCTCCACATCTTTCTGGTAGTGTGGCGACTAGAATTGAACACTATATTCCAAGTGCAGCCTAACTAAGGTTCTATAAAGCTGCAACATGACTTGCCAATTTTTAAACTCAGTGCCCCAGCCGCTGAAGGCAAGCATGCTGTATGTCTTCTTGACTACCTTCTCCATCTGCGTTGCCACTTTCAATGATCTGTGTACCTGTACACCCAGATCCCTCTGCCTATCAATACTCTTAAGGGTTCTGCCATTTACTATATATTTCCCATCTGTATTCGACCTTCCAAAATGCATTACCTCATATCTGTCTGTATTAAACTCCGTCTGCCATCTCTCCGCCCAAGTTTCTAACCAATCTATATCCTGCTGTATCTTCTGACGGTCCTCATCGCTATCCGCAATTCCACCAACCTTTGTGTTGTCCGCAAACAAGCTAATCAATCATTTACCTCCAAATCATTTACATATATTGCAAACAGCAAAGTAGTAGAGGCGGGTACGATTTTGTCTTTTAAAAAGCATTTAGGTAGTTACATGGGTACGATGGGTATAGAGGGATATGGACCAAATGCGGGCAATTGGGATTAGCTTAGGGTTTTTTTTTTAAAAAGGCGGTATGGACATGTTGGGCCGAAGGGCCTGTTTCCAAGCTGTAAACCTCTATGACTCTATGACTCTAATACCACCTCCTTTTTGATCTCAACATGACTCAAACTATCTACACACCCTTTCCCAGACTCATCATCCACCAAGTCCTTCTCTTTGGTGAATACTGATGCAAAGTACTCGTTTAGTACCTCGCCCATTTCCTCTGGCTCCATGCATAGATTCCCTCCTCTGTCCTTGAGTGGACCAACCCTCTCCTTGGCTACCCTCTTGCTCTTTATATATATATATATCTTTATATATATCTTTATATATAAAAAGCCTTGGGATTTTTCTTAATCCTGCTGGCCAATGACATTTCGTGACCCCTTTTAGCCCTCCTTACTCTTTGCTTAAGTTTCTTTTTACTTTCCTTGTATTCCACACTTGCTTCATGTGTTCCCAGCCTCCTAGCCTTGACAAATGCTCCTTTCTCTTTTTGACTCGGCTCACGATATCTCTCGTTATCCAACGTCCCGAAACTTGCCATACTTATCCTTCATCCTTACAGGTACATGCCAGTCCTTAATTCCTATCAATCTTACACTTGAAAGCCTCCCACATGCCAGATGTTGATTTGCCCTTAAACATCTGCCCGCAATCTGCATTCTTCAGTTCCTGCCTAATATTGTTGTAATTAGCCTTCCCCCAGTTTAACACCTTAACTTGAGGACTACACTTATCTTTATCCATCAGCACCTTAAAGCTTACTGAATTGTGGTCACTGTTCCCGAGCTGCGCCTCTACTGTAACGTTGACCACCAGGCCCGATTCATTCCCCAATACCAGGCCCAGTATGGCTCCTTCCCTAGTTGGACTATCTACACACTGTTTCAAGAAGCCCTCCTGGATGCTCCTTACAAGATCTGCCCCATCCATAACCCTGGTACTAAGTGAGTCCCAGTCAATGTAGGGGAAGTTAAAATCTCCCACCACAACAATCTGTCACTTTTATACCTTGCCAAAATCTGCTGACATATCTGTTCCTCCTCTATCTCTCACTGGCTGTTGGGAGGACTATCATAAATCCCCAACATTGTGACTACACCCTTCCTATCCCTGAGCTCTACCCATATTGCTTCGCTGTATGAGCTGTCCGAGATGTCCTCCCTCAGTACTGTGATATTCTCCTTAGTAAGAAGTCTCACAACACCAGGTTAAAGTTCAACAGGTTTATTTGGTAGCACAAGCCACTAGCTTTCGGAGCGCTGCCCCTTCATCAGGTGAGTGGGAGTTCTGTTCACAAACAGGGCATATAAAGACACAAACTCAATTTACAAAATAATGGTTGGAATGCGAGTCTTTACAGGTAATTAAGTCTTAAAGGTACAGACAATGTGAGTGGAGAGAGGGTTAAGCACAGGTTAAAGAGATGTATATTGTCTCCAGCCAGGACAGTTAGTGAGATTTTGCAAGTCCAGGCAAGTCGTGGGGGTTGCAGATAGTGTGGCATGAACCCAAGATCCCGGTTGAGGCCATCGTCATGTGTGCGGAACTTGGCTATCAGTCTGCTCAGTGACTCTGCGTTGTCGTGTGTCGTGAAGGCCGCCTTGGCGAACGCTTACTCAAAGAACAGAGGTCGAATGCCTGTGACCGCTGAAGTGTTCCCCAACAGGAAGAGAACAGTCTTGCCTGGTGATTGTCAAGCGGTATTGTCATAGCATCTGCTTGGTTTCCCCAATGTACCATGCCTCGGGACATCCTTTCCTGCAGCGTATCGGGTAGACAACGTTGGCTGAGTTGCAAGATTATGTACCGTGTACCTAGTGGATGGTGTTATCCTTAACTTATTCTCCTTAACCAGTAGTGAAACTCACCCATCCCTTTTACATCCCCCTCTATCCCACCTGAAACATCCTAGAACGTTAAGCTGCCAATCCTGTCCTTCGCTTAACCAAGTCTCTGTATTGGCAGCAACATCATAGTTCCAAGTATTAATCCAAGCTCTAAGTTCAAGTGCCTTACCTGTTACACTTCTTGCATTGAAACAAATGTACTTCAGTCCATCAGGCCCTCTTTGATTAGCAACCGCACCCTGCCTGCTCTTCCTCTGAGTCTCACTGGCCCGACTCTGTAGTTCCCCTTCAGTTAATTCACTTTTGCTTTGGTTCCCACCCCTCCCCCCATGCCAAACTAGTTTAAAATTGGATAGTCAGAAGCTTTTTTCCAGGGTCAAGAGTCAATTACTAGGGGGCATAGGTTTAAGGTGCGAGGGGCAAGGTTTAAAGGAGATGGATGAGGCAAGTTTTTTATACAGAGGGTTGGTGCCTGGAACTCGCTGCCGGGGGAAGGTCGTGGAAGCAGATACAATAGTGACTTTTAACGGGCGACTTGATAAATACATGAATAGGATGGGAATAGAGTGATATGGCCCCCAGAAGGGTGGGGGGCTTTAGTTCAGTTGGGCAGCATGGTCGTTGCAGGCTTGGAGTGCCAAAAGGCCTGTTCCTGTGCTGTAATTTTCTTTGTTCTTTATTCTCCCATGTGACACTAGCAAACCACCCGGCCAGAATATTTATGTCTTTCCAGTTTAGATGCAACCCGTCCTTCTTGTATAAGTCCCACCTACCCTGGAAGAGATCCCAATGGACTAGATATCTGAATCCCTCCCTCCTACACCAGCTGTTTAGCCACGTGTTGAGCTGTACAATCTTCCTACTTCTAGCCTCACTGGCACATGACACAGGGAGTAATCCTGAGATTACAACTCTGGAGGTCCTGCTTTTTAACTTTCTACCTGCTGCAGGACCTTGTCACTCTTCCTGCCTATGTCATTAGTACCAATATGTACCACGACTCTGGCTGTTCACCCTCTCCCTTCAAAATGCTTTCTGTCCATTCAGAGACATCCTGGACCCTGGAACCAGGGAGACAACATACCATCCTGGAGTCTCTTTCACGACCATAGAAGCGAGGTTATCCTTAGTAGTTCCAAGTCAGGATAGTGATTGGCTTGAAGGGGGTATCTTCTAGGTGGTGGTGTTCCTGTGCATCTGCTGCCTTTCATGGTTTGGAACTGGCAAAGGAGCCTTGATGAGTTGCTGCAGTGCATGTTGAAGAGGTACACACAGCTGCCACTGTGAGACAGTGGTGGGGAGAGAGTGAGTGTGAAAGTGTGAATGTGGGACTGAGTATAGTACCGTCCACACTGTGGTGTAAGATGGCCCACACCTAGGGGTCAGCATGGTGCTGGACAGAGCCATTGCAGACCTAAGCATGGAGACACTTCTAGCTTGTACCCTTTACTGCATATTAGTAAGGACTTACTGTTAACCTGCTAAAGACTTTATCAAACATACTGAGATGTAAACAACACATCACAATGTGGCTTACGAAAAATCCCAAACTCGCTGAAATTTAAAAGCCAACTGAAATGCCGGAAGACTGAGAAAAATTCAGTAACACATTCTGACTTGAAATGCAAGTTCTCGGAGCAGAGGCACAGAGAAAACAAATCTCCAGGAAAATGCTGTGAAGAAAGGCTTGGAAGCCGAAGGCAGAGATTTAAAATTCCTTACTGCAGCCGAAGAGAAAACCTCATTTAATCTCCTTTGGAAATCTAGTTTCAGATTGTAGAGTCTGCAGAACTTGCAAGGGTGAACTAAATATTTTAAAATTCCAGGCTACAGCAAGTCCTGATAAATCCTTAAAATAGTTATAATGTTAAAACTACTGTTTGAAAGAAAGCTGCTGCTAAAACCTGATCCCTGAGTCGATGTGGCATCGAATTCTGCTCTGAAAAAGCAAAAACGATCAAATAAACAACCTTGGAAAATTGCGGCTTCTAAACTCAGCTGACAGAAAGCAAAAGCCAGGATTTGACAAATTCACGACTTTAAAATTAAATGCTGAGCCAGAGAGCTGTTCAGGTAGCTGTTTCCAGCAGCTATTATTGAGAAAAGAATTTCAAGCTCCATTTTTGTGGAGCACACCAAAATTGGTCAGCGTGGGAAGGCCCTTTGTTTCCAGTTAGACGACCTTGAAATCTTAAAGTCGCACCTACACTTTTAAAAAATTTAACCATGGATCAGAATTTCACACTTCCAAATCAATTCAAATTAATCTAAGGGCCAGATCAGTCACAAAATTGGGGACTTCAGAAGGAAATGTTCCTAAGATTCAGCATCACTTCAGATTAAATAAAATTCTGTAGAAGACCAGGTGAACATGCTTCTTTCCTTAGTTGGCCCAACTTTAGACGATATTATTGCAAGGCTGGGATTTAATGATTCATCTACAAAATTCAAAAACATATTAAAATCATTCAACATTTATCTCAATCTAAGAAGCAATAAAATCCTTGAAGGAGCTAAATTCAATAAGAGAGTCCAACAGCCATTCACCACTAATCTGGATAGGACAGCAGAAGGTTGTGAGTATGGAAATTTAAAATTGGAACTCATCAGAGACTGAATAGTAGTTGGGGTAACGTACGATACACTCTCTGATCTCTTAGAAGCAAAGGAAGATCTAAATCTGGAAAAGACAATCTAAATAGTCAGACAGTCAGAACTCAGTGAGCAGTACAGGACCATTTTAAGAGGATAGAATAAACTGTGGTGTAGAGGTCAACCCACAGTCCCGCTACTTAAGCAATAAAAACATAGGGACACTTTAAATCAGGGAAAGCAATACCTGAATGGCCAGCAAAGCAACCATGCCAATGATGTGGAGTGAAGTGCCTGCACAGCCGAGATCGATGTCCTGCAAGTTCAGCCCAGTGTTTCCAATGCAACAGGATTGGACATTACAGCAAACTGTGCAAGACACAACTCTGAAATGCGGTGAAGGCTCAAAGATTATCCACGAGGTCAAGATTGCAAATCTGGAAGACACAAAGCCATCCTTCTTGGTTGAGGTCAAACAACTTGGTTTTTCATTTTGAAATGCAGACATTTCAGTCAATGGCCATTTAACAAATTTTAAGATAAACACAGGGGCCAGTGTAACGATCCTTTCAGAAACATAACCGTGGCTGGTTTCTGGCTCAGAACAACAGACACATCACACTATGGCCCTGCAGGAATCTGACTTCAGTTACAGGCATCATTCTGAAACCACTAAGATGCAGTAGCAAACAAATCTTCAAGCTGACTACACCATCCATAACCAGCCTTTCTCTTCACTGAGCAGGGATGGCTGCATGGCCTTGGACCTCCTCAAAACAGCAGATAATTTCAAGACAACACTGTCATTAACCAAACAGATGAAGACTTACAGTTAACCTGATGAAGACAACAAAGACTTCAAGAAAACCCTACTGAGATGTAACCAGGAGCCATAACATTTGCCACTTGTCAGCCCAAGTTTTTATATTGTTAACGTCTTGCTGAATATGGACACATTGTTTCAATATCTGAGGAGTCACAAATGGCACTGAACATTGTGCAATCATCTCTGAACATCCCCATTCTGACATTATAAGGGAAGGAAGATCATTGATGAAGCAGCTGAAGATGGTCGGGCCTAGGACACTATCCTGAAGAACTCCTGCAGCGAATGTCCCGGGACTGAGATGACTGCCCTCCAACAACCATAATCATCATCTTTGTGCTAGTTATGACTCCAACCAGTGGAGAGTTTTCCCGTTGAATCACAGTTTTGCCAGGGCTTCTTGATGCCATACTCAGCCGAATACTGCCTTGATGTCAATGGCAGTTACCCTCACCTCACCATTTCGTATTCAAAACAATGATAATACTACACAGCAAGGTGCACTTCAACACAATTTACAATGCACATGAACTATTATTTTCCATTGATGTATTTACTTTAACAATGGTGCAGTGAGCAGAAGTTGGTATAATCTTTAATTAGCGTGTAATTAGATTTATATTCCATACAATTTGTTTATTTTGGGATCAAAATTCTTAATTTTTTTAATCAGTGTGTGTCTTTTGTGACTATCAGACACATCTCCAGCTGTGAATAAATTCCATTTCGGTAAAGCATGTTAATGTGGTGCTGTTTAAAACTCTGCAGAATCATCAGTTTTGTGCAAGCATTATGATCCTATCAAAGGGGAATAAATTATTGTCTGTACTGTTGAGCATATATTTGCACAATAGTTTTCAGAAGCACATCAACTATAAAGAATTGTTTTTAGGGTCTGTGTATCAACCTGGCAGTGGATAGGTTCACTGAGTTTAGCCACTGCTTGATTAGTTTAGTGTCTCACAATGTTCCTATGGATGATCCCTATGACAATGACTGTGCCTTCACTTCTTCGATCTCCATATAATTTTGTAGAAAAGCTCAGGAATTGGTTGGGAAATCTATGTTATTGCATGTCACCAATTGGTTATCATGCATCATCAACATCTTCAGAAGGTAATGGAATAGACAAACACTGCACCATATCTTAGGTTGAAAACTGCAAATAGATTTATTAAACAGTAAATGGATAACAAATTGAAAATGCAGCACACTGTTGACCTAAACTGGATACAGACTAAAACATGCCTCCTTATGATACACAAGAGCACATCACATTCCAGTTATTCTAAGCTGTAATGCAGCTGGAACACAATCCTGAACAAGTAATTTCACTTCAGCAAATATTGCTAGCCACCCAGAGTTTCCCACTAATCTACCAGATGGGACTGCTGCATATACAAGAATCCACACTCACTTCAATCACATCGGTAACTGTAATGCTCCTTGGTGGGGAAAGTGATTCCAAATTGCTCTTTATGTAACATTCTATAAGAGTCGTGTGGATTGGGATAATGTCACACAATTGTGGCATCCAGCACTGCAAATAGGGAGCCACAAGTTTACCCCAAAATATTTATAACAGAAAAGTTGTTCAGGACCATTTATGACTCCTCAGATACTGAAGCAGTCTATCTCCAAATGCAGCAAGAACTGGGCAATATCCAGGCTTGGGCTGTCAAGTGGCAAGTAAAATTCACACCACACCAGACAATGACCATCTCCAACAAGCTCTATTCCCACTACCAACATCCTGGGGGTTACCATTAACCAGAAACTGAAATGGACTAGCCATATAAATACTGTGGCTACAACAGCAGGTCAAAACCTAAGAATCCTGCAGCAGGTAACTCTCCACCTGACTCATCAAAACCTGTCTATCATCTACAAGGCACAAATCACTTGCCTGGATGGGTGCAGCTCCAACAACACTCAAGAAGCTTGACACCATCCAGGACAAAGCAACCCATTTGAATGGCATCACAATCGCAAACATTCACTCCCTTCACCACTGATGCACAACGAAAGCAATGTGTACCAACTGCAAGATGCACACTATATGAAGTCACCAAGACTCCTTAGACAGCACCTTCCAAACCCTGGGCTCCCATCATCTAAAAGAACAAAGGCAGCCGACACATAGGAACCCCACCACCTAGAAGTTTCCCTCCAAATCACTCACCATCCTGACCTGGAAACATATTGTCATTCCTTCCATGTCACTGGGTCACAATTCTGGAACTGCCTTCCTAACAGCATTGTGGATGTATCTGCATGACATTGGCACCATAAGGACTTGGGTGTTTTAATGACCCCCTTTAATCACATTTTGATTTAATGTTTTAAGTTTCCTTTGCCATTTGTTTTTGTTTAATGAAGCCCCCTTTAAGGGACTGCTTCTTCAACCTGTCCTTCAGTTTATTTCATTTAGTTTAATTGATTTAACCTCGCCTCTGCCTTGGATTGAGGATCCCACCAGCCAGAGCACGTTTTCCTGAGCTGTGTGCAGCAAGCCAAGTGATTTCCTGACTCTGTACCTTAGGAATAAACATCGAGGCTGCAGTCATTACAGCACAGAAGTAGGTCATTCAGTTTATTGACTCCATGCTGGCTCTGTAGAGCATTGCAGTCATTCTCATTCCCTTGCTCGATCATTATAGCCCTGAAACCTTATTTTGTTATGTGCCCATCCAACTTCCTTTTGAAATCATTCATTGTCTCCACTTCCATCGCTCTCATAGACGAGAAATTCCAGGTCATTACCAGTCGCTGTTTAAGAGGGTTCTTCCTTACATCCCCTTTACACCCCTTGCCCAAAACCTTAAGTCTGTGTCCGCTAGCCCTATCACCAGTTATTGGCAATAGTTTTTCTTTGTCAACCGTATCTAAAATGTCATTATCTTTTAGACGTCTATCAATTCTACCCTTAATCACCTTTGCTCCGGGGAAACAATCCCAGATTCTGCAACCTAACCCTGTAACTAAATTCCCTCTTGTCTGGAACTATTCCGATAAATCCTTGCAAAAATGTGTTTGCCAGAACTGGGCACAATAATCTTGTTGTGGTCTAGCTTTAGAAATATTTTTGGCTCTTTTTAGCAGGCAGTTTTATTTTTAAAGCAAGTTATGTTTATTTTAGTTAGTGGATGAGAGGGGGTGGATTAGCTAGTGCAGTGTCTGCTGGAGTGGAGTTTAAACCTATAGCTTCAGGTGAGAGTGAGACAATCTCTGCTGCTGACCCTGGCTAAGTATGTGAAATCAGGAGGATCTTCTTTGGTTTGCATTATGTGGCAGGCATCCAAGGTACGATGAGGTGCATTTTGAATGACTGCTAGAAATTGATGGTAGGTGAGAAATAGTTAGCCTTAATGTAGGAATAGTAATGATAAATTGTTCGTGGGTGAGGTGGTGATTAGGAAAAGTTATATTTGACAGCAAGTTGCTGAATGGCCACCTCCACTGGCCTAAGAGATAGCTTTTGATATCTACTTCAATACGGATATAAATTTCCTGCAGGAGTTTGCAAAATTCTTCAGGCATCCAAACAGGACATAGGCTTTACCCCAGTTTACCAACCCCACAACCTGAAAGCCATGTGGCATACCAGTCTGTTGGTGAATACTCAGTAAGAAGTCTCACAACACCAGGTTAAAGTCCAACAGGTTTATTTGGTAGCAAATACCATAAGCTTTCGGAGCAATGCTCCTTCGTCAGATGGAGTGGTCTCTGTTCTCAAACAGGGCACAGACACAGAAATCAAATTACAGAATACTGATTAGAATGCAAATCTCTACAGCCAGCCAGGTCTTAAATGTACAGACAATGTGGGTGGAGGGAGCATTCAACACAGGTTAAAGAGATGTGTATTGTCTCCAGACAGTACAGCTTGTGAAATTGTGCAAGTCCAACTGAATACTCAGGCCAGAGCTAAGGAAATGCAGAGCTTGGGAGTTCTGCACCCACCAGCCACACTCTTTCTGATGAGATTGACCTTGTTTGGGATGATTAAAAGTTTCACCAAAACAAAGCACTGTGGACATTAGTGAAGAAATCCAGTAGAAACTGCATCCAGGACTTAATCTAATTCCTGACCCTTAGTCAGAAAGATTGTAGATTTTTGACTCTATCATGTTCACTTTCCAGTGGATAAGTGGAGCTCTCAGTGTCTTTAATGTATTAATAATGCACACACGAACTTTAAATGTGCTGGTTCAGTTGCTGTGATTTTATGGTGCCCATTGATATTGTGCAGCACTGGTTGTATTACATACTAATAACTCAGTACTTGACAAATGCCATGAAAACATGCATTGTAGAATTTCTGTCAGTTTCAGGGCTATTTAAAGCTGGACACCGGTAAGTATTTTTGTTGTTCACTTGGAAGAGACATGACTCTGATGTTCAGCCAGTATACTCAGGCACATCAATACACCAATGGAAAGCATAAGGGAAAGGTCCCCAGTTGGTTTAGTGAGTAAATGTACCATTTGGTCTAGTTTTGAACCACACAGAGCAGAAAGGTTCAAGTTAATTCCTTAATCCAAATAAACATCAGGGTATAAAAGTTGCCTTTTGTGTTTCTGGAATAGGAAGAAGGGAAATGTTGGCCAGGATATTGGGGTTAACTGCTCTATTCTTCTTCAAATTGTAATATTCGGTCAATATTGCAATGAAATGCCAGCGTAGATTATGAGTTCTAATCTTGGAGTGGACCTTAATTGTCATAATAATTTGTCGATCTAGGTCTATGTACCAAATGTCTGCTCTTTAGTGATCTCCAACACTGACCCTGCCAAACCAAGCATTAATATTGCAGGTGGCAGAACACACTACCCTGGTGCATCTTGGACACATGTTTGCCTGAGGATGCTTGTAATTCTGGCATGGGCCGCCCAATCCCTGTTGGGGGTTGCCAATCCTTCATCCCAGAAAGATATTTACAGAGTCTCATTGGTCATTTTATAAGCAGACTTAGCAAATATCATAAAATTTTGAACATCCTCAAGAGTCCAAGACTGATCTAGCCTTGAGGAAGGAGCAGAGTTGGAGAGAAGACAGACATCTGGGGAACTCTTGAGTTAATCGGGAATTAAAACAAGTTACCAGCACAGAATTAACCAGCGTTGTGTCATCCTGCTTTTGTTAAGTGATAAAATGTTAAATCAAATTGAAAGTAGGGTTTAATAGCTCATACTATCATATCCTGACACTCGCTCAGAGATATATAATTATTTTCTTGGTATGAATATGAATGTGTTATGAGTCATATAACGTTCAGTTCATTATTCTTCATTATAACCATACATTATGCATTTCAAGTATTTTTTAACAGTAAAATAGACATTTTGATTACCTTGCATTTAAAGTGCACCAACAATATCGTTATTTTCTCTTTTGATACAGAGCAGCATTTATAACAAATTGGGAGATAAATGGGTCTGCGCTAGCGGCGGAAAAATCAAGTCATAGCAAATAGGCAGCTCATCCTACACCACACTCTATTTTCTCTGTCAGTGTAAGAGAAAATGGGGCACAGTGCAAGCTGGGCTTCTGACTTGCTACAAACTGTTTTAATGTTACTGACATAGACCAATTTTTCCCTCATTAACTTAGAACCAGGTAAGGAACCTTTTAAACTATAATAGATTCAAGACAGGTTTGAAACAATGTGCTAGAGTTAAGGTGTGAGATAGCAATTTAGAATGTCAAATGGTAGCTCTTGGTGAATGCATACATTTCTGTCTTTATTTCATAAGAAGAATTCATATAGATTTTATAAATTCAAATTAAAGTGCATCAGCCAGCTGCATCTCTCAGTTCTGTAAGAGCTTTCCTTTGTTTTGCAGCAAAATTAGTTTTAAATGCCCAAAACAAGTTAAGTGGAGTCAGTGTGTTTGGGGTTGTTCTTGAAGTTCTCGTGAAAGTCATTTTCTATGAATCTCTTCCAATGTTGGCTGTCTCAAATGTCACGGTGTCAAGAATCAGGTCCATAGAGAATTGTGAACAATAGTGAGCAAGGTTCAATTCTTAAGACATGATACCACAGCCTGCTCAGATGCTTTGGCTTGTACTCCAAAACACTAGGATGGATGCTTCCAGGGACACAATGACTAATGCTAAAAGAGGAGAGTGAAATAAGGTGCATCCTTACATGGTCTGTCAATGGAAGAAGAATGCAAGAATGCTGAAGACATGCTGTGCTTTGTACATTTGGGGTTGAATTGTGCGATTTTATTCATCCAGTATACTTGCCAAAGGCCATTCATGTGAGGGAAGTGATAAGAAGTGGCCACTCCACCAAATCAAATGTTTATTTTCAGGGAGAGTATTAGATCAGTTGTGTTGAGGTCCCCATATGTGGTCCACATCAACCAGTGAGTGACCAAGTTTCTGACCAGTTTTGTACTCAGTATTGAGCGCATATTTGGATTCATAAAATGAAGAGGTTGAGGCCTGTACTGTTTTAGTTTGTTAATGTGATTGTGATTGTCTTGAAAGTATGTGTCAGGTTCAGCTATTTGAGAAGGCTGATCACAATCCACATAGGTGCAAACTGCCCCTTCCCGTTCATCAGTTCTTATTTGTGCCATGGCTTGAGGTCTTTCTCAATTCTCAATTTTACAATTACCTTCCCTACCCCCTCATCCCGGACTCACAAACCCCCACCTCATCCCCAGAGCCAAGTTGCCATTAGGTGGCATTGGACTATTGGACTCTCAACATAACGTCATAGAATTACCCCCACTCCCACCTAATGATGACACCTTTGCCGCCTTCTGCCCATTAAACTCTGACCCCCCCACTCTCATTTCTTCTCCCTCGCAGGACCTCCATGACAGTCACTGATTGCGATGAATATTAAAAATATTCATAATATTAATATTAACTTTATATCAGGGGTATTCATAATATTAATATTCATATTCATTTTCACAATATTAATATTAGCTTTATATCAGGGGTAGAAAATGTTGCTCACACTACACAGATTGGGGAGAGTTAGCTAAGAAGATTGTCCATCAGAGCACTGGTTATTCGCAACAGCTTTATATAGTCTATCTGTTTCCCTGTATGTTACAAACCCTTAGCTGAGTGGTTTGGCTCGATAATTAAGCAATCGGTTTACTATTAATAAAAAAATCCTATGTGCATTTGACGGATGATTTGATTTTGATTTGATTTGATTTGATCTATTATTGTCGCATGTATTAACATACAGTGAAAAGTATTGTTTCTGGCACGCTATACGGACAAAACATACCGTTCATAGAGAAGGAAACTAGAGAGTGCAGAATGAAGTGTTACAGTCATAGCTAGGGTGTAGAGAAAGATCAATTTAATGCAAAGTAAGTCCATTCAAAAGTCTGACAGCAGCAGGGAAGAAGCTGTTTTTGAGTCGGTTGGTACGTGACCTCAGACTTTTGTATCTTTTTCCCAAAGGAAGAAGGTGGAAGAGAGAATGTCCGGGATGCGTGGGGTCCTTAATTATGCTGGCTGCTTTGCCGAGGCAGAGGGAAGTATAGACAGAGCCAATGGATGGGAGGCTGGTTTGCGTGATGGATTGGGCTACATTCGCGACCTTTTGTAGTTCCTTGCGGTCTTATGCAGAGCAGGAGCCATACCAAGCTGTGATACAGCCAGAAAGAAAGTTTTCCATGGTGCATCTGTAAAAGTTGGTGAGAGTCGTAACTGACATGCCAAATTTCCTTAGTCTTCTGAGAAAGTAGAGGCGTTGGTGGGCTTTCTTAACGATAGTGTAGGCATGGGGGTACCAGGGCAGGTTGTTGGTGATCTGGACAGCTTAAAACTTGAAGCTCTCGACCCTTTCTACTTTGTCCCCATTGATATAGACAGGGGCATATTCTCCTTTATGCTTCCTGAAGTCGATGACAATCTTCTTTGTTTTGTTGACATTAAGGGAGAGATTATTGTTGCCACACCAGTTCACCAGATTTTCTATCTCATTCCTGTACTCTGTCTCATCATTGTTTGAGATCCACCCACTACGGTGGTGTCGTCAGCAAACTTGAAAATCGAATTGGAGGGGAATTTAGCCGCACAGTCATAGGTATACAAGGAGTATAGTAGGGGGCTGAGAACACAGCCTTGTGGGGCACCGGTGTTGAGGATGATCGTGGAGGAGGTGTTGTTGCCAATCCTTACTGATTGTGGTCTGTGAGTTAGGAAATTCAGGATCCAGTCGCAGAGGGAGATGCCGAGGCCCAGGCCACGGAGTTTGGAGATGAGTTTCGTGGGAATAATAGTGTTGAAGGCTGAGCTGTAGTCAATAAATAGGAGTCTGACATAGGTGTCCTTGTTATCTAGGTGTTCCAGGGTTGAGTACAGGGCCAGAGAAATGGTGTCTGCTGTGGACCTGTTGCGGCGGTAGATTAATTGTAATGGATCTAGGTAGCCCGAGAGGCTGGAATTGATTCGTGCCATGACTAACCTTTCGAAGCAGTTCATAATGATGGATGTCAGAGCCACCGGCCGATAGTCATTAAGGCACACTGCTTGGTTTTACTTAGGTACCGGGAAGATGGTCATCTTCTTGAAGCAGATAGGGACCTCAGATTGTTGTAAAGAGAGGTTGAGGATGTCTGTGAATACCTCCACCAGCTGATCGGCGCAGGATCTGAGTGCACGTCCGGGTACCCCATCCGGGCCAGTTGCTTTCTGTAGCTTGACCTTCAAGAAAGCTGCTCTGACATCTGCAATAGTGACCCCAGATACAGGTTCATCCAGGGCTTCCAGGGTGGAGGGCATGCTCTCACTGACCTCTTGCTCAAAACAGGCGTAGAATGCATTGAGCTCATCAGGGAGGGGTGCATTGGAGCCGGCGATTTTACATGTCTTCATCTTGTAGCCTGTTATGTCTTGCAGATCTTGCCATAGTCGGCGGGGGGGTGGGGGGGCCGGGGGGGGGGGGGGGGGGGGGGGGGGGGATGCGGGGGGAGGTCGGTGTGGCTAGCCTGGGACTCTAGCTTGGTCCGGTACTGTCTTTTGGCATCTTTGATGGATCTCCTTAGATCGTATCTGGCTTTTTTGTATAGGTCAGTGACGCCTGACTTGAATGCCTCAGACCTGGACTTCAGCAAGCAGTGGCTATCCCTGTTCATCCATGGTTCCCGGTTGGGGAACACACGGATTTGCTTCTTTGGCACACAGTCTTCTAACACTTACTAATGAAGTCAGTTACTGTCGTGGCGTACTCGTTCAGGCTGGTCACAGAGTTTTTAAATACTGACAGTCCACTGACTCCAAGCAGCCCCGTAGGAGATCATTCGATTCCTCAGACCAACATTGTACGACTCTCTTCTCTCGCTTCAGTTTTTGTTTGTAAGCCGGGAGTATTCGTCAACCACGTTGAGGAAATACACATTCCGATCTGTGAAGTCAACACTCAGTCGTTCAAAAGGGCGAGTGGCCTTAATGAGGTGTGCCCTGTCAGGCCGGTAGAAGTGCGGCTTGCACTCTGCACAAACCTGGCAGCTTCGAGTTATCGACCTGACATCCTCTATGGAGTAGGGCAGATTCCGAGCCTTTAAAAAATGGAAGAGCCGAGTGATCCCCGGATGACAGAGATCATTGTGGAGGGCCTGTAACCGGTCCTCCTGCACACTGGCACATGTTCCACGCGACAGGGCATCTGAGGGCTCATTGAGCTTTCCTGGACGGTACATGATATCATAGTTGTAGGTGGAGAGTTCGATTCTCCACCTCAAGATTTTATCATTCTTAATTTTTCCCCTTAACGTGTTGTTGAACATGAAGGCCACGGACCACTGGTCCGTGAGCAGGGTAAACCGTTTGCCAGCCAAATAATGGCGCCAATGCTGTACGGCCTCCACAATGGCCTGAGCCTCTTTCTCCACAGAGGAGTGCCGAATTTCAGGGCCTTGGAGGGTGCGAGAGAAAAAGGCGACGGGCCTGCCCGCCTGGTTAAGTGTGGCGGCCAGGGCAAAATCAGATGCATCACTCATCACTTGAAAAGGGATGGACTCATCAACAGCGTGCATCGTGGCTTTCGCGATGTCGGCTTTTATCCCTGCAAAGGTTAGGCGAGCCTCTGCTGTCAGGGGAAAAGAGGTAGATTTTATGAGTGGACGGGCTTTGTCCGCGTAATTGGGAACCCACTGTGCATAGCACGAGAAGAAGACTAAGCATCTTCTCAGTGCTTTGATGCTAGTGGGTAGGGGAAGTTCAAGGAGGGGACGCATAGGGTCTGGATCGGGGCCGATGACCCCGTTTTCCACCACGTATCCAAGGATTGCTAGGCGGTGCTTGCTAAATACGCACTTCTCCTTGTTATAGGTCAGGTTCAGGAGAGTCGCAGTGCGTAAAAACTTCTGGAGGTTTGCGTCGTGGTCCTGCTGGTCATGGCCGCAGATAGTGACGTTGTCCAGGTACGGGAAGGTAGCCCGTAGCCCGTTTTGGTCCACCATTCGGTCCATCTCACGCTGGAAGACCGAGACCCCATTAGTGACGCCGAAAAGGACTCTTAAAAAGTGGTAGAGACGGCCATCCGCCTCAAAGGCCGTGTATTTGCGGTCCTCTGGGCAAATGGGGAGCTGGTGGTAGGCTGACTTCAAGTCGATGGTGGAGAACACCCGGTACTGCTCAATCTGGTTGACCATGTCAGATATGCACGGGAGAGGGTACGCGTCCAGCTGCGTGCACCTATTAATGGTCTGACTATAGTCTATGACCATCCGGGGCTTGTCTCCAGTCTTAACCACCACGACTTGTGCTCTCCATGGGCTAGTGCTAGGTTGAATGACCCCTTCCCTGAGGAGCCGCTGAACCTCAGATCTAATAAAGATCCGATCCTCAGCGCTTTAACGCCTGCTCTTAGTCGCGATGGGCTTGCAGCCTGTCACGAGATTTTCGAATAGGGAAGGCGGGGTAATTTTGAGTGTTGAGAGGCCGCATGTGGAGCGCGCTGGACAATTTGGAGCCTGCTGTTCTCCCACTGAAAGTGGAGGGAGTGGCCCATGGTACTGCAGGGTCACACTCTTCAGGTGGGTCATAAAGTCTAGCTCCAGGAGTACCGGAGCGCAAAGGTGCGGTAACACGAGGAGCCTGAAGTTCTCGTAGACTGTGCCCCTCACCGTTAAGGTTACCACACAGCTCCCAAGAACAATAACAGATCGGGACCTCGACGCCATAGAGAGTGTCTGCCTGACAGTTTGCACGTGGAGAGCGCACCGTTTTACTGTATCCGAATGGATGAAGCTCTCCGTGCTCCCGCTGTCAAACAGGCAATGCGCCAGGCGCCCGTTTACCTCTATGTCCATCATGGACTTGTCGAGTCTGTGAGGCTTGGCCTGGTCCAGGATGATTGACGCCACTGTTGGATCCCGAGCGTAACTGCAGGCAGCTGAGATAGCCGACGACGAGGACCCCTGCTGGTCTTCTGCGGCCGGTGTCGACCAAAGTGGCTGCGCCCATGAATCGCACGTGGTCGATGATGTTGAAAACGGTGGCACCCGCAGGTCGCACGTGGCTTGCGTCATCATCATAGGAAATGGCGGCGCCCGTGGATCGCACGTGGCTGAAGACATCGACGAGGCCGGAGATGAGGAGATGGATCCTGGGGAGTCGCACGCAGCACTGCTGGGCTTGGAAGGGGTCTTTGCTCGGCACCCTTTTGCATAGTGCCCTTTCTTTCCACAGGTGGAGCAAAACACCGTCCTGGCCGGACATCTCTGGCGAGGATGCTTCACCAATCCGCAGAAATAGCACCTTGGGCCTCCAGGAGCTGCCGCAGCCGTCAGGTCTGAAGTTGGGAGCATTATCGCGCAGTTCCGAGGAGCCGCCGAGTACAGTTGAGGCGGTGGCTGTGCTTGCCACGCTGTTCCCACGTGGTCGGTGGGGTAGGTTTCGAGACTTCTGGAGGCCGTTTCCATTGCATCGGCCAATTCTACCATCTTAGCCAGGTCCAGGTTACCCTGCTCTAGCAGCCGCAGGCGAATATAGGATGAGCCGATTCCCGCCACGAACGCGTCCCGAATAAGGTCGTTGGTGTATTGAGTAGCCGACACCTCCTTGCAGCTGTTGAAGTTCGCGCAGGTACTGTCCCGTAGTTTCGCCGGGCTGCCGCCGTCGAGTGGCTAATAGGTGACGAGCATGAATTTCGTTCGGCTGTTTATTATACAGCTTCTTGAGTAATTCGATAGCATCTTTGTAATTTTGGGAATCGTGAATTGTTGCATACACAGTGTTGCTCACCCTGGCGTGGAGGACCCGCAATCTGTCGGCATCGGACTGGACTGCTGTCGAGGCCTCAACGTAATCCTCGAAGCACTTCAACCAATGGTCAAAAGTATTCGACGCCCCAGCGGCACGCGGATCCAAGGTTAGCCGATCGGGCTTTAGCATCTGCTCCATTTTTTTTTTCGAACAGAATTTTCAGTATTTTGTTGTGGATAAAATTGATGCGCGATTGATTCACACGGGAGGCTAGGATGTACCCGCGAATAAAGGCTTTTATTCACAACAAGATTGGAGCACACTACTTAACAATATTATCCCAGACTAAGGGGTACTAGGAAGTAGCAGTGTCCTTTATACTCCTGTAAGAAGGCGGAGCCGAATGGAGTGTACCACATAAACAATAATAACAGGTGGAACACCCAAACCCTAACCCCAACAGTAACAAGAGTAACATATGTACAAGTACCCATAGTGGTAACCATCTATGGTTCACCACACAGTGTCCGTAGTCATTATAGTTACTGGATGTGACAGGATTAATTTGAACTTGTTGGAAGCTAAACATTTCAGCCCAGGACTTCGCAGCAGGAGTTCCCCATAGAATAGTCTCCCAGTCCCAATCACCTTCAATAGCTTCATCAATGAACTTGCCTCCGTCATAAGGTCAGAAGTGTGAATGTTCACTGATGATTGGACAATGTTCAGCAACATTCACGATTCCTCAAATATGTAACCATCGGTGTCCACATGCAGCAGGACTTGTGCTGATAAGTGCAACTAACATTCTTGAAACGCAAGGGTCAGGCAACAACCGTTCCCAATAAGAGAGAAGCCACCATCTTCCCTTGACATCCAAGGACATTAACATCACTGAATCGCTTGCCATCAGCATCTTTGTGGTTACCATTGATCAGAAACTGAACTGGATCAGCCATATAAATACTGTGGGTGCAAGAGCAGGTCAAAGGCTAGAAATCCTGTGGCAAATAACTCATCTCCTGCCTCCACAGATCCTGTCCAGCATCTACAAGGCATGAGTCTGGAGTGTGATGAAATATTTTTCACTTGGCTGGATGAGTGGAGCTTCAACAATGCTCAAAGAACTTGACACCATCCAAGACAAAGCAGCCCATTTTATTGGCAGTCCATTTTGTGATGCTATTGTGCCTTTAAGAAATGTATTTTTAATCATGTTTCTTGTAAGGGGTACGTTTAAAAGTTAGCCTTGTTTTATATGGTGCCAATTTGTCTGGGCAACAGGCAGCGCAAATGTTGAGAATGCAGGATGATTGATTTTGGCGAATGGTGTGTTTGTCAAAACAGAGTTAATGCATTTTTGTTTACTTGCGTTTCCCTTGGGCTTTCAGATTGACAGAGTAATGTGATTAATGGGAAGTGCTAAGCTTGCAGGAAAGACAGTGTTTTAGTTTCATTTTTAAAATCAAGAGCAGTTGCTGACCAGAGCTGTTTAAAAGAGGTAGTTCTCTCTCTCTCTGAAAAGTTCTCTCCAGACAAGTTCTCTAGTTAACAAGTACAAGCATATAGGTCTGTGTTTGCTAACTGATTTTGAAGAGGGATTTTAAGTCTGTAAGAGGAATATTACTTAAATTGGAACTAAAGGAATAGGTAAGCAGTTAAGAATTGTATCTTCTCATGTTTAAGTATTGTTTAAATATTAAATGTTAAGCTAATTAATTTGTTACAGTGAAACTGCATTGTTAAATAAAGTTTGTTTTGATAAAAACTCCCTAATTTGTCAATAGGATCATACCTGGAGTGAAATGTCTTATCCTCACACGAATGCTGAAATAGAAGAACTGTTGGGGTCTAGTCTGGCCTCGTAATATACCTTGGGGTTTCTGATTGGTACCCTAACAATCCGTCACCTTCCTCATTGAATCCACCACTACGAACTGCAAGATGTATTCCAGAAACTCACCAAGCCTCCTTTGAACACACCATTCAAACCTGTGACCTCTGCCACCTAGAGGGACAAGGGCAGCAGATGCATGGGGACTCCACCACCTGGAAGTTCCCTTCCAAATGACACACCATTCTGACTGGGAAATGTAGTGCTGTTCCTTTACTGTTGCTGGATTAAAATCTTGGAACTCCCTCCCTAACAGCAATGTAGAGAGTTGTACCCACACGGCATGGACTGCAGCAGTTCAGAAGGTGGCTCACCACCAGCTTCTCAAGGGTAGTTGAGCAACAAACACGGGTCTTGCCAGTTACACCATCATCCCATGAATGAAAGCTGGTGGGAGTCAGTCAGAGCAGACTATTACAAGGGGGATTTGGTTTGCCTGCTAGAGGACTTTGGGTTGGAACCTAGTCTCGGTTAATGTTCAGATAATTTACCTTTACTGTGTTGTTAGTTGTCTGTGCTGGAGTGCTTCCTCTCAATGGATTAGAAAACCTGGCAAGACCAGCCATATAGGAGCATAACCAGTTATTCAGTGGCAAAGAGAACAACTTATTCAGAAGTTTGTGGAATAGTAAGGGCCTAATGATGCACAACATCTTTTAAAAAGTTAAATATCTGACAGCTTTCAGTAGGAACTGTGTCGCAGTAATGAATTGTGCCTTGAATTTTTATTAAGTGAGCTTCTTTTTAGCAGGCCATGCAAAGGTAATAAGCTCTGAAGAGCTTATCTCTGAATCCCTTTTACTTCACATTCATTCAGTGTGACTTCTTAGTATAGTCAGGGCCATTCTTGTCACAATGACCTAAGCAGATTAAATGCATGAACTACCCAGCAGGCTGTCTGTGCTGTTTCAGAAGGATGGGATTTTTCTAAAATAGGACACTAAGCCTTTCTGCCTTCTGCCTATTTACCCAGTCAGTGTGCTGCTGTGTCTAACCACTTGGAAAGCTCAGGGGGAATCAGTTGAACAGCAACAGCCACTGAGAACATGTGAGTTTGTTGTCATTAACCGATAAAATTAATAATAGGTGCCTGAGAGACCTAGTTTCCCTCTGTTTCCATGGCAGTTAGGATAAACGATAGAAAGCGAATTAGCTTGAAAAATGCACTGTGAGATTCTAGTGGCAGAATGGGCAAAACCTGAGCAAAGTTAAACTCAGTTTGGTTAGAATTCTGGATATCAGGTTCTGCTGAAACTTCATTTTGGTACTTTAGACATTGTAAAAGAAACAAGTGAGGGTTATTAATATACAACCTTGATTGTGTGAATTGAAGTGTGCTATCCTTGTGTATCTGTTTTATTTACAGAATGCAGCATAACAAAAATAAGATGTGAACAATCATACAGATGATTTACCTGGGAAAGTAGAAACATCCATACAATCTGCTATCTATCAAGAGTAATATGCCACTGCAGCAGATCTCAGTTGTCCCAGCAAGGGAAACATCTACTAATGGAAGGAGCTCGACAGGCAGGAATAAAGAGAAAAACAAGGATATGGAGGTAAGGCAAAGGCTTGATTTAATTGCTTTGGACGCTTCACCTCTGGTGGTTACTATTGCTGGTTCTGTCTTGCTGTCTGTGACGTTTAAATTTAAACTAAACTTTATATGCAAAACATTAAGTGCTTTGGGCAATCAAAGGGCCTTTGATTTGATTTGAATTATTATTGTCACATGTATTAACATACAATGAAAAGTGTTGTTTATTGCGCGCTAGATAGACAAAACATACCGTTCATAGAGAAGGAAAGGAGAGAGCGCAGAATGTAGTGTCACAGTCATAGGTAGAGTGTAGAGAAAGATCAACTTAATGCAAAGTAAGTCCATTCAAAAGTCTGACAGCAGCAGGCAAGAAGCTGTTTTTTGAGTCGGTTGGTATGTGACTTCAGACTTTTGTATATTTTTCCTAATGGAAGAAGGTGGAAGAGAGAATGTCCAGGGTGCGTGGGGTCCTTAATTATGCTGGCTGCTTTGCCGAGGCAGTGGGAAGTGTAGACAGAATCAATGGATGGCAGGTTGGTTTGCGTGATGGATTGGGCTACATTCATGACCTTTTGTAGTTCCTTGTGGTCTTGGGCAGAGCAGGAGCAATACCAAGCTGTGATACAACCAGAAAGAATGCTTTCTATGGTGCATCTGTAAAACTTGGCGAGAGTCATCGGTGACATGCCAAATTTTCTTAGTCTTCTGAGAATGTTGGTGGGCTTTCTTAATATAGTGTCGGCATGGGGGGACGAGGACAGGTAGTTGGTTATCTGGACACCTAAAAACTTGAAGCTCTCAACCCTTTCTATTTTGTCCCCATTCATGTAGTAAGAAGCCACACAACATCAGGTTAAAGTCCAACAGGTTCTTTTGGTAGCAAAAGCCACTAGCTTTCGGAGCGCTGCCCCTTCATCAGGTGAGTGGGAGTTCTATTCACAAACAGGGCATATAAAGACACAAACTCAATTTACAAAATAATGGTTGAAATGCGAGTCTTTACAGGTAATCAAGTCTTAAAGGTACAGGCAATGTGAGTGGCGAGAGCGTTAAGTACAGGTTAAAGAGATGTGTATTGTCTCCAGACAGGACAGTTAGTGAGATCTTGCAAGTCCAGGCAAGTCGTGGGGGTTACAGATAGTGTGACATGAACCCAAGATCCTGGTTTAGGCCGTCCTCGTGTGCGGAACTTGGCTACCAGTCTCTGCTCAGCAACTCTGCGCTGTTGTGTGTCGTGAAGGCCGCCTTGGAGAACGCTTACCCGAAGATCAGAGGCCGAATATCTGTGACCGCTGAAGTGTTCCCCAACAGGAAGAGAACACTCTTGCCTGGTGATTGTCGAGCGGTGTTCATTCATCCGTTGTCGTAGTGTCTGCATGGTTTCCCCAATGTACCATGCCTCGGGACATCCTTTCCTGCAGCGTATCAGGTAGACAACGTTGGCCGAGTTGCAAGAGTAGGTACCGTGTTACTGGTGGATGGTGTTCTCACATGAGATGATAGTATCCGTGTCGATGATCCGGCACGTCTTGCAGAGGTTGCTGTGGCAGTGTTATGTGATGTCGTGGTCACTGTTCTTCTGAAGGCTGGGTAGTTTGCTGCAGACAATGGCCTGTTTGAGGTTGCGTGGTTGTTTGAAGGCAAGAAGTGGGGGTGTGGGGATGGCCTTGGCGAGATGTTCGTCTTCATCAATGACATGTTGAAGGCTCCGGAGAAGATGTTTGTAGTTTCTCCGCTCCAGGAAAGTACTGGACGACGAAGGGTACTCTCTCCACCGTGTCCTGTGTTTGTCTTCTGAGGAGGTCGGTGCAGTTTTTCGCTGTGGCACGTCGGAACTGTCGATCAACGAGTCGAGCGCCATATCCTGTTCTTATGAGGGCATCTTTCAGCGTCTGGAGATGTCTGTTACGATCCTCCGCATCTGAGCAGATCCTATGTATACGGAGGGCTTGTCCATAGGGGATGGCTTCTTTAACGTGTTTAGGGTGGAAGCTGGAGAAGTGGAGCATCATGAGGTTATCCGTGGGCTTGCGGTACAGTGAAGTGTTGAGGTGTGTGTGTCCAAGAATGCAACCGATTCCGGAGAGTGAGTCTGATGGTGGGATTTTACAACTCATCCGCTTCATCCTGGACCACAATGTCTTCACCTTCAACAACCAGTTCTTCATCCAGACACACAGAACAGCCATGGGGACCAAATTGGCACCTCAATATGCCAACATCTTCATGCACAGGTTCAAACAAGACCTCTTCACCGCACAGGACCTTCAACTGATGCTATACACTAGATACATCGATGACATTTTCTTCCTTTGGACTCATGGTGAACAATCACTGAAACAACTGTATGATGACATCAACAAGTTCCATCCCACCATCAGCATGACCGCTGAAGTGCTTCTCAACAGGAAGAGAACAGTCTTGCCTGGTGATTGTTGAGCGGTGTTCATTCATCCATTGTCGTAGCGTCTGTGTGGTTTCCCCAATGTACCGTGCCTTGGGACATCCTTTCGCAGCAGACACAGAGGAATTCATCAGGCGAATGAGGCTGCGGGAGTTCTTCCACAAACCCCAAGAGGCCAACAGCGAACACAATGAGACAGCCAATGAACTGGAACAGCCGACAGAGAGATCTGCAGTGCATCTGAAGAGGAAAGAGTCGAATTGGACCCCTCCAGAAGGCCGCTGCCCTCGACTTGATATGTATGCCCAAGCCATCAGGAGGTGCGTCAACACCAAATTCATCAGCCGCACTCACAAGACGGCCCCGAACATCACCCAAGCACAACGCGCTCTCAAGACCAACCGCAATATTGTCATAAACCAGCAGACAAAGGAGGGGCCATCGTCATACTGAACAGAACGGATTACTGCAAAGAAGTGTACCAACAACTGAACAACGAGGAACACTACAGACAGTTACCCACAGATCCGACCAAAGAACACATCCCTCAACTCAACACTCTGATCAAGACCTTTGATCCGGACCTTCAGAACACCCTCCGTGCTCTCATCCCACGTACTCCCCGCATTGGAGATCTCTACTGCCTCCCGAAGATACACAAGGCAAACACACCCGGCCGTCCCATCGTATCAGGCAATGGGATCCTGTGCGAGAACCTCTCTGGCTACGTCGAGGGCATCCTGAAACCCATTGTACAAAGAACCCCTAGCTTTTGTCGCGACACTACAGACTTCCTACAGAAACTCAGCACACATGAAGCAGTTGAACCAGGAGCACTCCCGGTCACAATGGATGTCTCGGCACTCTACACCAGCATCCCCCATGATGATGGCATTGCTGCAACTGCCTCAGTACTCAACAACGACAACTGCCAGTTTCCAGATGAAATTTTACAACTCATCCGCTTCATCCTGGACCACAATGTCTTCACCTTCAACAACCAGTTCTTCATCCAGACACACGGAACAGCCATGGGGACCAAATTCGCACCTCAATATGCCAACATCTTCATGCACAGGTTTGAACAAGACTTCTTCACCGCACAGGACCTTCAACCGATGCTATACACTAGATACATCGATGACATTTTCTTCCTTTGGACTCATGGTGAACAATCACTGAAACAACTCTATGATGACATCAACAAGTTCCATCCCACCATCAGGCTCACCATGGACTACTCACCGGAATCGGTTGCATTCTTGGACACACGCATCTCCATTAAGGACGGTCACCTCAGCACCTCACTGTACCGCAAGCCCACGGATAACCTCACGATGCTCCACTTCTCCAGCTTCCACCCCTAAACACGTTAAAGAAGCCATCCCCTACAGACAAGCCCTCCGTATACACAGGATTTGCTCGGATGAGGAGAATCGCAACAGACACCTCCAGACGTTGAAAGATGCCCTCATAAGAACAGGATATGGCGCTCGACTCATCGATCGACAGTTTCGACGCGCCACAGCGAAAAACCGCACTGACCTCCTCAGAAGACAAACACGAGACACAGTGGACAGAGTACCCTTCGTCGTCTAGTACTTCCCCGGAGCAGAGAAGCTACGACATCTCCTCCGGAGTCTTCAACATGTCATTGATGAAGACGAACATCTCGCCAAGGCCATCCCCACACCCCCACTTCTTGCCTTCAAACAACCGCACAACCTCAAACAGACCATTGTCCGCAGCAAACTACCCAGCTTTCAGGAGAACAGTGACCACAACACCACACAACCCTGCCACAGCAACCACTGCAAGACGTGCCGGATCATCGACATGGATGCCATCATCTCACGTGAGAACACCATCTACCAGGTACACGGTACCTACTCTTGCAACTCGGCCAACGTTGTCTACCTGATACGCTGCAGGAAAGGATGTCCCGAGGCATGGTACATTGGGGAAACCATGCAGACGCTACGACAACGGATGAATGAACACCGCTTGGCAATCACCAGGCAAGAGTGTTCTCTTCCTGTTGGGGAACACTTCAGTGGTCACGGGCATTCGGCCTCTGATATTCGGGTAAGCATTCTCCAAGGCGGCCTTCACGACACACGACAGCGCAGAATCGCTGAGCAGAGACTGATAGTCAGGTTCCGCACACATGAGGACGGCCTCAACCGGGATTTTGGGTTCATTTCACACTATCTGTAACCCCCACAACTTGCCTGGACTTGCAAAATCTCACTGGCTGTCCTATCTGGAGACAATACATATCTCTTTAACCTGTGCTTAATGCTCTCTCTACTCACATTGTCTGTACCTTTAAGACTTGATTAGCTGTAAAGACTCGCATTCCAATCATTATTCATTCTTCTGTAAATTGAGTTTGTGTCTTTATATGCCCTGTTTGCTGTTTATGAGCAGATCTCCCACTCACCTGACGAAGGAGCAGCTCTCTGAAAGCTAGGGGCGTTTGCTACCAAATAAACCTGTTGGACTTTAACCTGGTGTTGTTAGACTCCTTACTGTGTTTACCCCAGTCCAACGCTGGCATCTCCACATCTTGCAGGTTCTATCAGACTTCACCTCAGACCAGAGCAGCCCAGTAAACCATGCGATTTGTTTTTCTCGGAGTGGCTCAAGATCTGGGGCGGAATTTTCCAGCCATTCACGCCAACAGGATTCTCTGAGTGCCTAATTCTCCGCCTTCAGCCGCAGCGGCGATAGGGTGTGAATGGTCAAAAAATTCCATCCCTGGGTTGCAAACCCGGCAGTGCACCTGGACAGATTCACACTGATCAGTCAGAGCCTGACACTCTGACAAATTATGGGAACATTCCATCTAGCGATTGATCAACTAATACCTTGAATTTCACTGCCTTAATATATATACACAATAAACTCAATTTTCAATTGTCCCCCCGCCCCCGCCCCCACATGAAACTGGCATTGCAGGTCAGTAGCCGGTCACAGAAAGCACCTGATTTCATTGAATTTGCTGCAACTGTGATTTCTATAACAGGAATCCAGTTTTACAACTGGCTTGCAAGTTGAAAATCTACCTCCATGTCCAACTAATTAGACTATTCATTCCATGGTTTGCAAATTTTAATGTCAGATTAAATTTGAAATAGAAGGGCGGCACGGTAGCACAGTGGTTAGCACTGCTGCTTCACAGCACCAGGGTCCCGGGTTCGCATTAATGCGTCTTTTTCTGATGCCAACCCTTTGCTTCCTATTTGCTAACCAGTAGTAATCTGCTCCCAACTTCATTCACTTGGAATCTCAATGTGTGATTCAACCAAAGAGACCAACCAACATCCCTTTTTCTGATTGACAGTCAGTGACCAGTGGAGTTGCGCAGGAATCTGTGCTCGGATCCCAATTGTTCACATTATATATTAATGATTTGGAAGAGGAAACTGAATGTATTATCTTCAAATTTGCAGATAATACAAAGTTGGGTGGGAGGGTGAGCTATGAGCAGGATGCAGAGATACTTCATCGTGATTTGGACAGGCTGGGTGTGTGGGCATATGCATGGCAGATGCAGTATAACGTGGATAAATGCGATGTTGTCCACTTTGGTAGCAATAATAGGAAGATGGATTATTACTTGAATGGGTGTAAATTGACAGAGATGGATACTCAGCGAGACCGTGGAGTCCTCATGCATCAGTCGCTGAAAGTAAGCGCGCAAGTGCAGCAGGCAGTAAAGAAGGCAAATGGTATGTTGGCCTTTATAATGAGAGAATTTGAGTATAGGGATAGGGATGTTTTGTTGCAATTGTATAGGGCATTGGTGAGGCCACACCTGGAGTATTGTGTGCAGTTTTGGTGTCCTTATCTAAGGAAGGATGTCCTTGATTTAGAGGGAGTACAGCAAAGGTTTACCAGGCTGCTAAGGGTTTACCCCTTATCCTAAAACTATGACTCCCAGTTCTGGACTCCCCCATCATTGGGAACATTCTTTCTGAATCTATCCTGTTGAATTTTATAAGTTTCTATGAGATTCCCTCTCACTCTTCTAAACTCCCTGCTGCTGTCAGACTTTTGAATGGACTTACCTTCTATGCTCTTTGCATGATCTTTCTCGACACCCTAGCTATGATTGTAACACTACATTCTGCACTGTCTCGTTTCCTTCTCTATGAACGGTATGTTTTGGCTGTATAGCGTGCAAGAAACAATACTTTTCACTGTATGTTAATACATGTGACAATAATAAATCAAATATAATATAATCCTAACTGACTGAGGACAGCCCTCATATGATCACACAGCAAATACCATCTCCCTGGCCCTGCACTCAACCCTGTGGAACACCTAGATAACAAAGACACCTATGTCAGACTCCTATTTATTGACTAAAGCTCAGCCTTCAACACCATTATTCCTACAAAACGCACTTCCAAACCCCGTGGCCTGGGGCTCGGCTCCTCCCTCTGCGACTGGATCCTGAACTTCCTAACCCACAGACCACAATCAGAAAGGATAGGCAACAACACCTCCTCCATGATCATCCTCAACAGTGGTGCCCCACTGTGTTCTTAGCCCCCTACTATACTCCTTATACACCTATGACTGTGTGGCCAAATTCCCCTCCAACTCAATTTTCAAGTTTGCTGACGACAGCACTGTAGTAGATCGGAGCTCAAACAATGACGAGACAGAGCACAGGAATGAGATAGGGAACGTGGTGGACTGGTGCGGCGACACTAATTTCTCCCTCAATCTCAACAAAGTGAAGGAGATTGTCATCAACTTTAGGGAAGCGTAGAGGAGAACATGCCCTTGTTCACATCAACAGGGAAAAGTAGAAAGGGTTGAGAGCTTCAAGTTTTTAAGTGTCCAGATCACCAACAACCTGTCCTGGTCCTCTCCCATGCCGACACCATATTTAAGAAAGCACACCAACGCCTCTACTTTCTCAGAAGACTAAGGAAATTTGGCATGTCAGCTACGACTCTCGCCAACTTTTACAGATGCACCATAGAAAGCATTCTTTCTGGTTGTATCACAGCTTGGTATGGCTCCTGCTCTGTTCAAGACCACAAGGAACTACAAAAGATCATGAATGTAGCCCAATCCATCACGCAAACCAGTCTCCCATCCATTGACTCTGTCAAAGCAGCCAGCATAATCAAGGACCCCAGCATAATCAAGGAGCCCAGACTCCCTGGACATTCTTCCACCTTCTGCCGTCGGGAAAAAGATATAAGTCTGCTGCCATCAGACTTTTAAATGGACCTACCTTGCATTAAGTTGATCTTTCTGTACACCCTAGCTATGACTGTAACATTACATTCTGCACTCTCTCGTTGCCTTCTCTATGAATGGTATGTTTTGTCTGTATAGCGCGCAAGAAACAATACTTTTCATTGTATGCTAATACATGTGACAATAATAAATCAAATCAATCCATACTACTAAATTAAAGCCATTGGTGCATATCCTTCGCACTGGAAACAGACAACCAAGAAGAAAAAGCTGTCCCATTCTACAGACTAATAGGGTTCCCATAGATACATAGAAACATAGAAGATAGGAGCAGGAGGAGGCCATTTGGCCCTTCGAACCTGCTCCGCCATTCATCACAATCATGGCTGATCATCCAACTCAATAGCCTCATCCTGCTTTCTCCCCATAACTTTTGATCCCATTTGCCCCAAGTGCTATATTTAGCTGCCTCTTGAATACATTCAATATTTTGCCATCAACTACTTCTTGTGGTAATGAATTCCACAGGCGCACCACTATTTGGGTGAAGAAATGTCTCCTCATCTCTGTCCTAAATAGTCTACCCCAAATCCTAAGACTGTGACCCCTGGTTCTGGACTCGCCCACCATTGGGAACATTCTCCCTGCATCTACCCTGTCTGGTCCTGTTAGAATTTTGTCAGTCTTTTAGATCCCCCCTCATTCATCTGAGCTCCAGCGAAAACAATCCTAACCTAGTCAATCTGATGTGATTTGATTTGATTTATTATTAGTTTCACATGTATTAGCATACAGTGAAAAGTATTGTTTCTTGCGCGCGCTATACAGACAAAGCATACCGTTCATAGAGAAGGTAACGAGAGAGTGGGGAACATAGTGTTACAGTCATAGCTAGGGTGTAGAGAAAGATCAACTTAATGCAAGGTAGGTCTATTCAAACGTCTAACAGCAGCAGGGAAGAAGCTGTTCTTGAGTTGGTTGGTACGTGACCTCAGACTTTTTATCTTTTTCCCGACGGAAGAAGGGTCCCTGATTATGCTGGCTGTTTTGCCAAGGCAGCGGGAAGTGTAGACAGAATCAATGGATGGGAGGCTGGTTTGAGTGATGGATTGGGCTACATTCATGACCTTTTGTAGTATCTTGCGATCTTGGGCAGAGCAGGAGCCATACCAAGCTGTG